>NC_141321.1:5270050-5677550 GCF_037954235.1 Aulostomus chinensis
AATACGGTGTTTTTCTCAGAAATGATGTCCTTGTGTATCCAGTAGAGGGCGCTCCGAATCCTCTCGTGTCGTCCATAGCACCCTACACAGTGACAGGGGAGTAGTGAGCGGTACTGAAAAGCCAACAGCGCATGCGTACTAAAACCAAGCAGTTTGTCTCAGTGACAAGTTTACAATAACTGGATTGTGAAATAAAAAACTAACTTAATAAGTTTCCCTGGACGTGCCTGTTGTGTCTGTCACGCTTCACTAATATTTTCAGTCGAGCCTGACATGATATGTTAGCAAGCTAAAGAAAGCTAGGATAGCCTAGCTTAAATTGTAGCTACCTTGCTAAACTGGTTAACTGAGTCAGTCATGGCGCCATGGATGATGTAACGGTAACGTTACAGTACCTCAGAGTAACGTTACGTGACTCAGGAGTCTGGATTAACCTGGTCCCCTCTTGATGTCTTTGGACTGTGGAGGAAGCTGGAGTACCAGAGAGAACCCAGCAGGAACAGGGAGAACATGGAGACTCACCCAGAAAGACCCCGTGCTGCAGCCGGGGCTCCACCCACAACCTTCTTGCTGGGGGCCACAGTGAGGACCACTGCTCCACCCACAGCCTTCTTGCTGGGGGCCACGGTGAGGACCACTGCTCCACCCACAGCCTTCTTGCTGGGGGCCACGGTGAGGACCACTGCTCCACCCACAGCCTTCTTGCTGGGGGCCACAGTGAGGACCACTGCTCCACCCACAGCCTTCTTGCTGGGGGCCACAGTGAGGACCACTGCTCCACCGGGCCGCCCCTGCAGTCAAACATGTGAACTGAAAAATATCTGTATGTAGACTGATTCTTTAGTTCTTACTTAGCAAGTAAGTGTCCTTTTATTTTGGTCATTGTACTCTTTTTTCTCCAGAACTCTATCACCGACAGGCATGATAGCATTTATGCTAATATTTTTGTATTTTGTATTCATGCGTTTGTAGACGGGATATTTCAAGTTGTATAGAATACTTAAGTTAAAGCCATTTCTTTCTAATAAAGGTCTAGCTGTATACGACAGCGGCGAGGAGCTCCAGTGTGTCATCAGGCCTCCTTAAAACCTCCCACACACCAGACGGACACGACTGACATGTGAGGTGCTCCAGGACAAAGGCTCAGCAGAGTTCTAAGGGAGACTCGGGTCCAGTAGTCCTTACAGACCTACTTGGGCCTTGTTAGTTCTGTAGCGACCAATGAGTGCAGTGAGTCAGTTCTTGATGGATGCTGCAGCTGGAGGAGAGAATAAGATCACCTGAGTAATGACTGTGATTCATCACGCTGAGATGTTCATACTCATCGCTTTTGTGCGTGAAATGATTCACAGTTCATGAGTCATGTTGTGTGTTTGTTTTCTAACACATGAGTCAATTCTGCAGAACTGTTTGTGATGCTCATCTAGACCTGAGCAGTTGATGACAGAAAGAGCGATGGAAAAGAGTCGTGACCGAAGCACGAAAAACCCTGAGAGCTGCTTAAGTAAGCAGACGACAGGAAACACAGTACTGCTGCTGAATGAGCGATGGACCACACTCACAGCTACTTTGGAAAATTCAGCATGATTACTGTCCCCACTGGGCCACCGTAGCCAATCACAACCATTGTCCGTTGTTTTCATGTCCTTCTCATGGATACACACACTCATGGGATTTTGGCTGGGTTTGGATAGAAGTATGTGACCCCGCCCATTCATCTGTGACCCCGCCCACAAGCATCAAGCAGAGCTGAATCAAGCCTGGAGCCATCTCACATTCCATCTACAGAATCCCTGATCCTAGGCTCACTGTCTGAACGGCTAACATCTTCACGCAGGAATGGAGGCGGCGGTCTGAGGAGCACAAAAACCAGAAGTGAGCTAGAACTGTTGAACATTCCTGGTCTCAAAGTCAGGTGGATCTTTAAACTGGTTTAAATCAACCAGTTAACTGCCTAACATGTAAAGTTTTGTTCCACAACATTAAAATGGCCACAGTCAGTGAACATCACCAGTGACTAGAACTGGCAGCAGAGACCAGGTCTCTCCTGGACTGCTTCTCTGCATGGCTCCCTGTCAGATTCAGAACAGAATTTAAAATTCTTCTTCTACCATCAAAGTCCTCAACAGTCAGGCTCCTTCATCCCTGACAGAGCTCCTAGTCCCCTATGATCCAGCTAGAACCCTTCACTCCCAGGATGCAGGGTTCCTGCTGGTTCCTAGAGTTCGAACAGTAGAATGGAGCCAGAGCCTTCAGCTATCAGGCTCCTTCATCCCTGACAGAGCTCCTAGTCCCCTATGATCCAGCTAGAACCCTTCACTCCCAGGATGCAGGGTTCCTGCTGGTTCCTAGAGTTCTAACAGTAGAATGGAGCCAGAGCCTTCAGCTATCAGGCTCCTTCATCCCTGACAGAGCTCCTAGTCTCCTATGATCCAGCTAGAACCCTTCACTCCCAGGATGCAGGGTTTCTGCTGGTTCCTAGAGTTCTAACAGTAGAATGGAGCCAGAGCCTTCAGCTATCAGGCTCCTTCATCCCTGACAGAGCTCCTAGTCCCCTATGATCCAGCTAGAACCCTTCACTCCCAGGATGCAGGGTTCCTGCTGGTTCCTAGAGTTCTAACAGTAGAATGGAGCCAGAGCCTTCAGCTATCAGGCTCCCCTCCTGTGGAACCGTCTCCCAGTTTCAGTCCAGGACCCAGACCCCCTCTTTAGGTTTAAGAGCAGACTTTAGACCTTCCTTGTTGATCAGGCTTATAGTCAGGACTACTTAGGCTGGCCCTTAGATCTGCTGCTATAGGCTCAGACTGCTGGGATCTCCCATGGTGCACTGGGCTTCTCTCTCCTCCTCCTGTCCTCAGACTATTACTAACTCCTCTTCTTCTCCCCTCATCCCAGATCCTGGTGCTGCTGGAGGAGGCTCCAGACCTGAAGAGGCTCCAGCTGTCACCCGTAGCTCCACCTGCTCACGTCCCCGTCTGTCCATCAGTCTCTCCTCCTTTCTCTCTCTCTTTATCTCTGTCCCTGTCTTTCCTTCTGTCTCTCTGTCCTCCTCCATTCTCTGTCTTTGTCTCTGTCCTGCTCTCCTGTTCTCTCTCCGTCCCCACTGATCCTGGATCTGCTCCACCTTCCTGCTGGTAAAGGAAGGTTCTGGTGGCTGCTGTTGCAGGATGTGCTGCTGATGGAGAATTGCTGGGTGGAGGTTCATTGAAGGAGGGAGGTGCTGGACCTGCTCTACTTGGACAGAGTCAGGACAGAACTTTGGTTGGGGTTTGGCGCTATAGAAATAAAATTGACTTGACTTGACTTGACGATGACAGAAAAACCCCTCAACAATAGCAGCTGGAGACATGCTCATCAGCAGCCAATCGTGTCCCTCCAGCACGGATCCTGGACAATAAACTGCTGATCATTTAATGGTGATGGGTTTGGCTGCACCTCTGACAGCAATGTGCCCTCTACTGGACATTGGCAGAATGGCAGATTCATGGTCAGCCGTGCCTTGTAGACAACAGTGCTGCTGCCACTTAGGAATAAATGTTGCATTGAAGTTATCAAATGGATTTGACTTTCAAAGTTCTGAGGTTTAGTCTGAGATCAAAAGCTGAATTCAAACTCTAGTTATCAGACGACTGTCAAAAAAAGTCCCATCTTTGATGTGTCCTCATGAGCTCAAAGTCTAAACCCTGAGTGCAGGCTGGTTGAGGGATTTTGGCTCTGACACCCTGGTGGACTGGTGCCAGTCAGCATCTGGGACAAGCAGCTGCAGATTTGAGCAACGGTGACAACAAGACACTGACAATTTGTAGAAGGGCTGACACAAAACCACACTGTTGCTGTTGATTTAGGCAGCCTTCATATCATCTGTCATTGCACTCCACTTAACTGGTATTCAGCCGCAAACAGGAGACAGAAAAATCAAGGCCTACACACTGTTATCTAACTGCTTCAAAGCCTTATGAACAGCTTCCATTGGAAGTGTGGGGAAAGGAAAATTATTCCCACTTCCTGCCAACACCTAAGCCCTCGGTGACATTAGAGAGCGCTGAGTTGTCAGGCAGTTGAGCACCAACCCAACCTGAAACGATGAAAAGTGAAATGTTGAGCGCAGACACGTCCTGTCCTCCCGAGACCCAATTACAGTGCGGTCCCAGAGGGCAATTGCAGGAGGAGGAGAGCGGCGTAGGAAGAGAGCGGCGTCCGCGCATCCATGAAGGATCCAGGGCCGCGAGGTAAAGGTCATGTTCATTCATTGCCATTTATGAGGTGAATGAATCATTCATCATCATTCATCATTCTTTGTCTCAACTCCTATCCAACGCAGCTGTGAGCTCTCTACCTAAAAACTAATCATGGAATTGATCAGCTGGTCTCTCAACGCTATTGACACCATATTTTAGACAAGGAAATCAGGACCGGAGGAACCTGCCTGTCCGCATGGAACCGACCCTGTGGGCTATGTCTTCGATTCCTGGGGGAGATGGCTTACTGCGTGCTTGACACCTCTCTCCGTGGAGGATATCGAGGATCTCTACTTATTTGGGTTCATGGTTGTGGGGCTTCTCCTCCTCGGACTTGGAGGTGCCCTCACATACCTCAAAATTGGCAGGACGACGGTTGCCACCAGATCTGGACCTCCACAACTGACCGTCATTTACAACGCAATCATTGAGGCTGTCAGAGCGGGGCAACAACAGACTCTTGAACTGAAACGCAGGATGGAAACCATCTCGGAGCAGTTGGCCGCTTTGCGAAGAGGAGAGTGATGTTGAAGACCAGAAAATTTTAACTTACAATTTGGATTGGACTGAAAGAGAAGGCGGATTGGAATGTGTGCTCCTCTGCCCAAACCCAAACACAGCTTCCTTATCGGCTACTGAAGGTCATCTGCCCACTGTTTATCCTCCAGGAGAACTCCTTCTGCCTTGGTGACGCAAATGGCACGTACTATCCCCCCCTCCCCCGTGTGTTCCTGACCCCCGCCTCTGCCCTCTCCACCTCCCTTGGGGTGGCAGCGCCTGTTGGCTGCAGCCTGCCCCGCCCGGGCTTGGCTGGCGCGGCTCTTGCTGCGACGCCTCACTCTCACTTGCCTCCATTGGGTCAACGGACTGCTCAAGTTTAGCGTACATACACAACAAATGTATATGTGCTGTTGTTAAATTTCTGAAGTGTACCATTGTTACTTTCAATCTGTAATAATTGTGACTGCTTGTGATCGTTGTATCAGGCTTTGAGTTGTGATCTTTAATTGCCCCTCGGGGATAAATAAAGTTAACTGAATCTGAAATCAACTCATTGGCTGTGACTATCAGTGAGAATTCCTCCTTGAGTCAGAACCGTGTAGGGGAACCAGTCCAGACCACACAGACTGGCACCAGAGCTGGGATCGCACCGATGAATACAGAAACATTTCGGTTATTAGAGCTGAAGCCATCTGGTCCACATGGAGAACAGAGCTGGTTCTTCTCAGCGGCCAAAGACCATGTAGCCCTGTGAGCTTCCAAATGTTCTCAAACTTAGCTGCACATCGTGTTTACTATTAAAAACACACACAGACTCCTAAATGAATAGAGTGTTGAAAGCACTGAGTTTACCAGGCGTGAACTCCTGAACAACACCTGAACAACACCTGAACAACACTTGAACGACACCTGAACAATACCTGAACAAAACATGAACAAAACATGAACAACACCTGAACAAAACATGAACAACACTTGAACAACACTTGAACAACACCTGAACAAAACATGAACAACACTTGAACAACACCTGAACAACACCTGAACAACACTTGAACAAAACATGAACAACACTTGAACAAAACTTGAACAATACCTGAACAACACTTGAACAACACTTGAACAACACCTGAACAAAACATGAACAACACTTGAACAAAACTTGAACAACACTTGAACAAAACTTGAACATTACCTGAACAACACTTGAACAACACTTGAACAACAGTCTGATGCACCGACATGATGACACAATGATTCAAACCAGGGCCTCGATAAACCTGTCCAGCTGTTGTGATTGTGTAATAATGTTTATGTTCGTTTTGTAAGTTACAGGTACAAACACTACTAAAATCTGCTATGACTAAGTTCATTGATGGATTTCTCCTCCACCTGTTGACCTGTGCTGAGGAGACAGGGGGCCTCTCTCTGCTCTCAGGTAGGCGGGTCAGCCTGGACTACGTCCGTCCCTGTGTGTCTTCAGTCTGATGGGAGCATGTTGGTCATCAGCTCTTCACTTTCACATCTGAAGACAACTCAGTTTTACTGGCTGTGGAATTCATGAGTTACTATTCATGACCAATGAGGGACCGGCTCCACTCGGAGCCCATTACTGGTCCCCCATCTCCAAGTCAGTGGCCCGATGACCCTCAGGTGGTGACAGTCACCTTTGTTACCACACAGCTCCTCCCCATCAGCAAACCAACACTTGAACCACAGGCACTGTTTCCTCTCCCCCAGTTCTTAGGCCCCCACCACAACCACCCCAGCTACTTGGCCCCCTTCAGGCCCAAGCTGGTCTCAGCTCCCCCTCCATGCAGGCCAGGAGCAGGGCCTCTCCTTCAAACCTTAGGTACCTCCTCCAGGAGGCTGCTTTTGTCTCCCTCCTGCTGTCCCTACCATTATAGAGACAAATTGCACAGACACACACAACCAGGCAGAGAGAGAGAGAGAGTGGAGGAGAAGATCTCACGTCAACCCAAATCGCCTGAGAAACAGGAGAAAACATCGGCTTTTTTAAATTCAACCAAGCTCAACACAGGGGCAGCAGCCAGGATGCTAACACTAGCTCTGCGGCTAGTGGCCCCCCAACAAGCAGCACCAGCCCAGTTGCCACGGAATGACAGGTTTAGACCCAAAATGCCACCACATGAACACACATTTGCTCTAACGGCATCTAGCTGTTGTTTTCAAACAGTGGACAAATTAAAAGTCTCTGCTAGAGAGATGAAATAATCCATCCATCCTTTTCTATACCGCTTATCTGTTAAGGGTCACCAGTCCCCCCCGCTGGGGTCAGAGCTGGGTCCAGGTCAGGGAAGGGGTTGCTCTGTGAGGGCGGAACTGGCCATCTGCTTTTAAATCAGTTTGGCTGAATTTAATCTCGTTAAAGCTGGAAACTGCTGCAGGAGCACCGGGGCTTCAGCCTCGCCGCTCTGCTAATGTCATCAACCCAATCAAGGGAACAACAGATTCTTCTTCCAGATGGAACCATGAACACTTCTGCTCTCAAGACCTCTTCAATCCTCTAAAACCCTGTTAAATCAGATCAACCAGAGAGAAAACGCCAGGAGACAAACTCAGAAGTCGCTGTGGGCTTGAATAGATCAGTGTTTCTAACCTGCTGAGCGCTTTGAATATTCAAAAAATCCTCAAATCTACAAAAATGGAAACGTAATGATTTCTGTCCATCAAGGCAAGGCAAGGCAAGGCAGTTTTCTTTGTAGCCTGTTTTCCCCTCCAGTTTGTCTCCAGGCTTCATGGCATCATAACAACATCCTCTGCCCTCAGAGCCTCACATCGACTGAGGAGAAACTCCATAGAAAACCTTTAACAGGGAAAAATGGGAGAAACCTCAGGGTGAGGAGGGGAGGAGGATCCCTCACCAGGAGGGACAGACGTGCAGGAGATGTTGGTACAGACAAGAAAACAGTTTATAACACAGAATGGAGGAAACATCACAACTTGTACTATCCAAGCAACAGTAAAACAAAAACTGAAATATTCCCTTTGCAGTGGAATGAAATCATAGCAGTTGTGATGACTCGCTGCTTCTGAACCAACAAAACACCAAACACATACTTCCAACATCGAGCGCACAGAGGACGAGTCATCGGGGCGGGAGTGTCCGAAAATGGTCCAAAATACCATTTCAATCATGAGCTTGAGCCAAGAGTTTGTTTTATGCCGCTGGCCTGTTCTTTCCCAAAAGGAAGGTGGGGAATTTGAAAAGCTGGAAGCAGAAGAACAACAGCTAACACATGTATTGGAAACTGATCCTGACCACCACACTGTTCACTGTCCGTCAGTCCTGCTGAGCTGACGCTTTGGTCTGGTGTTCCCTGGCTGCTCAAAGAGCCATCATTTAATTACTTAAAGAGCAGAAACCTCCAGAATGTTCCTGACTGGCTGCTGGTTCCCCTCATCTGGCTGCCAAGGCTACCTACTGGATAACTGAAGTACCATCGACCAAGGGAACAACCGCCAGATTGACTGAGAGCAGAAGTTGGTGTTGCTGCAGCTCCCTCAGCTCCACCCCTCCCCCCCACAAATACTAAGAGTTACTATTAATACTGACAGTTACTACTAATACTAACAGTTACTACAAATACTGAGTTACTACTAATACTGACAGTTACTACTAGTACTAACAGTTATTATTAATACTGACAGTTACTACAAATACTGAGTTACTACTAATACTGACAGTTACTACTAGTACTAACTGTTACTACAAATACTGAGTTACTACAAATACTAACAGTTACTACTAATACTGACAGTTACTACAAATACTAACAGTTACTACTAATACTGACAGTTACTACAAATACTAACAGTTACTACTAATACTGACAGTTACTACAAATAATAACAGTTACGACTAATACTGACAGTTACTACAAATACTAACAGTTACTATTAATACTGACAGTTACTACAAATACTAACAGTTACTACTAATACTGACAGTAACTACAAATACTAACAGTTACTATTAATACTGACAGTTACTACTAATACTAACAGTTACTACAAATACTGAGTTACTACTAATACTGACAGTTACCACTAGTACTAACAGTTACTACTAATACTAAAAGTTACTACTAATACTGACAGTTACTACTAATACTGACAGTTACTACTAATACTAACAGTTACTACTAATACTAACAGTTACTACAAATACTGAGTTACTACTAATACTGACAGTTACTACTAGTACTAACAGTTACTACAAATACTAACAGTTACTACTAATACTAACAGTTACTACTAATACTAACAGTTACTACAAATACTAACAGTTACTACAAATACTGACAGTTACTACTAATACTGACAGTTACTACAAATACTAACAGTTACTACTAATACTAACATTTACTACAAATACTAACAGTTACTACTAATACTAACAGTTACTACAAATACTAACAGTTACTACTAATACTGACAGTTACTATTAATACTGACAGTTAGTACTAATACTAACAGTTACCACAAATACTGAGTTACTACTTATACTGACAGTTACTACTAGTACTAACAGTTACTACAAATACTAACAGTTACTACTAACAGTTACTACTAATACTGACAGTTACTACTAATACTGACAGTTACTACAAATACTAACAGTTACTACTAATACTAACAGTTACTACAAATACTAACAGTTACTACTAATACTGACAGTTACTACTAATACTAACAGTTACTACAAATACTAACAGTTACTACTAATACTGACAGTTACTACTAATACTGACAGTTACTACTAATACTAACAGTTACTACAAATACTAACAGTTACTACTAATACTGACAGTTACTACTAATACTAACAGTTACTACTAATACTGACAGTTACTACTAATACTGACAGTTACTACTAATACTAACAGTTACTACAAATACTAACAGTTACTACTAATACTGACAGTTACTACTAATACTGACAGCTACGTTGATGTGTTTAACATATTTGATACTTGATTGTAATAACTGGTTCTTCCCTGTGTTTGTAAAGCTGTGATGAGGAAGACGATGATTGACATTCACCTGACAGGGCAGTGGACTACAGAGTCCACCTAGGTGCCAGGAAACCTGGGGGTCACTGCCTACTGACCTGGGGGGTCCACTGACCTGGGGGTCACTGCCTACTGACCTGGGGGTCCACTGACTACTGACCTTGAGGTCCACTGACTCCTGACCTGGGGGGTCCACTGACAACTGACCTTGGGGTCCACTGACTCCTGACCTGGGGGTCCACTGACCTGGGGGGTCCACTAACCTGGGGGGTCCACGGACCTGGGGGTCCACTGACTACTGACCTGGGGGGTCCACTGACCTAGGGGTCCACTGACAACTGACCTTGGGGTCCACTGACTACTGACCTGGGGGTCCACTGACCTGGGGGGTCCACTAACCTGGGGGGTCCACTGACTTGGGGGTCCACTGACAACTGACCTTGGGGTCCACTGACTCCTGACCTGGGGGTCCACTGACCTGGGGGGTCCACTAACCTGGGGGGTCCACGGACCTGGGGGTCCACTGACTACTGACCTGGGGGGTCCACTGACCTAGGGGTCCACTGACAACTGACCTTGGGGTCCACTGACTACTGACCTGGGGGTCCATTGACTACTGACCTGGGGGTCCACTGACATGGGGGGTCCACTGACTACTGACCTGGGGGTCCACTGACTATTGACCTGGGGGTCCACTGACCTGGGGGGTCCACTAACATGGGGGGTCCACTGACCTGGGGGTCCACTGACTACTGACCTGGGGGGTCCACTGACTACTGACCTGGGGGTCCACTGACCTGGGGGGTCCACTGACTACAGACCTGGGGGTCCACTGACCTGGGGGGTCCACTAACCTGGGGGGTCCACTGACTTGGGGGTCCACTGACTACTGACCTGGGGGGGTCCACTGACCTGGGGGGTCCACTGACTACTGACCTGGGGGGTCCACTGACTATTGACCTGGGGGTCCACTGACCTGGGGGGTCCACTAACCTGGGGGGTCCACTGACCTGGGGGTCCACTGACTACTGACCTGGGGGGTCCACTGACCTGGGGGTCCACTGACTACTGACCTTGGGGTCCACTGACTGCTGACCTGGGGGTCCACTGACTACTGACCTTGGGGTCCACTGACCTGGGGGGTCCACTAACCTGGGGGTCCACTGACCTGGGGGTCCACTAACCTGGGGGGTCCACTGACCTGGGGGTCCACTGACTACTGACCTGGGGGGTCCACTGACTACTGACCTGGGGGTCCACTGACCTTGGGGGTCCACTAACCTGGGGGTCCACTAACCTGGGGGTCCACTGACCTGGGGGTCCACTGACTACTGACCTTGAGGTCCACTGACTACTGACCTGGGGGTCCACTGACTACTGACCTGGGGGTCCACTGACCTGGGGGTCCACTGACTACTGACCTTGGGATACACTGACCTGGGGGGTCCACTAACCTGGGGGTCCACTGACCTGGGGGGTCCACTAACCTGGGGGTCCACTGACCTGGGGGTCCACTGACTACTGACGTGGGGGTCCACTGACTACTGACCTGGGAGTCCACTGACCTGGGGGGTCCACTAACCTGGGGGTCCACTGACCTGGGTGTCCACTGACTACTGACCTGGGGGTCCACTGACCTGGGGGTCCACTGACTACTGACCTGGGGGTCCACTAACCTGGGGGTCCACCGACCTGGGGGTCCACTGACAACTGACCTGGGGGGTCCACTGACTATTGACCTGGGGGTCCACTGACTATTGACCTGGGGGTCCACTAACTTGGGGGGTCCACTAACCTGGGGGGTCCACTGACTATTGACCTGGGGGTCCACTAACCTGGGGGGTCCACTAACCTGGGGGGTCCACTGACCTGGGGGGTCCACTGACCTGGGGGTCCACTGACTACTGACCAGCTGGCTTTTATCTCCCTCTGTGTTTTGTCTGGAGTTTCCTCTTCACCTTGGCGCCACATTGGCAGCCACTGATGGTGTTGACATCAGGATGCAGGATATTGGGTTTTTGTGGAGACCTGATAGGCTGATATTTTACCACAGATACTGACCAACAGCTGAGAGTCCTTCTCTCCTCCTCAACCAGGAGCAAAAACTGCAGAAAGAGAGAAACGGTGAGGATACTGATTATTTTATTAATGTACATCATATTACTATATCCTGATGCCAAAGTAAAAAACCTGAGCAGTGTGAGCCGATTCTATCAGATGTCATCGGTTTGTGTTAATACAGCATTATATAAGGCAGCCTATCGATCCGCAGCATCAACAAAACCAAACCTAACGATCACGTAGACCTGTCAGTCACAGCTGACACCTGCATCTCAGAGACCTGCCGAACACCGACGCGCAGGACCCCTGCTGAGAGTCGCTGCTGTTTCCAGGAGAAAACGATGCAAAAGTTAATTTTAGGAGGGTTTGTATTTCCTTCCTGCTTTTCCTGCTCGTTTTAGCTGGGTTTCCTTTAACAGCCCAAACTATCTGGAATAAACTTTAGTCTGTAAAACACAAGATGCTGAACGGGTTGGGTTTGCTTTTTCAGTCTTGACGCAAAAACCCCGTTCATTGGCTGGTTTCACCACAACATCAACAATACAACAACCCCCCGATCTTAAATATTTTCAGATATTTTTAAGTCTTTTAAGTCTTTTATGTTTAAGCTCCAGGAGTGGAGGCACTGGCACCACACCGGGGGTCGACCGCGGTCCCCGGTAACACTGGAATCACTAAGACCGTAAATATAAAAGCGAGGTCACTCACCGGTGGAACCACGAGCTGCTTTTATTTTGGAGAGAACGTGACGTATCCAGACAAACTGAATCAAACAAAATCCAAAAAATCTCTCAAACATACGCCTAGGCTCGCGGTGGCAGCTCGGTAAGGGAGGACCGGCGGACGACTCAGCTCCTCGAGAGCTCGTTCCTGACTGGTCCCGGACGCTCCGTTTTATGTTGCCATCAATTACTCATCATATAACATCCGGCTTTTTCCACAATAAAAGCACAGCCGGAACAGGTCTACCATGATCAAAATGTTTTTAAAAAGGAAGGTTCTGGTGGCTGCTGTTGCAGGATGTGCTGCTGATGGAGAATTGTTGGGTGGAGGTTCATTGAAGGAGGGAGGTGCTGGACCTGCTCTACTTGGACAGAGTCAGGACAGAACTTTGGTTGGGGTTTGGTGACACACTAATAGAACTGACCTGACTTGACTTGATCAATTATATGTCGCTAACAAGCATCACAAAGCCTGACACTGAAACAGGATCAGCAGTTCAGGACATCTGAGGTAGGGGTTAAACTGAGGGGAAGTTACTGTGTAGGGTGAGTGGTATTGTGTACTTGTGTGAGAGTATAATGTACTCTCAAATTTAAAATGTTGGAACTGTGCTTGATTCTCCATTCTTTGCTTCCACCTTGGACCACAAGGGTTCTCAGGTCTCAGGTCTGTGGTCCATGGTTGCTGTGGGGCAAATGAGTGTTTACAAGTTTTAGTTTGTTTAAGTTCAAGATAATATTCAAAAATCAAAGCCGCTTTCATGGTCTTTGAATCATAAATGCAATCGTTAGAAATAAAAGGTTAACGTTCAGTGGTTAACAAACGAACATGACTTCAACACACACAAAAATCTGAGTTTATTTGTTCATCCTTTAAAATGAAATAACTGGTTAGGTTTGTTTGGTCCAATTAGGGTGTGGTTAGGATCTGGTGAGGGACTGGTGAAGATCTGGTTATAGACTATTTTAGGGTCTGGTTAGGTCTAGTAACTAGACCTAACCAGACCCTAACTAGACCTAACCATACTCTTACCAGACCCTAACTAGACCTAACCATACTCCAACCAGACACTAACTAGACTCTAGTTAGTGTCTGGTTAGAGTATGTTTAGGTCTAGTTAGGGTCTGTTTAGGTCTAGTTAGTGTCTAGTTAGGATCTGGTTAGGTCTAGTTAGGGTCTGGTTAGGTCTAGTCAGGGTCTGGTTAGAGTATGGTTCAGTCTAGTTAGGGTCTGTTAGGACTAGTTAGGATCTAGCTGGGTCTAGTTAGGGTCTGGTTAGAGTATGGTTAGGACTTGTCAGGGTCTGGCTCGGTCTAGTTAGGGTCTGGTTAGGTCTGGTTGGGTCTAAGTGCAAAGACACTTGTAAATACTTGGAAATATGGCGTCAGTGTGTCAAGGGAAGAATTACTGAAACTACAAAGTCACACCTGAGGGTTTCCAGTGCAGGTCCTTTGTCGTCTGATCTCCAGTTTCAGTCTCCTCTGAAACAGCGCTGCTCTGGACGGGGGAAGCTATCACTCACTCACTCACTCTGTACATGAAACGAGAGCAGGACATAAAATGAGAGGAGAGATGAAAGGATGAGCCCCCACCCACCCACTAGAGTTGCTGGGTGTCGTCAGTGGTGCTGGGTTCACGTTCATTGACTGCTGCAGATGGAACGGATGAGCCAGCGCAGCCATGATGCCTCTGGGCAAGGTGACCGAGTCCCACTTGATCGTTCCTGCTGTGACAAGGCTGCTCCGCCCAAATTAAGTTTTGGACGACTCTGTCTCCAACATAGTAGTAGTTTAATCCACTATCATTATGTTAGACAATAACATGGATGATACAACCAAAACTCCAATTCTATCATGCAAACGCAAGAAAAAAGCCGAATGGAACCAACATTGTTGCTCTGGCCTCTGGAGGGGGGAAACTCAGACATATTTCATTTTGCACCCAGCTACATTCCTGACCTTGACGCAGCGTCCTGGCCTGTTTGGTCATCAGAAAACTTTGTGCAAGTGAGAAATGAGAACTGAAAGGCTGTCCTCTCTACAGAATGGTCCCCCTCTTGGATAGCATAGTTAGCTGACCCAATCTGATGGTGTCAATCTCCCCGAGTAATCGAGGCCTGTTTCTGTTCATGGGCTAGAAGTCAAGGTCACATGGATGAAGGAACACACCAAACTGCTGGGAAATACACACATATTCACCCCCTGTCAACTGGTTTTCCATTGACCAAAAGCCTTTCTAAGGAGGTGTGCTAACACTTCCCATCCACTACCATTCACTATGCTAAGCTATCTAGCAGGTCTCTGAGGGTCCCTCATGCAGCGTTAGGTTAATTATAGTTGGTCAGTTAAACTGTTTGAAATGAATAGGAAACGAGTGTACGCACTAACAAGTAAAGCATGAGACTTGGTTAGATTTAGTCGACATCGCTGATGATTGTTGGTGGGGGCAGGAGAGAGAGCAAGAGGAGCGGAGAGGAGGAGAGAGCTGATTCGTCGTTGGCAACGTAGTTGAGAATGAGCATAGAACTGCTCTATCAAAGTCACGGCTCTGATACTTGCGACTGGTTCAACTCCTGCTGGTGAAATGATAACGAACGCTGAATTGAGGAACTCCAGACTGAACAACATCTTCTACTCTTTGGTTTCACTTGAAACCCCTCCTGAAAGACAGAGATAGAAATGACTTTTGACATCAGGCTGTCATTCTCAAGAGGAAAATGTGAAATCATTGCTCAGAAAGAGAGAAGGAGACAATTGAGGGGACAGAGGTTGGCATTCAACCTTTAATTGTGAGCAAACAATCTGATTTTTGGGGGGGAGAAGCAGGGGTGTGGACATACGGACGGGGTGTGTGGTGTGTGATTGATTTCGGTGGGCCGGTGCGAGCCAAAATGCCAGGGTCGATCTTGTCATCCCAGCCCAGCCCTGCTTGCTGTAAAGCTGTGAAGGCTGACATTTGACAGTCACTGACATTATAAAAGACACTGCTTTAGGGCTCCGATGGCCGATTAAGTTTGAAATCTTTTATTTTCATGCACTTGGGGAAAAACAAGCATACCTTTTACTGACCGACAAACCCTAACTGGCTGGTGTGGGGTGGAGGAGGGGCTGAACCCATCAGGACTGACTTCCAACTGCTATTCTTCCACCCATCAGTGAGGTAGATCCTGATGGGTTCTCCTGGTCGGTGACACAAACTAGAGCCGTGTGCCACGGCGTGGCTTGAAGCAACAAGAAGACGTGAACATCGGTGGAATGAACACAGCTGTAACTGCGGCCAGAAACTGACTCAAGAGCACCAACAGGAGGATGCCTGTTTTTGCAGTTCTCCAACTGGATTTGGGGAGTAACGGCGTCTTGGTTTGTTATGCTGAAGGCGCTTGCTGCAGACGACCTGGTGTCAGCATGAGCCTCAGGAAGATATCAAATTGCCAGAACATTTATTGAATCACATTTCAATTCAAGTCAAGTCAGTTTTATTTGTGGAGCACCAAATCACAACAGATGTCGACTCATGACACTTTCAAGGTCCAGCAGGTCTAGAAACACTCTGTCAGTTTGTCTGCGTCAGCGGTTCCACACGAGCAAGCACATCTCAGAACAATGAGGTGAAGCTGCATCTCCGGACCCATCAAGTAGAACTGCAGCAGCTCAGGACGACCTGAGACCTGGTGAATGGCTGATCATGACACTCCTGACAGTCGCTGGGAAGGCACACGGCTGGGAAACATCAGGAGGTACTCAGCAACTGCACTGCAAGGATGACCTCATTCAGTCTCCAATCAAAAAGGTATCGCCTCACACCACCTGATCTTACAAATACATGAAAGTTTGCTTGAATTTGAGCTCCGTTGGATAGATTTATCCTCACACACTCAAAAATGGAGGGGGGCAGGAGCAGACTCAGCATTGGAGGAGGTGGTGCCCTCCCTTCTCTGCTGGAGCATGAACAGAACACCTCTGTCCCCTCCACTGACAGAGCAGCCCCATTGGGCAGAACGCGCCCAGGACACAAGGGAGCTCGGCTCGGCTCCGCCCCTGCAGGAACAACGACAGAGAAGAAAGAAACCATCGCTTACCACCACCACCACCACCACCACCACAACCACCACCACCACAACCACCACCACCACCTTCTACATGGGTGGTCCAGCGAAGATTTGAGGAACTTCTCTTTCTTTATTCCCCTCATCTCAGTTGAGACTTCTGTTCTGTGCTCAGAGGCAGCGACTGGGAGGGAGGTTTTTAAATAATGCAGTAGACTTCCTGGTCTCACAGTGGGAGGGAGAGCCAGTCACAGTGGGGAGACCAGAACCCGTCTCCTGGATTAATCTTGGTCTGTGACGATTGTTGAGCTTCCTCTGCTGCAGCCACTTCTTCATGGAACCCACCGGCCGCTGATCAGTGAATCCTCCTGGCAGAAACAGACTTTTGACTCGATTTACCGCTGAGACCTAAAAGCTGTTGACGCCACAGTGTCAGAAATGCTTCAAAGTCATGTGGGCTCGAAACTAAAGTCGACTCTGGAGGTTGTACAGCTGAAATATTTGCATGATTCATGTAATTTGTTACCATAAATAGTATCAATGATAGAATAAGTAAACTGAGGGAACTGATTACATCTTGTGACCTCAGAATAATAAAACTGAGAGGAAGCCAATACCAATGAGCGTACCGGACCCAGGTGGCAGCGACACCGCCAGGCGCTCTGAGGGTTTCTCTGCCCTTTGTCAACACTCTCGTTTCTGCTCTGTGGATTTTTACTCATGTTATTTTTCCCTTCCCCAAGACTTCCTCGGCAACTCCAACGCCTCTCCAGAACTGCTCCACTGCCTCCCGAGTCCTCCTCTGTGATTCCTCCGCCTCCCAAGACTTCCTCCGTGGCTACACGACCACCCCCCTATAAGCCTGTTTGTCTCCTGGACCCCAACAGTCTCCCTCCCGCTCCACCTTCAGCTCCCCTGGGACCTCTGACCCCCAGTGTTAGGGACTCCCCACCCTGGTTAGTGCACGCACACTCGACATTTCACACATACACACACATGGTCTAGCACATACACACATGGCCTAGCACATACACACACGGTCCACTGTTTGGCTCCAACGAGGCCCACCAGGTGTCATAAATAAAGTTTAACGGGCCTGGGAGTATAAAATAGAATGTAGTCTTTTAGAATTACACTGTAAATCACTGTTAATGCTGTTTTCTTTTTTAAGAGGTGAAAACACTCTTTGAGACACGACCCTTCAGTTAGCATGAATGAAGACAGATACAAATCAAGAGGCGGCGGTGGTGGCGGTGAACAGGCCAAGGCCATTTGAACAGTGAGCGTCTCTGCTGTCAGACCCACAACCCTGATGGGCTTTTCCATTTGCAGTGGAAAACAAAGCAGCACGTCTTCTGCTGGATTTCTTCCCCAGATTCAGATCCAGAGTGAGAGAACGTGAGCTGATGTGACTTCCGGCTGGATTACGGGGGGTCTTTCTGGGTGAGTCTCCATGTTCCCCCTGTTCCTGCTGGGTTCTCTCTGGTACTCCAGCTTCCTCCACAGTCCAAAGACATCAAGAGGGACCAGGTTAATCCAGACTCTAAATTGACCGTAGGCGTGGCTGGGAGAGCCAATGGTTGTCTGTCTCTATGTGTTGGCCCTGCCATGGACTGGTGACCTGTCCAGGGGGAAGGCTGCTGGGATAGGCTCCACCCCCACCACCCTCAACAGGAGAAGAGGGAGAATATATATATATATATATATATATATATATATATATATATATATATTTTACTGGAACACATTTATTGTTTATTTTGGAGAAAAAGATTTTACGCCAAAACAAAACCTGATGAAGACAACGAGTGTGAAGCCAGAGCTCCCAGGTTCAAGGATTGGATGCTCCAACTGCCAGAATACACAAATATCATATAGAATGTGTCCATTTTGTTTTGATGTATCGTACAACAGGACTATTGATGCTGTGAATGTTGATTAGTAGCAAAGACGAGCCTCATGGGAGCTCACGAACACTGACACAATGATGTTTTTTACCTTTGATCAAATCCTCTTACCGTAGCATTTAAAAGATCTCAGTACTGAGCGTCAATGGGATGAACACCAGCGAAGTCACCACAGTTGTGAGACTTCTCCTGGCAGGATGTAGATGAAGGGTGACAGCTCTCATACAGTCCAGTACCTATAGTACAGATTTGAAGAGATTTCAAATCGAAACACTCCATCGCATCACTTTGAGTCACAATGTGTTGTCGTTAGTGTCCGACCCAGAAGGACAGCAGGCCTGAGAACCCTGAAGTCTCCTCACAGCTGCAGGGGGGGACATGAAGTCAAAGACCTTGACAGTATTAACAAGGACAGCAGCCTCTTGGTTTTGGATGAACCATTCAGCTTTTCCCCAGAAGTCAAACAAAAACAGCTTCATTCAAACTCTTCCTCTCATGTCATAAAGTGTCACCTGCTCTCCACCCGTCTCCCACCAGTGAAACTGGGATCCTACCTTCTGCAGACAGATATTTTGGAGACAGACAGCCCTCCCCGTCCTCCTGGTGGGCACGTCAGGCAACAGGGACTTGTGTGCGTGCTCTGTCTCTGTCCATTACTTCAGCGTCTTCCCCTGTCACCTATGATGGCACTGCGAGCCCTGCTGCTGACGCCTGATGTATAAACCCTGACAGGCCTCTAGCGGAGCTGCAAGCATGAAGGACTTCGGGAAAAGGGAGGTCGCCCACGGGGCTCGACACAAGCAGGGGGTAGATTGGCATCAGTGTGAGTGCTTGAACGAGTGAGGGGACCATGCAGGTTGATGTCGTGTTCACAGGTTTGAAGACACAGTAGATGTACACACAGTGTACACAACCCCAGACGACAGATGTTTTTGTTGTCAAAACTGGAAGACTGGAAAAGTACTGACTGGATACTTTGATCTGTAACAGATTCAGCAGGAACTTCAATCTAACAACTTTGGCTTTAGTGGACTGCAACTCTTGATCAGTCCATCTCATTACAGCGTCTTTAAATCTAAAATCCCAGCTTGTGCTGACAAAAATGCTCATCTGACAGAACTCAACATGCATTAATGCACTCTTGTCTACCTGTGAACAGCATTTGTGGAGTGTAGGCCCGTTAAGCTGCTTTATGAAGCTGGTCATCGTCTGGCCAGCGTCCAGCGAGTGTTTCAACCTAACCTCCAGGCTCATGTTTTCTTCATAATTAGACAGAAAACACTCAAAATATCCCAGCGTGACAGAAACCCTTTCCGACTGGGATACTAACCTCATCACGTGACCGCTGCCCAGCGGTTGGTGGGCATCTTTGGTCATTGGTCCTACTTTGCTCTGCTGCATGTTAACAGGAATATGAATAGAATATTCTAGAAGAATATAAGATATAATGCAAGACTATCGTCTTATTTAGAATGACATCAGATGACAGGTTACTGACAGTTAGGGTCTGCTGTTTGCCCACAGCTGCGTTGTTATAAAAGGCTCTGACTGCTGGACGTGTCGCACAGCCTTTGTGATGTGATGCAGTTGTGTGTGTGTCTTCCTGAGTTAACACACAAGTACGCAACTGATTCAGTGTCATGATTTTACACAAGTCAAACAAGACGCTCGTTTGTGGACACACTGTCACACTCAAGTTCATGAACAGAAGCCACGGATCACAAAAGGAGATCTCGTCCCCTAAATGGAGAGATGCTCAGGACGCTGGTAGAATTCTCTGTGTTCCAGCGCGTTTGTGGTCAGACTACAAACACATTCACATCTCAGGTTTCTTTGTTTTGATGAACTGAAATTCTTTCTGTCCTCCGAGTGTTAAGCTTGGCGAGGTTTCCCCTGCATGTGCAGGAGGGGCAATGTAGCATGGAAGACCTCACCTGGAGGTGCTGCTCATTATTCTGCCTCCCCCTCCCCCTCCTCCTTGTGTGCAGCATCAAGGTTCACCAGATTTACTCTGCACAAGAGTGAAGCTTTCTTGATTTTTCCAGCAACAGATTTAATTTAACGTCTTTGCACATTTTCATTTTCCTCTTTTTGGTCAGATGTAGAAGAGTATCATTCCCCCGAAGCTCTCAGGCTGTCCTCCTGGGACGAATATATCCCTGCATCACTAATAAACATGGAGGCACAGCTGCTTTGAACTGCATGACAGGCAGATGTTGGGCCCGTCCAAAGGGTCACATGATAAATCTGCATTTTCTATTCCACCATGAAATCATGAACTAAGGTGATGCTAACTGCTTAGCTTCCACTGAATGAGACAAGACATTCAGAGACATGACATTAACCGCTTATATTGCGAGGGACAAGAGCCTGGCCCTGCTGGACAGTGCTACAAGTTCTGTTGGAGCTGATAGAAATGTGTGACACGCACCGCTGATGGCTAAGATGGAGGTTGTGTTTTCATTGCAGTGAGGTCGGATTGATGACATGGAAACACTGGCCACCACCTCCACCTCCTCCAGACCTGCTCCACCTCCTCCAGACCTGCTCCACCTCCTCCCAGACCCTCGCTGCGTCCGAATTGCCAAGCAGGTCTGATGGTAGGTCTCAGAGCAGGTCGTAGGCTGTCCCAAACCACAACTGGCGTGAGTAGCGACCTACTTCTCAACCTAAACTCCAGCCTAAACACGCCCACATTGTAGGTCGGTTCAGGTGCATCCTACGGAGCAACCTATGGCCCACAATGCACCGCAGACTTCTTCTTCGTCCCCTAAAAACTTGTGGACCCTCAAGCCAAGTTAGCTCCACCAACAGTCTCCCATTCTGATGAACACCAACATTTATAGTTGTTGATGACTAAAGGTGCGTTAATGTGCTTAATAATAGAGAATGAGGGAAAGGTGCTCAGAGTGGAGTGCAGTACCACAGTCAGGCCAGCAGGTGGGGCTTTCGTTGGTGCTGTCGACCTATTTGCGGTGTCTGTGCTCTGCCAGCAGAGGTCGTGCTTCACCACCAATCTTCTAGGGTGTCTGAATGGTGCCGCCGTGTTTAGGTTGTAGGAGTAGGACGTAGCGGTAGGACGTAGCAGGAGGACGTAGGTTGGTACTTGGCAATTGGGACGCAGCCCTGCTCCACCTCCTCCAGACCTGCTCCACCTCCTCCAGACCTGCTCCACCTCCTCCCAGGTCCACTTCAGCTCTGATGGCTGTGGTGGATTCCTGGTGCATGAGGAGGTCGTTTCTCCAGATGAGAAGTGCTGGCTTCTCCCCAGGTGAAATGTGTGCACCACTGAAACAGCAACACTCAAGTCCTGGTGGGACCTGGGCATTACAGAGGTGACACCAGGCTCTCTGATTGGTCTGAGTGATGTCACACAGTGAAGCACACCTGTGAATCATCAGGTGTCGGATGGCCTCTAAATGCCACAATGAAGCTGAACACACAAACACAGCACGGTCTGCCACCTGCCTGGTGCCACAGATCAACCAAACAGAGCCCCAAATAGTACACGTCTACCACCAAGGTCCTGTAGGAGCACCAAAACAGACGGTGGATTTCCAACCGTGTCAACCGTGAGTGTGTTTTCATCCAAGCTTCTGACTCTGGAGACTCCCAACCAGGAGAATTTCATCTGAAAAAACCTGCCAGTGTTGGCGCACGTCCTCACTGACCCCACGCAGGGTCCACATCACTAACGACTTCCTCTCTGTGCATTCAACGCCCCTCATTGTGAGGTGAAATTACATTAGTCTTTACATGGCTGCTGCCGCTGACCTCACTGCTCTGGACTGCAGTGTGTGAGAGCAGACCGTCACACATGACAACGTGTCTTGTCCATTTCCTGTCAGCTGTTGTTTCTCACGTCTTGATTGACAGACGTCTGGTGGGATTTGTGTTTCTGACTGTGAGCTGAACATCCAACATACACACACACACACACACACACACACACACACACACACACACACACACACACGTTTAACTTAATTTAGTCACTGGCTTAGCAACACCAACCATTAATTTAAAGGTGGCACATCTGGAACAAGTCACAGCAAAGTCAGACTAGTTAGCCTGGACATGTACGTGGGAGACATGTACGTGGAAGACATGTACGTGGGAGACATGTACGTGGGAGACATGTATGTTGGAAGTGATACACCTGTTTGTGCCCCTGACCAAGGCACTGAGGGGCTGCTGATGGCGCCTGGCAGTTCCAGCAGCTGCAGGGATGGATCATGAATGGATTATTATTATTATTATTATTATTATTATTATTACTTCTTGCTTGTCCACACAATGGTGGTGGTGGTTGGTCTGGGGGAATGAATTTCAGCTTGATTTTAACATTACTGGTTGCACTTTAGATTTTCGGACACATAGGTGACGGTGTGTCAGTCAACACTGTTCTCTCTGAGAACCTCTACCCTTCCACCGGCTCTCCCCTGGGGTTGCGCTCACCTCTCCTGTACATCTCGACACAAACAGCTGCAGAAGTCAGTGTGGAAACAGACAAATCATTAAGTTTGTCAGTCTGGTGAAGCGCGGGGAATGAGATCATGGCGCCGTGGTGAATGACCTGGTCACTCGGTGTAAGGAGTCCTATCTAGAACTCAGCGTGTCCAAAACCAAGGACACGGGAACTGATCTAAGTGAGTCTGCACCTGGTCCCAAGAGGTTGAACCAGTAGAAAGTTCAAAAGCCTATGGACTGTTCTGGACCATCAGTTCTGTTTTCTACCTCATGCAGAGGTTATCTATAAAAAGGTCACTTTCAATGTGTGCACATGAATGATGACAAAGTTGAACACCTCTTTTATTGAGGCAGTTCCTGTTGTTGTACGGTTTGCTAACCCTGACCTGGTTGAGCGTCAACAAGCTGGGTTGACTTGTCACTGTTGCTGGTAGGTGAGGGGGGGTGTTCCGCGTCTTGTCTGTGAGTCATCTGACCGTCCCGTCCTGAGGAGGCTCCATCAGGCAGGACTCTGATGACCCTCCTCTCTATAGAGGGTTTGGGCTTCTGCCCTCAGGTAGAAGGTTCAGAGCTCCCACCCACAGGACCTCACGGCACCAGCGCTCCTTTGTACGTACTGACATCAACATGCTGAATTTGCTCAAATGATGCCACCTTTGAACTTTCTGCTTCTGGGCACACTGGACTTTTGGACTGTTGCTCATGGTGACCTCTCTGTGGCGCTCTTGCTCTGTTTGTCCTCGTCTAGCTGTGTTGTGACTGTTGTCATCCGGCGTGTAGCGTCATTGGTGGAGGGTGTCTTAAATACCTTGCTACAACAAATAAATTTGACTTTGACTTTAAAAATGTGTTTGATGGCTTTTCTCTGTGGTATGCTAACACTTACCATCCACTACCATTCATTATGCTAAGCTAACGAGAAGTCAGCTGGTCTCTGTGGGCCTCAGCTCCCTGATGCAGCACAGACAAGTGCAGGGTCTCTATCTGGGGTCTCTATTGGTCGGGCTCACAGAGTCTGGCTATTAATACCTCGTTAAAGTGCTGAGGTATTTCTATTCTTTACCGTCCATAAGTGGTCATGTCAACACAAGAAAAACAAACCCCTTCTCTCTCCACATACCTCGCACTCACAGATGGATGCTCAAGTCCCCACAGATGAGGCAGGTATACGGAGGACACCACGTGTGGAGCTGCGCCAAAGACTTCTGCTCCAGGCAGCATGTTGACTACGAGCTGGAGAGATGTGGGAGTGTCCTCCACTGAAACTCGGTGTTCGTGTTAATGGTACACATGGTCTCTGTTACGCAAGTGTGAGTCGGCTACATGTGTGGGGCCACCGTCAAAGAAGCTGCTCTTACCAAAAGCTGCAAACATGATGATCCCTAGAAGCCAGATCTCGATCTGGAGGTCGGAACTCTCTCGAGGTCTGAAGGGAGCAAAATATTACTCTAAGAAATACCCCCCCCCCCCCCCCGCAGGGACTTTCTTTTAGTGTTTCATCGTTAAATAAGAGAAAATTAAGAAGAAACATCACGCTTCAGTTAAATCAGTTAAATGCTTGTTGAATCAAACGCTATTGAGGTTAAAGTGAACTGACAAAAATGGATTTTTGTACCTCCAGAATGCAGGAAGGGCCTTCTACGCATAGTTAGCCTGAAGCTCATGGAGACTGATGGCTAGCAACAGTAGATCTGTCCAAAAGTGTTGGTTAACAAACAACAATCCATCATCTGGAATAATCCACATTTTCTTGGTCCATAAGCATGCTAACGAGCTAAAAAACGACGAACAACAACAATTCCAGTTTTGAGAAGGGGTGAAGGAGTGTGAGCGCTGACTGTGCCAGCTGGTCATGCTTGGCGCTCCCGTCATGTCAAGAGGGCTGACATACAGTCTTGTCCAGATTTTTGTCCTGTGTGAGGATGTACTTGAAGAAAACACCACTTCTGGAACAAAGCTTGATAACTCCGAGTTCTTTTAGAAATGCTTTGTAAATATCTGCTGCATTTGCATTTTGATGGTATTTTATGTCTTCAGTCATTACACACGAAAGTCATATGATCATTTGGCCTCTACAAGCTTAAGGATGCTAGAGAAAGTAAATATTCAAACATTCTACGAACTGTAGCGCTCAGACAGGCACATGCAACATGTCTTGCCAGTTTGCCACCCATCTTCCTCTCCCTTGCACCCTTGTCTTAGAACTGCTGGTTACCAGTACTGGATTCTGTGGACTCACACCACCCCCTGGTGGACTGAACAGGAACTGCAGGTGTGTACCAGTGGTGATGGAACCCTATTGGAAACCATCCCTCCATCCCTCCATGTTCTCCCTCTTCTCCTGTTGAGGGTGGTGGGGGTGGAGCCTATCCCAGCAGCCTTCCCCCTGGACAGGTCACCAGTCCATGGCAGGGCCAACACATAGAGACAGACAACCATTGGCTCTCCCAGCCACGCCTACGGTCAATTTAGAGTCTGGATTAACCTGGTCCCTCTTGATGTCTTTGGACTGTGGAGGAAGCTGGAGTACCAGAGAGAACCCAGCAGGAACAGGGAGAACATGGAGACTCACCCAGAAAGACCCCGTGCTGCAGCCGGGGCTCCACCCACAACCTTCTTGATGGGGGGCCGCAGTGAGGACCACTGCTCCACCCACAACCTTCTTGCTGGGGGCCACAGGGAGGACCACTGCTCCACCGGGCCGCCTCTTCACCAAATCCCACTGTTTGCTTATTTGTTAATGCTAACCTAGTGTTAACTCATTAGCAGGAGGAGGGACTTGGAATTTTGTGATTAACTACAGTCAGCATGAACATTTCTGCTGCTCTGTTAGTTGTGGAGGTCCTGGAGAGGCTTGGTGATTTAACAACGTAGAGTCAAGATGAGTACAGTTGACCTCCAGGCTTATTTCCCTGGGTCAGATGCTGCTGCAGCTTTGGTCATGTGATCATTCTCACAGAAACAACTGGAACGACGTCTCAGCTCCCTCCGTCTTTTACCAACACCTTCAGAAGAAGACAGGCGCTCTAAGCGGGCCAAGACTTCTTTTCTCCGATACAGGAGCGAAGAACAATCGGCTACCAACAAGACCGATGGTGTGTTTTTCATCGGGGCACATTTCTCTTGATTACAATCCCAAAAGTCCTCAGGTTCTACCAGGGATTTAGCAGAGATGCTTTGATGGACTGGGATTTGTATCAAGTGAAGCTCTAATAAATTAACACCTGAATACATGATGGTGCATATCGAATTGTTCATAGGAACACTTTTCAAAAGGGTTCCACAAAACCCAATAGAGATGTTGTCTGAACCGTACATTGAATTCATTTACATTAACTTATTCACTTTGTGTCTGTCAGCTGAAGTGATGTCCTTGCCTCTCCTGGAGGGAATTTGAAATCTCACCAGGATTTCATTAATATTACTTCTTGTTCGTGAGATGGAAGTTCGCTCATCAAGCATCACATTTTTCTTGCTCCAGGCTTCAGACTTATTAACAAAAACGGAGGGAAGGTGAATAAAAATACAAATTCATGGAGGACATGAGATGACGAGTAAACACCTGCAGCCTGGACGAGGCCTCCAATGAAGAGATGTGGAGGAAAAGAAACAAGAACAGACGATGCGATATGACCGTCAACAGTTTACAAGAAATGGTTAAAAAATGGTTGAAATCAAGGTGCAGCACCAGTGTAGTCCAGCAGAGGGCGATCCAGGTGCTGTGTTGGAGCACAGCGGCTTTGAGGCTTGGTTGCCTGACTACAAGGTGGAGGTGAAAGTATTTTTACTCAAATACTAGACTGAAATGTCGGGGTGCAGTAATATTTGACTGGAATATTTGCATTTTAGGAGATGTTGTACTTTTACTTTGCTACATTTCAAAGGAAACATTGTACTTTTACTCCACTGCATTCATCTGAAGCCGAGAGGTTCCAGACAACTCACGCACTGTAACGTGACGGTGGTCCTGAGGCCAGCCACTGGAGAGACGATGTCTTTTCCACGTTTCAGTTTGGAACAGTATTTATTGAAAAAGCAGAGACCAGCAATGTCGAGAAAATTACCACAACAACTAAATTACTGTCATCAGACCTGAATATCTGCCACACACGGAATCCCTCACCCTGCAGAGACCTGCTGGCCACGGGGAAAAGTGGGACATGTCCCGAACGGCTGGTCCAGCAAAAAGAGTCCAAAAGAGGTTTTTTTGTTTTTTAAGAGGCCTGTATAATTTGTGATATACGCGATTATCTTTTAACAAGGTCGCACCGTAGCAGCCTACAGAATGACGTCACAGAGCAAGCAACATGCACAGCATGCTGGGCCAGCCTCTCTCTCTCTCTCTCTCTCTCTCTCTCTCTCTCTCTCTCTCTCTCTCTCTCAGGGAGGCTGTCCCCTGCGTGTTTACAGGACTGTGGGTGTCGGTGTATCTGGCTGTCCGTATCTCAATCAGCCTGAAATCCCAACATCACCCTTCAATGGTCACGGCAGTTCACAATACAAACAACCGGAACTACACCCTTTAACAAAAATGGAGGCGGTGTCAGGGGGGTGAATAAAAATGAACTCAAATCACAAAATAATAAATCGACAGGACTCACACACCGCGGCTAACAACACCACAGGACAAACCCAGTGTGCTGCTAGAACTTCCATCGGAACCGAGAACCCTAACCCGTCCACGCCTCTGGCTCCCCGCTCCTCTGAGACCGAGTCCAGCGACGGTGGCTTCACCTGCAGCGAGTTCACGCCCCACCGCCTCCACCTGCTCCCCCAGGGCCAGGCTTGGCCCCGCCCCTCTCTATGATGCGTGTTGCAGATCGCAGCCAGCCAGAGACTTTCTGCACTGGTGATTTTTTTTTAAAGGCAGCCCGACCCACTTGCATTTTACCCGAACCCGAACCCGGCCTGAACCCGTGGATCCCGTCGGGTTTGTCGATTTGCCGTTGAGAACTCGACCTGTCTGACCTGAGAATGGCCTAATTTTGCTGAAATCTGATTGGCTGTTCGGCTCTCATTCCGACTCAGTCAGCGTGAACGTGATGGATGGAAACAAAGGAGACAGGTGAGAACGAAATGGGTGGAGCCGACAAGATGAGCTTAAAGAAAATAAGGCTGCTACACCGTCTGGTTTTGACTCAGTCCACCATGTGGGTCGACATGACCCAGGACAGGGATTCGCACCTTAAGTGACCTGACATGACACCTGTGCAGCTCCTCTCCTGGGCTGAGTTGGGGCCCAGCAGGTCCCTGCACCACTCACATTTGTTACATGGAAATTGAGAGGTGTGAGGGGGACCTCTCCAGTCCACGTCCTGGTTGATGAAGTCACTCTGAGCGTCACGTATTCATGAATCATCAGCTGGCCTATGGAGCTGCTCTCACCTCTTGTTTATCCTCAGAGACCCCCAGGAGGAACGGTCAGATTCCTCTACTCCTTTGTGGGGGTTTTGTTTCAATCCACAGCTTCAGTCTGAGTCTCCCTCCTGCCTTGGATGGAAGCTGCAGTTCAAACGTTCCAGGACGCGTGTCAGGGCGAGGCTCGCTCTGACACGCGTCCTCTGTCAAACAAGACTCCAACTGTGAGCGATGTTGACATGTGGTTGTGTTTAAGAACAGAAACTTCCAAACAGCAACGTCAAGAGAGACCCCTGATAAAAGCTCTCTACTATGAGCTAAATCCATCCAGCTCCTCCTGGAGCTGCAGCCTGAGCTGCTGCTCCTCCTGCTGGACTGTCTCACCGCATCGCTGGCTCTCTCACAGAAGCTCCATCCTCCAGAAAACAGAAGGCTCCAGAGGAGGTGCAGAGGGTGGTCTGAGTCTCGGGAGGAGGTGCAGAGGGTGGTCAGAGTCTTGGGAGGAGGTGCAGAGGGTGGTCTGAGTCTCGGGAGGAGGTGCAGAGGGTGGTCAGAGTCTTGGGAGGAGGTGCAGAGGGTGGTCTGAGTCTCGGGAGGAGGTGCAGAGGGTGGTCAGAGTCTCCGGAGGAGGTGCAGAGGGTGGTCTGAGCCTCGGGAGGAGGTGCAGAGGGTGGTCTGAGTCTCGGGAGGAGGTGCAGAGGGTGGTCAGAGTCTCGGGAGGAGGTGCAGAGGGTGGTCAGAGTCTCGGGAGGAGGTGCAGAGGGTGGTCAGAGTCTCCGGAGGAGGTGCAGAGGGTGGTCTGAGTCTCGGGAGGAGGTGCAGAGGGTGGTCAGAGTCTCCGGAGGAGGTGCAGAGGGTGGTCAGAGTCTCCGGAGGAGGTGCAGAGGGTGGTCTGAGCCTCGGGAGGAGGTGCAGAGGGTGGTCAGAGTCTCCGGAGGAGGTGCAGAGGGTGGTCTGAGTCTCGGGAGGAGGTGCAGAGGGTGGTCAGAGTCTCCGGAGGAGGTGCAGAGGGTGGTCAGAGTCTCCGGAGGAGGTGCAGAGGGTGGTCTGAGCCTCGGGAGGAGGTGCAGAGGGTGGTCAGAGTCTCGGGAGGAGGTGCAGAGGGTGGTCTGAGCCTCGGGAGGAGGTGCAGAGGGTGGTCAGAGTCTCGGGAGGAGGTGCAGAGGGTGGTCTGAGCCTCGGGAGGAGGTGCAGAGGGTGGTCAGAGTCTCCGGAGGAGGTGCAGAGGGCGGTCTGAGCTTTGGGAGGAGGACTGCAGGAGCAGCAGTGAGTGTCTGCCTCCAGTGTGGGAGGTCCTCCACCATCATGGGCTCCTCGTCTGACTGGTTGTTGACTAATTCCTGCTTCAGCTGTGGAGACGTGGACACCAGGTCTGTCTTCTGTCTCAGGTGCTTGTCCTCAGTGGTCTTCTTCACCTCCTCACCTGCTTCTTCATCAGGGCCCCTGGAGCAGGAAGCGGGTCCTCCTCTCTAACTCCTCATGTTCTAAACGCTCTGCCTCATGCTTTTTAAACTTGTAACAGCGTTCTTGGTGTTTAATCAAACGGTCGAGGATGAGAACGTGTTTGTTCTGACCTCCACTTTTTACCAGTCAATGCACCTCCAGCCGCCGCCCCGCCCCCGACCAGCCTCACCCTTTCACCCCCGTCCCTTCAATCACTCTCTGGCCTGTGACCCTCTCTTGAACATCAGTGATGGCAGCAGTGACACAAGCAAGCGGCGGCTGAACAAATATCTGAGAGTGGCCCGTCGCTCGTCAGGTTTTAGGAGCTGAGACTCTCTCCTGCCATGGCTGAGTGCAGGTGTGAGGTCTGCGAGGAGACTCATCAGTTCTGATGGCGACGTATGAGCTCTGAGCACGGCGTAGCCCCGGGCTGCTGTTCTTACAGGGCCGGTTCTGTCGGCGGGGCTCGGATCATGAAGAGACACGAAGAAGTCCCCTCTGTGTTTTTGAGGCCACCTGAGACTCTGCTGCTCTAACACACTGAGCTGAGTAGAGAACCGTGTTAGCTCATAGCAACCCTCAGCAGGCCACTGCTACTTCCTCACTCACCTGTCCATCACACAATCATTGAGCTATCAATCATACACCTGCCTATCATGTAATCATAGACCTGTCCATCAAACGTCATGACTACAGGGTTTTCAACGGTCCAGATATTTTGACTGTTATCACCCGGCGACTCAGTTCCTTCTGCAGGAGCCTCATCAAGGATTTTACTGGCCAAAGTTCATGCAGGTCTTTCTTCTGGCTCACCGATGAGCCGTGTCCTGGACCGGATCTCCTCGTATCCTGGATCTGTGCCCTGGATCTCAGCTCTGCTCTTGATTCTATCTCCATCCTCTCCAGATACAACCTGGATAAGAATTTGATCCATCGTCCTGTGAACCAGACAAGAGGAGCTGGCTGCTAGTTAGCTTAGCACAATGAATCGCAGTGAATGGGAAGTGTTAGCATAGCTCAGTCAAAAATCAAACACAAGATCCTCCAGAAACATAAATGGCGTCCGTGCTGGGGAGGGTGATGTGTCCCTGGACGGGTTCACTCGTCTGTCACACTGCCTCTTCCAGCGCAGGCTCCACAGATGCCTCGCTGAAGTTAAAGAGACGAAGTCGGCAACTTTCCTGCAGTTGAACAATGTCCCAAGGCAGAAGTGCCGTGTGACACTGCTGCCTCTGCCTCGTTTTATTTTGACCGCATTCCCTACATGTCGAAGCAACACACACGCACGCACACACACACACACACACACACACACACTACTGTAATCAGTTTATTGGCAGAATGAAACAGAATGAATGTTGTGAGTTCACGCGTCCCAATCCAGCTCACCAGCAGAAACCATCAATCAGACACAGACGCCCCCTCGGGCTTCTGTTTCAGGGTTAATTGGATGTTTTTCCAGACTTTACATAGAAATGAAACAGGTGGATTCATCTCAACATTATAAAATACAACACAAAGTTACAATTGTACACAAATGAACTTCAAATTATTTGCTGTATGAACTAATTTTCATGGGTTTCTTATCTGCTGTAAAACAGAGCCTCGGCCAGTTGTTTATCAAGAGGTTACAGAAACAGTTCACATCTCAAACACGGCACCTTGAGGGTTAAACTGTGGTAGAAAGTGACAGCCACCTTTAAAAAGAAGTCAATTATAAACTGCAATCGATACCTTTGGAAATCAAGTACCACAAATGACTCTTTAGTATCTCATCACAACTATTATTTCCAGAATTAAGAAAAACCTGAAAACCACCTTTAAAAAATTCAAGGAGGAACCAGTTTCCAAAGACGACCCTGGCAATGTTTGGGATTCAAATTCACACAAAAATAATGACTAAAATTATATACAAAGTACTAAAAACATTTTACAAGAACTCAAAATGCTGGTGTATTAAAAACACACACATAGAGCAAACACTGTCGCCCACATCAGCCGTCCTGCAGGTCAGGGTTCCACGCCGCCACCACGCCTCATCTCTCACTCCCCTCATCCTTTCCATTCCTTTCCCTGATCCAATTTCTCTCCACACATTTTCCGCGTCGCTCCCTGATCCACAGCTCAAACTAAAAAGTCTCTAAAGTGCACCAAGGAAAACTGGACTGTCAAATAGAGATGGAAGTGCCTCAAAAGAAGAAGAATACAACAAATACAGAGCAAACACACATTATTTTACATTTGGACCAAATGTTTCACCAAATACAGGGTAGAAAAAATGCATGAGTTTGACTGTTCCCGTTTGTGCGCGTCCTCAGTTGGAGACGGTAACTGGGTCTGCTGGTCTTTAGTACTTCGGCACTTTGGTGTAGTCCTCCGTGTGGATGTTCTTGCACAGGCAGATGGACAGGATCATTCCCAGAAGCTGTCAGACACAAACGCCAAACTTTCATGAGTTCACACAAACACAATATTGACTTCCTAAGGTGAACATTTCCACGTGGAGCAGGGTTCAGCTCCGCCAGCACCACGGGCGGCTCAAGCCAAGGGTATCAGCTGAGCCCGGCTTGCTGCGGTGCTGATGTGAGCTGCATGATTGACACAAGTGCCTTTAACGCGGTGGCCACACTGACGCCGTGACGGACAGCTGTCAGAAACAGCTCTCAACCGACATGCTGACATTCAGGATGAGTCGGGAGCAGAAGTGTGGAGTACCTCGATCAGAGCCACCCCCAGGCAGATCCCCAGAACCACACCGATGTTGGTGAGGAGCCAACTCTCCACGCTGGCGGCGCAACCCTGATGAGCACACGGGCAGGTTAATCCAACGGCGCCAAGAATCAAGCTGTCACTTCAGGTCAGAGCGACGGAACCACTCACCGTGTCATACACGGGCCACTCCGGTGTCGGAGCTTCACAGAACCCGCTGTCGGAGAAGTTGCCGGGGCTGAGGGAGACGTTCTGGCAGGAGCAGGGAAACAGCAGCTGAGAGCTGTTGACGATGACCATGTTTCCATTCCAGTCCTGGCGACCGTTCCAGCCACAGCACTCCATCTGCAGAGACAGAGGACCAGAGGGGAGTGACCAGCAGCCCCCAGACCCTCAGGGGGGTTTGGGACAGAAACGGTCCCTCCAGACATCAGGACATGAACTCTGCTGGTGACTTTGATGGCCATTTTTCAGCCTCCAGATGAGATTTGAACACAAATAAGCAACAGTAGAAACAGGCGCTCTCCCTCTCTCTCTCACTCACAGGCAGCCCCAGTGACTCCCTCTCTCTCTCTCCCTCTCTCTCTCTCACTCACAGGCAGCCCCAGTGACTCCCTCTCTCTCTCTCCCTCTCTCTCTCTCTCTCTCACTCACAGGCAGCCCCGGTGACTCCCTCTCTCTCTCTCCCTCTCTCTCTCTCACTCACAGGCAGCCCCAGTGACTCCCTCTCTCTCTCTCCCTCTCTCTCTCTCTCTCTCACTCACAGGCAGCCCCGGTGACTCCCTCTCTCTCTCTCCCTCTCTCTCTCTCACTCACAGGCAGCCCCAGTGACTCCCTCTCTCTCTCTCCCTCTCTCTCTCACTCACAGGCAGCCCCGGTGACTCCCTCTCTCTCTCACTCACAGGCAGCCCCAGTGACTCCCTCTCTCTCTCTCTCGCTCTCTCCCTCTCTCACTCACAGGCAGCCCCAGTGACTCCTCTCCGCTGCCCCAACACACACACACACACACACGTTAAATATTAGAATGTGTGTGTGTATTTGTAACAACCTGTTCAACACACCATCCCTAAAGTTTGTAACCTAAAATAAGGGTGGAATTGTCTCACAGACAAAGACATCCAAAGTCCTGAACCCGTCAATCATCTCCAGCTCTCAGACTGTAACAAAATGACCTCAGCAGTTACTCACCTACTCTCATTACAGCTCCAAACAAGACCCGCACGGATCCTGGTAACTAAAAGAATCTCATTGGTCCATCACACAACCGTCACAGACAATAACAACCGGTGATATTTCTTCTGTCTCAAACATCTCCAACGGCTCAATTGTAATAGGGTGGATGTTCACCCATCACTTGACACATCCAACAGCAAGAACAAACGCACCTGGCAATCGACTGAAACAATAAAACAGGTCACTGATTTTGGTCTTGGCGATGGTTGGCGGCTACAACACCTAACCGCCAGAGAACACACACTTGACTCACCAGTCACCATCCTTACGCTGGTATTGACCTCTTCTTAACCAGGAACCAACCACACAAGATATCACTAATTCAGAATTCCCCCCATCGTTATCGCAGGCCGTGCTCCAGTCACATGCTAAAGGGACGCTGCCAATCAGCCCGAACACACGACGAGATGGCGATTCAACACATCCCTCCTGACAGGTCCAGACTTCCATGGTTATTTTAAGAGAGAGTGGGAAACAGGCAAGGCAGTTTGGAGGGGGAATAACTGCATTTACCATCAATAAAAAGAAGAAAGACAAGAGAAAACCAAACAACTAGAAACATGGAGCACAGATAAACATACAGAGGAAACCACACCTGAATAAGAAAATATCAGCTTCAACTCAATTTCAGTTCCACATTCGCAGAAACACAAGAAAATTTCAATCACAGCAACAAATCTGGTCAATATCTGGCGAACCAAATCAAACGGAATAAAGAAAAGCTACAATGTGCACCATTCAGGACTCAGCAGGGAAGCCTTCACCCCAAGAAATAAATCAAATATTCAGAAATCATGATGCTGATCAATATTCACTGAGAAAGGAGCCAAAACTGAAGGACCTCAATTCATTTCTCAACCGTGTCCAGCTTCCACATCTCAGCACAGATCAAGTCAACAGACTGGACCCAGTAAAGAACTCTCCACTGCTCCCAATCCAGTGCCAAACAATGAAGCACCAGGCCTGCTGAGCTCTACAAACACTTCCAGCCCATCTCCCCCACTCTTCATGAAAGCAAGAACTGAAATTCAACAAATTCCAAGATTCCCAACACACATGAACTCAGCTGCAGTTTCACTCCTCCCAAAACCCAATAAAGATCCAACCTACTGTTGAATTCATGTCCAATGTCCTTAATCAAAGTTAGAGTCCTCCCGTAATCCAGCCAGATGGGCTTCAGGAACGACAGACGAGCCTCCACGAACACACGTCGGCGCTTCCGAGTCATTTATTACTCATCACCTCAACAGGAAGACGCCATCACAGCCACTTCAGATGCAGGAGAAGCATTCGACCGAGCTAACTGGAAGTTTCTACTCCCACATTGGGGAATCATTCATCAACTGGATCGAGATTCTTTACTCTGCACCTTCAGCCACTGTCACCACAAATGGACCAGCGTCACCGAGCTTCACCTGACATGGGGGGACCAGGCAAGGATGCCCACTCCCTCCCTCCCATCTTTACTGAACCATGAGCTGCAGCCACACGCCGGAATCCAAACACTGCAAAAACAACATAAGAGCCGTTTCTATGCCGACGACATCTTATTCTTCCTACACAGCCGTTAAAATGATGAATCTTCCTGAGATGAAGACCTCTTCTCAATGACTCCCACCCAGCCCCCCCTCACCTGCTTAAAATCCTCAAATTCTGCTGGAAAAACAAAACACCAGGGATCGAGCTCACGACTCTCCAAAAACCAAAGCCACAAGGAGGTTTAGAGGCACCACATCTCTATCAGTACTTAGTACTCTATCAGCTCCAGGATATATACACAATAGTATACACACACCTCAGTCACTCAGGCCACACCTGGTTAGACACAGAACAAACTCTGTTAAGACACTCAAATCTCAGACATCCCATTTGTCAGCCCGTCCATCAAACGCCATCCATGTTTCGATGCAGTAACGATGGCTTCAGCTCTGACAGCCTGCTGGAAACTTCACCAATTCACGAACTCCTCCTCTGGGCCATCTAATTTCACCCCATCTGGAATAACCCTGACTTCCTGAGTAACAAAAAACACTCAACTTTTACACATGGGCTGAAAGGGGCATTGCACATCTTGGTGTGATGCTCTTTCTCCCTGGTCTCATTGGCCCACCAGGTCCAGGACTACGGCGTTGGGAACTACCAATATCTGAAATAGCTACAATTTAAATCATCTGTTAAATCAAAAATCAAAATCAGAGCCAGAAATCTGCATCTTCCCTCTGCAACCGCAGATTTAATTGATATTCCCTCCCCGAAGAACTCCTCCCATCTCACATCTTAGAAACACCCTATCTGATGAGACAGGTACCCTGGATGGCACCACCCTGGCCCCCAGCACCACCGTAGGAACCTAGCAGTTCTCTTTGACCAGGACCCTTTAACTCCCACATTCAACAAACCTCCAGGACGCCTTCTTCCATCTACGTAACATCGCTAAGATCAGACACATCCTGGCTCAAGAAGATGCAGAAAAACTAGTCCCTGCTTTTGTCACTTCCAGGCTGGATTACTGCACCTCCCTCCTACCAGGCTGGACTAATAAGTCCCTAAAGACTCTCCAGCTGGTCCAGAACGCTGCTGCCCCCCTGACTAGAACTGGTAGCAGAGACCAGGTCTCTCCTGGACTGCTTCTCTGGATGGCTCCCTGTCAGATTCAGAACAGAATTTAAAATTCTTCTTCTACCATCAAAGTCCTCAACAGTCAGGCTCCTTCATCCCTGACAGAGCTCCTAGTCCCCTACGATCCAGCTAGAACCCTTCACTCCCAGGATGCAGGGTTCCTGCTGGTTCCTAGAGTTCTAACAGTAGAATGGAGCCAGAGCCTTCAGCTATCAGTCTCCTTCATCCCTGACAGAGCTCCTAGTCCCCTATGATCCAGCTAGAACCCTTCACTCCCAGGATGCAGGGTTCCTGCTGGTTCCTAGAGTTCTAACAGTAGAATGGAGCCAGAGCCTTCAGCTATCAGGCTCCCCTCCTGTGGAACCGTCTCCCAGTTTCAGTCCAGGACCCAGACCCCCTCTCTAGGTTTAAGAGCAGACTTAAGACCTCCTTGTTGATCAGGCTTATAGTCAGGACTGCTTAGGCTGGCCCTTAGATCTGCTGCTATAGGCTCAGACTGCTGGGATCTCCCATGATGCACTGGGCTTCTCTCTCCTCCTCCTGTCCTCAGACGTGTTCCTAACTCCTCTTCTTCTCCCCTCATCCCAGATCCTGGTGCTGCTGGAGGAGGCTCCAGACCTGAAGAGGCTCCAGCTGCCACCCGTAGCTCCACCTGCTCACGTCCCCGTCTGTCCATCAGTCTCTCCTCCTTTCTCTCTCTCTTTATCTCTGTCCCTCTCTTTCCTTCTGTCTCTCTGTCCTCCTCCATTCTCTGTCTCTGTCTCTGTCCTGCTCTCCTGCTCTCTCTCCGTCCCCACTGATCCTGGATCTGCTCCACCTTCCTGCTGGTAAAGGAAGGTTCTGGTGGCTGCTGTTGCAGGATGTGCTGCTGATGGAGAATTGTTGGGTGGAGGTTCATTGAAGGAGGGAGGTGCTGGACCTGCTCTACTTGGACAGAGTCAGGACAGAACTTTGGTTGGGGTTTGGTGACACACAAATAAAATTGACTTGACTCCCCAAAATACATAAAATAATATTACAGTGCACTGAATCCAGACCTGTCCATCACCCAGACGCTGACTTCTGGACCCAAATCTGTAAAACATTAATTTCATGACTAAAACAGTAACCTACAACTCATACAACATAAAAGAAGCCACGGAATTCACTGCACAGGGCAAAAATAGAACGGGTTCACGTCAGGCTCACACTCACTGCACACAATGACGCAGACATCAGAATCCACGCCACCTGCCACTGCACACCCATCAAGACTTTTGGAGAGACGTCACTCAGTCACTGTCCCACTTCCCGGGCAGCCGCGTCCCGTTACCTCCCTCACTCTGCCTACTGGGAGACTTCTCAACATTCAGTCTGGACAAAGCAAACAGCAGACTTCTTCCTCATGAAGTGGAAATCAAGGACCACCGTACCTTCGGCTCACTGGAAAACCTGCGCACAGACAACATCTCCCTGGAAAACTCATCACCCCTTCAATAAAAACAGAACCTCCATCCTTGTGGTCCCAACCAACCGATGTTTCACTCCCTGAATTCATCCGCCTTATCTTTCTTGTCTGTCTGCCAATCGACCACATGAACACCCTCACATCCAGACACGGTGTGATGTCCTGAGGGGCTGAGCATCCTCTGGTTGTGATCATCAGTCTGACGCCGTGTGATGAGACTGAGTGAATCAGAACCTACGACTCTAATGTCATAGTGGTAGCCATGGTCATGGCGCACAACGATGACACAAAACTTCCACGGAAATCATAAACAAAGGAGGCGACTGGAGAAGAAGGGAGGGCAACGTGGAACAGAAGCTTCGCCAGAGAGCTGTGCTTGCTCCAGCAGCCCTGCAACACAAGCACGGTCGTTTCTAGAGCGACTCTGTTATCGACATGCCCAGCGTACCGCACCATCAACCGCGGGAAGAGAGGAGTAGACCTGCCGCAACAAGATGCAGACAGAAAGGTTGGTCAAAAAACATGGATCCACTTGATTAAAATGATCAATAACAGCAGCCGCTGTCGATCCTGAGTCTCCAGGATGATCCCATATTTGTGACACTGAGGTCAAGATGTGCCGCCCCTGGTAAAGGCCATCTTGGACCTTTTCTCACATTGGTACCAGTTACCACTGGGACCAATAACCAGAAAAAAAATCAGGGGGAGAAGATGTGAATTTTTTCGATTCATGGATCAGGTTGAACCATTTTAACTGTACGGAAAAAATGTCTTTTCTCATTTTTTTTGAAGAATTTCCAGACTTATTTCAGAGGAAGAGGAGCATTTCTGTTATTTTTGTACTGACAGCAGAAGTAGCAGCAGCAGTGGTAGTAGTAGTAGTAGTAGTAGTAGTAGTAGTAACAGTTCATTGTAGTATTTCTGCAGATGAGCGGTTCTACTCACATTCCTCTGGATGAAGTCCCAGGCCTGCTCGGTGGTCGAGTTGTTGCCTGGGTAGTTACTCAGCACCTTGGATACGATCTTGGACATTTCCTCATTTAACTGAAAGAAAAAAAGGTTTGCAGTGTTGATGGAGTGGATCTCACAGGACGCACAGGAAGAGGCTGCGTGTCCACAGGCGGTCCATGGGTGAACACACGGGAGCAAAACCGCTGCAAAACCAATCGACTCCAGCCAGCTGACACCGCCTCTGCTAGCAGAGCCCCGTTGTCGCTCACATCATCATTCCTATTGTTTGACACCGACTGGAGCACAAGGACGCTGGGGTTTCAGCGGTGACGGCAGACTGATCATCAAAACCACTGAACGGACTCAAGGAGAGAGGGATCAGTGGATCATTCACCACTTCATCAGTGGATCATTCACCACTTCATCAGTGGATCATTCACCACTTCATCAGAGGATCATTCACCACATCATCAGAGGATCATTCACCACTTCATCAGTGGATCATTCACCACATCATCAGAGGATCATTCACCACTTCATCAGTGGATCATTCACCACATCATCAGAGGATCATTCACCACTTCATCAGTGGATCATTCACCACTTCATCAGAGGATCATTCACCACTTCATCAGAGGATCATTCACCACTTCATCAGTGGATCATTCACCACATCATCAGCGGATCATTCACCACATCATCAGAGGATCATTCACCACATCATCAGAGGATCATTCACCACATCATCAGAGGATCATTCACCACATCATCAGCGGATCATTACATCATCAGCGGATCATTCACCACATCATCAGAGGATCATTCACCACATCATCAGAGGATCATTCACCACATCATCAGCGGATCATTCACCACATCATCAGAGGATCATTCACCACATCATCAGAGGATCATTCACCACATCATCAGCGGATCATTCACCACATCATCAGAGGATCATTCACCACATCATCAAAGGATCATTCACCACATCATCAGAGGATCATTCACCACATCATCAGAGGATCATTCACCACATCATCAAAGGATCATTCACCACATCATCAGAGGATCATTCACCACATCATCAGAGGATCATTCACCACATCATCAGAGGATCATTCACCACATCATCAGAGGATCATTCACCACATCATCAGTCAAGCTACAGCAACCAAACCTGACTTTTTCAATTATGAACACGAGTGATGATAACCTGATTATGGCGACCTATCACAGGAGGCTTACTACGTTGACTAATTAAAGATTGTATTGCAATACTATTGTTAAGACTTGAAGTATTCAGGTAAAATGCAACTTTTAGCAGGACAACAGCAGCTTGAATAAACCTGGTCAGAAGCAGCCTCTCTGTTCCTCCGGGTCCGGGAACGTGCCGCCTTCACCGCCATGGAAATCATTTACCATTCCTGGCAAGCGGCTAGCGTGGCTCTCTGCAGCCACGGATACATGCCAGCTCACGAATTATTGAGATTTCTTTTTTATGCAATGCACACAACAGCCAGAACAGGACTATGATGCTAGCCGCTGTAGCAACCTGGGCTGCTGCGCACGCTTCTGCACGTTGCCTCAAAGAAATCACCGCCGTCTGCTGAAGACGTTATTAGAGGGTCGCACCAGGGCCGTGTTTCCCTCGCCATCCTGCATAATTCCTCCTGCCGTGATTTTGGCATGTCAAGTGAATGCATGAACCATAAATTCTTGAATTTCAAGGCCAGATTTCCTTTCATGTTCAGGACTTGAGTTCCACCGTAGTTCTGGATGCAGACAATCTGGGTGGCTGTTGCTAAATCTTTCAGTGGGAGAGCCGAGGAGGGGCTCCAGTGAGCGAAGCTCCGCACGGAAACACAGATTTTTCCTCTTCACAGAGCAGCAGGAGGGGAGGTTCGTGTTGAAACTCATTTTGGCAGAGCGAGCAGGAGCTTCCAGCAAAACACAAAAACCAGATCCGAGAGCTGAATTCCTCCTTCAAATGAGTTTTTTTTATTCAAATGTTTGATGCGAAGACATGCAGCTGCACCAGGAATTCACGACCACCTCTGGGCCAAGAGCTCCTCGCTTTGGTTGCTTGAGACATTTTTAAAGTACAAATCTGAAAACTATGCACAAATGCCAATGAATTAATACTACGACAGCAACAGGCGAGACAAAGAACTACGTTCTCTCGGATGTACTGTAACTGGGTTGACAGTTACAGTAACAGTACTCCTGTGAGATGACAGTACCAAGCAGACAGTGTTTCCAGTTCTATTCCTTAAGTTGTATTTCTTTGTTTTTCTTGTCCGATACATCACATTCCTGAGCCTCCAAGGGTGTAGTCCATGCATAAAGATGCTACAGATGTGGAGCTAGCAGTCGATTTAGTGGCTGGAGGACCGACAATCGTTTATTTATTCAAATTCAGAGAAAATGCCAAAAATTCTCAGCTTCTTCTGCTCCCCAAATATGAATATCTAACGTTCCTAAATTCCACCAAACAACCCGATGTTCTTGAGTCTCACTGGATCACAGTGACGCCAGAATGAAAGCTCTTCAAAGATGCTGCTGATGCAACGACGGCGGTTCCCTGTAGGTGCTTGTTTGAGCCAATCAAGTCATTGAGGGTCGTTTGTAGCGGCCTGTCTTCACAGCATTTCCTGAAATTTGATAGAATAAACGATGAATCCAAGTGCAGCAAAACCGCTTGCACCTGATTTTCCTTAATGTGGGGAATCTAAGAGAGACAAACCCCACCTAGAAGGTGTGTTCTACCTTTCAAGCACTCACAAACAGGTGTCTTGGCTTGGTGCACACACTTGAACACATTATTTCATCTTTGTCCACGTCTACAGCGAATCGATCATCGGTTATTGATACCAAATACTTGTTCAACCATCTGGTCACTGAGAAGCTCATCTAGAAGAAGAACATGTGCACTGCAGCCACTCTTGAGCTCTGACTGGGGCTTTGCCCCCAAGTGTCAGATGCAAACACAAGCGGCATGTTTACCAGCAAAGGGAAAAATCTGTCGCGCTTCATTTAGTGGGCTGGTTTTAATCCCAGTCAGAACAAAAGTCTCCTATTGGCTCTGAGTATGGAAACCAACCCACCAAATAAGTACAACAGCTTCCTTTGTTGCTACACATGCTGCTTGTATTTGAATCATTCTGGCAAACAGACAGATTTGACGTGACAAAGATTCAGTGTTGGAATTATGAAGCTGCATTAATCATTCCAGACACAAAGACACAGGAAAATCCCCCCAGCTGCTGATCGAGGGACATCTTTCCCTGTTGGGAGAAGTCAGGAACGTGCTGCTGCAGGGAAACACAGTATATATATATATATATATATACTGTGAATACAGTATATTTTCAGTATATACAGAATATATATACAGAATACAGTATTGTATACTATTGAATACAGTACTGTATTCACAGTATATATATATATATATATATATATATATATATATATATATATATATATATATATATATACTGTATTCACAGTATATATATATATATATATACACATATATATTCTGTATTCACAGTATATATATATATATATATATATATATATATATATATATATACTGTATTCACAGTATATATATATATATATATATATATATACTGTATTCACAGTATATATATATATATATATATATATACTGTATTCACAGTATATATATATATATATATACTGTATTCACAGTATATATATATATACTGTATTCACAGTATATATATGTATATATATATACTGTGAACACAGTATATATATACTGTAAACACAGTATATATATATACTGTATATACAGTATATGTATACACACAGTATATATATATATACACACAGTATATATATATATACACACAGTATATATATATATATATATATATATATACACACACAGTATATATATATATATATACACACACAGTATATATATATATACACACACAGTATATATATATACTGTGTGTATATATATATACACAGTATATATATATATATATACACAGTATATATATATATATATACACAGTATATATATAGATAGATATCTATCTATCTATCTATATATACTGTGTGTATATATATACACACACAGTATATATCTATCTATATATACACAGTATATATAGATAGATAGATATCTATCTATCTATCTATATATACTGTGTGTATATATATACACTATCAATCGATAGATAGATATGGTTTAAACTGATCTATGTGTGAGTAGGAACAGGAAGTGACATCACTTACCACATCCTTCTGGAAGTAGATGAGCGCACCAGCCACAATCTGAGCGAGGAGGATGAGCAGGAGGCAGGTGAAGTACTGAGAAGAGAGGGCGGTCAGATACAAGCTCCTCAAACTAGAACCTCTGGGGGGGGGGGGGGGGGGGGACCTACACCTGATAGCTGGATAACAAAATTAGATTTCATGTGATATCAATGTCATCCCAACTGTCAAACTTTACAACCCAGCGTGATCAATTTTTCAATTTCTCCTAATCTTAATAGTTTTATTTTCTCTGGAAATGTTTGACGTTTTGTTGTTTGGACGCAACTGAACCTGGATTATTTTGAAGTATTGGTCATTAAAGTGAACCTGCTGGTCTTACAGGTTCCAGGCGAGCGCCACACCTACATTGCTCATGATCAAGTCCAGCACACATGAACACACACATCCACGCCTCACTCACCAGGCCCAGCAGACAGCGGATCTCATAAATGGCCCCCAAGCAGCCCAGGAAGCCCATGAGCATGGAGAACGCTCCCACGCCAATCAGGATGTAGCAGGCGACCTTCACAGGTAACGAGTTATCTGCAGGGACATGGCGAGGAGACCACATGAGGTTGCACCTGTCAATCACCTGCAGCACTTTTGATTGTCATGGTTGTACTTTGCGTGCTGTTTTGATTGACAGTTTTCTGTCTTGTAACTTTAAATCTCTTGTGCAGCACTTTTGTCTCCACCTTCTGGCAGTGACAGTTATTACAATCAACTATCAAGTCTCCGATGTCGTATTTGTGGCTGTAAAATGGTGGACGCTGTGTTTCAGGCATCTCAGTCCTTCACAATAGACGCATTTGGTCTGGTGACATTCTGAAAACCTAGAAGAGGTTCAGTGACTTCAACACGCCGAGCGATCAGCTTTCATCGGCAGGTTCAGCCAGGGTGGATAAACCGCGGATACGAGGGTGTGGCTCCTCATCTCCATATGACAGAAATGTGGTTGGCAACTTAGCACGTCAGAACGTGCTGTCAGCAACAATTATCCAACAACAAAATGGAGAATGTGAAAGCGGAACAAGATAAATCAAGTGCTTGCTGCTGCTGAGGTTCTCCCCGACGGCCGGACGCTGATCAGACCAGGCAGCTGCAGCGTTTACAGGCGGCCTGAACTGAGCTCCAACACTGATGTAGTATTTCCACACAATCTTCTGAAGCGGTTGGTACCGTTCATGAAAGGAGAACTCAGAAACCTTCATCACGGTCCCGCAGGACTAAAAACAGATCCATGATGATGACGATTGCACGTGTGTGAAATCTGGTCGTCTCCTGCCTCCTCAGAAGCGACCCACGCCGCTCTGTTCACGACTGCCATCGCCTCCACAGTTGACAGAGCTCAGTTGTGTGTCGGCTGCCAGGCAGTTTGAGCCACTTACTCACTCTGCTTATCTGTTGGCCAACAGATAAGCAGAGTGATAATGACCCCCCCACACACACACACTCGCAGGACAACTTCTGACTACCGGGGCTGCTCACTCGGTTCTACATGCGTCTCTTGAATCCATCTGAGGAGCTCTCAAGTCCAGCTGTTGCTGATCCCAGTGGCTCTGGCCAGCACAGTAACATGCGTGCTGATCATGAATCAAAGAAATCAGAACCACGTGTGGCTCCATTGTTCCACTTGTGATGTGCGGTCAGGGTCCGACATGATGCAGGAAGCTAAAATAGGGCTTCTTGTACTATTCAAGCCCCGGGGTGGGATTTAGGGATGTCTTTAGCAACGGAGCGTGACGCATCAACAACCCAGGCCCCTTTCTGTTTCAAAACATCGTGTCTGCAGAGGTGCAGAGTGCCAGGAAGAGGAACTGCTACTGTGGTGAGTCCTCCTGGCCTCAAGGAAACACGGGACCCCCCGGGGACCAGTGAACCAGGACGGGCAGCTTGCAGCTTCAAACCACGAGAGAGGGGAGCTCAACAACTTCACGATGGAAAATTAGGCCGGGGGGCAGCCTTCACACACATGATTCACACGTGTGCAGTATCAGCCGGACCAACCCTGGAGCACCGCTGCTGACCTACTGCACGGATGACGCCTGGAGCCTCCCGACAGGTACCAGACCACATTCACAGAGTTCTTCCCATTTGGTTTGGAGGTGCTTGTGTCTGCTGCGGCTGCTCCAGAGCCCTGGGGTGACGGTTCTGGCTGATACCTGGAGATGCAGTCTTGGGGGGCTTTGAGAACTGTCAGCTCCATGGTCACAAATGAACAAAAGGAAACACACTCAACCCTCTCAGTGTCCCTGATCAGACCAGTATCAGCAGATGCAGGATCAGAAGTACCGGACTTGGATCAGGAGCAAAAACTGGATGGGGACAGCGGGGGCATTTCACTTCTGACTGAGGTGGAGACCGGATCCTGCTGCTGCTGCTGCGGTGACTCAGCCAAGGTTCGAGCCCCACCAGGCTGATTTCATCGCTCGCATGCTGCAGCACCAGGCAGCTGACTGATTCACCCTCCACACCCACGTGACCGCCAGGCCCGTTCCAGCATCAATACTGCTAATGTCCACACACAAAGCTAATCTGTCCACTGTACTTCATCCGTGTACCACGTGCGGTTCATGTCGCATGACCACATCCCGGACCTTGGTGAAATCCTGGACCCACGTCCCCCCCTCGCTCCAGCAGACGGGTGACGTAGCGCCGCGTGGCTCTGTGAGAGTGTAGTGGTGAGTAAGGCGGTGAGCGCACTGGGCTGATGTGATGCATGTTGATGCTGCGCAGAGCAGAAAGGACCCAGTGTCTGTGGGGAGGACACCTGCAGAGAGGCCATGGACGAGGGACACAAGCGTCCTCAGTGATGCTGCCTGGTCTGACAGCGACGACACACACACTCTCTTACTGGCTGTCACACTTTCTCAATATCCGTCTCTATATTCCTGGAGGACGGCTTGCCTCTGCATCAACTCTCAGCTCTTGTCTCTGTGTCCCCCCCCCCCTTACCCTCCTGCTCCAATGGCCCTGACGCATCAAGACAGCGTCAGAACTGAAGGCCATCGCTCGCCTTGCACCGCTCACGTCCTCAGTATGAAGACATGCAAACAGATAACGACACACACTCATCGTCCGTCACCTGGAAAAGTAAAACAACCGAACCGCAGCCTGACAGTGTAAAGACCCACGGCGTTGCTGGCTCCGCCCACACAGCAAACTCAGGCCGCTAACATTTCTGACCACAAACAGATTTATCACCTGAAACAGTAACAGTCTGAAGAAAACTAAGCGAAACATCAAAAACGGAACATTCCCGTGAGTCTGAACTGGAACCGTAATCACCTAAGCCCCGCCCACTGCACTCTGAGCAGCCGAGCCTCAGCGCAGACATTCCCAATCTCTGTCAAACGGACACAATGTGCAAACCAATCAAAAATCAAGACTTGCTGTTTTCGTAGTGTTTTGGTTGTACGGGTCTTTGAGGAACGGCTGCAAAATAACAAAACAATCACTAGTTTTTAATTCCAATCAGAAATAAAGATTTTATTTGTAAAGGCCTTTTGTCCTTTGTCAGAGAGTGAAGCTGATTCATCAAACCAATAAAAAACCCCTCAACTCTAAGGCCACGCCCACTTCTGGTCTACTTTCATAAATAGAAGCATTTCTACTGCAAGCTGACCACCAACCAATCATCTGCTCATGTGTGAGAGAAACCAAATCTCCTAACCAGCAGGTGGCGGTAGTCTGCATTCGTCACTAACAAAAGGAAGATGGATGATTATAGATCTACAGACCATCGTCAGAGCGGCACGTTGTAAGGAATAAATACGTCAAAAGGGAATTCCTAACAGACCCGACTTCTCTCTGTGGGGGAAATGAAGGCAGCGTTCAGCGTGCGACCTTCTTGACTTGTCGTTTCCTTTCCGTTTCACTTCTTGAGTTCTGATTTGCTAATCTAAGCGCTCTCTAACAGACGGTCTCAGCTGACATTTCACATGCTGCTGCTGACAGGAGGCAACGACTCCAGCAGTGAGGGACCCACTGCAGAACCTCTGCGGAGACCCGCCGTGGTCGTCCTGTTCATGCGCTTCTGCTCGCTCAGACTGGAGGGAACCACGTTTGGCCTCACTTGTCATGAAAACTAGGAAGGGCAGAAGTACTTTGCTTGTGCAACTGAGCTGGAACTGCCCCGTCAGACATGATCCTGGGTCTGTCATTAATCACTTCCAGTGGTCTCACCTTCAGAATAAAAGCAAACATATTCTGTTATGATGAGAGTTTTTCATGACTGCCTTTTAGAGGCTTATTCTGAAAAATTCAGCATTTTTGTTGTTTGCCTTTCAGCAGCTATGTTAAAATCTCTCACTAGAGAAAGAGAAGGAAGCACGACAGAGAAAGCAATGAAGAGAGATTCCCTGCATGACTCAAAATAATCTTTTACTTTCACAAAGTCCAGAAAAGACCAAGCCTGTTGGACGCTTGTGAAGAACGGTTTCCTACGGTGGACCCGACACCTCTGCAGGCTTGGCACTGACCTGACCATCAACACCTGACCCTCACTGGGGTCACAGTGAGGGTCATCAGACCGAAGGTGGACAGAAGCTGGCTGGGACATGGATTTGTCTCACAGACAGTCAGAGACACTTTAACACAGTGGGAGCCTGCAGCCACAACTTGGCCCGCTTTCAGCTTCTTCAATAATGGCTCATCTGTGTTGGCCTGCAGGCTCACTACAAGTGGATCAGTGTGAAGGAGCCACTGGGAATTAATAGATTTATACACGTGTGGTCCGCTTGGACAGCGTTGTCATGCTGAGTTAAATCAGCAGGCAACAGAACGGAAACCAAACCTCAGTTAGTTTGTTTAGTTGATCAGAGCTCACTGCACAAGGCTGGTTATGATCTCTGAACGAGGAACCAAGTCAGTGGGTTCACGCGTGCAGCTGCTGGCTGAGGCGCTGCTGTGTCCCAGCGGGCTCCGTCCAGGACGGCGCTCCCGTCAACAATTCACACTATCAGAGAGAAGCTGACAGCTCTTGGGGCATCAGTTTGTCTCCTCGTCCAGGAAAGTCTTCTCAGTCGTCACTGTCGTGGACAGAGTGGGTTTTTGTGGAAAATGGGAGTGTTTTTGAAGTCTAGTGTGAGTTGGACGAACTCAATAACTGAACCTCCTCCAACATCAAGTAGATGTTGTAAATGTCAGCGTCATTTGGGTTTATGGGGATTTTAGACAGAAACAGCATGAAGCCCTAGAATATGACGAGAAGGTCAACCTGAGAAGAACACGTCGCAGTGACAAAGATGCATGCTGGGATATCTCTGCAGAACCTCCAGACACACCTTGATACCTTGTCACCTGTGATGGTGGAGACTCACGAGGCTACAGGTCAGGCACCGGAGGTTCCAGGTTTGAATGCCAAAGAGGGAAAATCAAGAATTGGAAATGAAAAACTGAAGGTGATCCTGTGTCTCTCATTTTGTTTTGTCCTCTTGGGGACTGTCATGTCATCCAGACTGACATCACCCGAAGGTCTGCTGACACAACGGGCAAGAACGAACACTGGTTTGGACTCAACTTTGAGAGAAATCACCTATTTTTTTGAAATTCTGACAGCAAACTTTCAATTCATTGCTCAGCCCCAGTTGGAACCGTTTTATTCTGTGTTCAAAGTGGCAGCTGATCAACTGAATCACTACTGCAGCTTCTACCGCCGTCACCCACACCATAGGAAATGAGGCAGACAAGCATCCACTTCCTATTTGTCAAAGATGAAGCGTTTGACACAAAACAAGCAGCAGACACACGAGGCTGAGGGACTTACTGAGGACAACGATGAAGCTCTGATTGTCCAGGAGGAGCCAGAGTCCGAAGCCCATGATGACGGCCCCCAACAGCTGCAGGACACACACACACACACACACACACACACACACACACACACACACACACACACACACACACACACACACACACACAGGGAACAGATATACATCACATTACAGCAGTCTTGCATTTATATTCTGTTAAAAAAGCAAAATGCCCTTGAGGTTGAGTTTTCTGGAGGTCGAAGCAGCCATTAACATCTGCAGCAGTGGCCATTAACATCTGCAGCAGTGGCCATTAACATCTGCAGCAGCGGCCATGAACATCTGCAGCAGCGGCCATGAACATCTGCAGCAGCGGCCATGAACATCTGCAGCGGCCATGAACATCTGCAGCAGCGGCCATGAACATCTGCAGCAGCGGCCATGAACATCTGCAGCAGCGGCCATGAACATCTGCAGCAGCGGCCATGAACATCTGCAGCAGTGGCCATGAACATCTGCAGCAGCGGCCATGAACATCTGCAGCAGCGGCCATTAACATCTGCAGCGGCCATGAACATCTGCAGCGGCGGCCATGAACATCTGCAGCGGCCATGAACATCTGCAGCGGCCATGAACATCTGCAGCAGCGGCCATGAACATCTGCAGCGGCGGCCATGAACATCTGCAGCGGCGGCCATGAACATCTGCAGCGGCGGCCATGAACATCTGCAGCGGTGGCCATGAACATCTGCAGCGGCGGCCATGAACATCTGCAGCGGCGGCCATGAACATCTGCAGTGGCGTCCTCCAGCCAGGAGGCAGCGGACCACTGAGCTGCTCCCAGAACTCCTGATGAATCTGGACTTGTAGATGAAGAATCCTTCCAACTTACCAGCCTCATCCAGGCTCTAGAGACCCCCTGCCCCCCCCAGGTCACAGGATAAACGCCTCGGCCAACTGCTACTGTAAATACTATCAACAGCAGTATATAAAATGCCAGATGGAACAATTACTTCAATACTAAAGAAACTATAGAAGCGACCCTTTTGTAGTACTTGTATCAACTTGCAGCACATTTACTTCGGGCCAGACCCACTGACTGAGATCAGTACTGCATTTTGTTTTGTTTTCCTTCAGAGCAGCTAGAAATACTCCATCTACAAATACCTTGAAGAACACACTGTGTATTTTATAATAGTACATTATCATATGTACATATGTAGGTGTTAAGGGAAAATACTCACAAAGAAGATGAGGTTGAAGAGGAACAGGAAGTACTTGGTTGCGGTCATGCAGCCTTTCCCCATGATGACTTGCCTGCAAACAAGAGAAGACGAGCAGATGACGAAGACGAAACATCTTCACCCAGGTGAGCGTTTGAGCTCCAGAACTCCCCGTTAAGAAGTCCCTTTTACTGGGAAGAAAGACAAACGTTGGATGTCTTTTGTTTGTTACTTTATCACATTTTTAAAAGTTCATTGAAATTAGAAATACAGTTTCAAATCTATGCCGTTGAGACGGGGCAGTCGTGAGTCCAGCCTGGAGGAGGGTGGAACCATCAGGAGACCACCAGCTCGGACAGGTTGCCGCGCTGTCCCGTGCACCTGATGGAGCATCAGCGCCGTCAGCCGTTGTTTAAATGGACGTTGAGACAAACATGACTGGAGGACTGACACAGAGAACCTGCACAACTGGGAAACCCCAGAACGTTTCAGTGACTTCTGAATGACAAGCGACTCTCCAGCGCTCTCCCTGGGGAGCAAGAACACACACACACACACACACACACACACACACACACACACACACACACACACACTTCATTCCCTACTTCCAACTGTCATGTTAATCCCGTCTGAATGAGGCTTAAACTGGCCTGGCTGATCATGATCAGGACCAGGAAGATCAAATCTGCAGGATTACACCCACATAACCAGTAAAACCCTAAATCTCAATCTGTGTGTGTGTGTGGGGGGGGGGGGGCATGCACACCAAGCTTCCTCTGATAGACAGTCACAGTTTCACGCATCGTCATACAACCAATTCATGTGAAGGATTTCCGTCATGCAGAGCTGGAGGCACCAGCTGGCAGTTGGCGGTCTCCACCGGCCTGGCAGCTGAACACAGGCAGACCCGCGAGGGACTCGGGATGTCGTCAAGACTCAAACGTTAACGAGGTGGTTCTGAATAACAGACGGAGGCGTTTGCAGTGATCGGTGGTGACCTCTCACATTTGGTGCTACTGGACATGTGCATGCCTCGATTCAAGCAGCTTCTTCACTGCTCGTTACTCAAAGGCAAAAATCCAGTCAACTCGACTGCTTTGAAACCTGGAATACCACAAATCCAACAACCTGCGTCCCACACACCCAGGACACGGAGCGACTCAACAATCAAACAATTAGACATAAAACCAGAACTGACACCACAGGACAAGCTCGAGAAACGTCAACGTGCAGCATCACAATTCCCCAGAGCCCGAAGGGACATGTTCAAAATGCCTCTTCTGCCCATCCAAACACTCTTCCTTTTGTTTAGAATGTTTAGAACAGACAATCACAACCGTTGGAGGCTGAGGGTTGTTGTTGTTGTTGTTCCTTTAAATGTGACACATTCCATCAGGACCAACTGAACACTGGCAGCAAAGCTCCTGATTCACAAACTGAAATTAATTATTTCTCTTAAGTCAGTAAAACTACTCACTCTCTCTCACACACACACACACACACACACACACACACACACACACACGCACACACAGAGCCAACTGGCTTTCATCATGTGGTGTGAGGGACTGATTAGATTCAACTTTATTGCCATTGCATAAGAAAACAAAATGCAGTTTGGCATGTAAGTACATGTGGTAGGTACATGTGATTTGTCTATAATGCAACAATCTCACAGAAGACACACACACACACACACACACACACACACACACACAAACCAGTGAACAGTTAAAGAATTTGTAGCTGCCTTGACCTGATCGGACCATTCAGGCAACAGCGGCCATGTTGAGCCGTGGACAGCAGCAGACCGTGTCCACCGCCGCCGCTCACACGCTGCCGTGGAAGCATTTCTGTTAGGACAATATGCAAAAAAACAAAAACAGCTAAGTGGGGACGTCACACTAACGCACTCTAGAGGAATCGCTGGTGATGGGGTTGGACATGACCTCCATGCCACGGCTGCGCCACCAGCAGCAGAGCCAAGTTCACTCAGTCTTCAGTAGCAGGACCCACAGAAGTGCAGTATTAGCAAAAAAATACACTCAGAAGGTAGCAGCTAGAGCTTTGATCAGGGGAAGTATCTGGCGTGATCGCATAGAACGCGTCGATGACCTTCACCTTCCCTGAACACAGCAGCCCTTAGTGACCTCGGCTCCTACGTCCTGCGACAGACACGACCTCTGACTGTCCAATAAATCCATGACAATCTGGGTGAAATATGGAGGCACGGCTCAATTTTTCCTCTTAGCAGTGAAGCCCTGCAGCGTGAGCACAGTGCCCGGGTACCCGACCCACATTCACTGTAAATGGGTTACTGTTACAGCACTCTTGTACCAGTTCACTGTCGTGTGTGTGTGTGTGTGTGGGGGGGGGGGGGGGGGGGGGCACCTGCAGGGACAACAGAGGAGGAGGATATGCAATGAGAAAGACTTTTTGGCAAACAGTCGTGCCAAAACCAGATGGAAGGTATTACAGAGTAGAAGTGCGCGGCTGGAGAGCAGGTCAGGGTTTGATTGTTGTATTTCTGACACACGGCCTTCTACTGCTGTCCCCACGTTTAGCAGATCGGTTTTCAATCCTGCAACTTTAAAAAGTTGTTGATATGAAGAGTCAGATTGTGCAAGAGAATAAAAAAAAACATTCAAAGTCAGCTGAGAGATTTGTGCTCTGTCCTTATATAGAGACCATGTGTCAGTTCCTCAGTTACAAATATACAATTTTGAACCGCAGTTTGTAATGAAATTAAAATAAAAATCAGTTATCGATGCTCATACGCACAAATTCAGGCTAACAAGGCTGTGCTAGCAGGGAGATTAGCATTCTCCCCTAGCAGGGAGTGCTAGCTCAAATAGGCTTTGGTTTCCCCTAAAGGGAACCATATCAAATCCCATATTTAACCACGACAGGACACATAAGAGCGCTGCATGTTGGGATGATTTAGCAACGTGGGGCTGTTGTCAACTAGCATACCTGGCCACTCGCCATGCTAGCTGGACCCCGCCGCTCACTGGCTGCCTGCAACTGGGTGGTTGTCGCTGTCAGCCCACGGCCAAAAATGGCGTCATCAGGGTTGCCAACCGTCCCGTATTTGACGCGCATGCACCTGTTTCAGCTCAAATAAGGGGCGTCCCGGCTAATACGGGACGGCTGGCAACCCTAGGCCTCATGTGGGTGGATCAGGTTTAGGTTTGAGTTTAGTAGTTACACGTGACATTAGCGGGACAGCTAACCCTAACTTAGCATGCCTGGCCCCCAGCCAGTAGCAGTGCAACAGCGGCAGCAGGGTTACCTCCTCATTCCCAGACTATTCAGCCCCCCCCCACCAGTCCGTCTGGTTTCTTTTCAAACTGCACATCAATTTTAAATTTCCTACATAATAAACGAGTTTTTTCCATCCAAACCTGCCACATTTTCATTTTAGTGTTTCACTTCTCCAGTACTTCAGTAGTTTTCACTCAAGCATATTTTTGCATCAGATGAAACGTGGAGAAAGGAAGAGGCTGGAATTACATGAGTGACTCAACTCCCCTGACAAACAAAATCTTCTAAAATATTTCACTAAAGATTTTTGCGTGTGTGTGTCCGCCGGTGACAGCCACAGGACAGACGCACTGCTCCTGGGCTGTCTGTCCATATGTCCGTCCCATTCTCATCAGCATAAGTTAACGTCTCTGGAACGCCTTGAAGGACTTCCTTAAAATTTGGTGGGAACCCCCACTCAGACTCAGGAGGCCCCCAAGCATGAATGTCATTGCGTTTGTTGGTTTTAGTTTTAAGCTTCTGTTGTTTCCCACAATATCACGGCTCAACGGGAAGCATCGCTCAGCTGTGGGGGGGGGGGGCATGTCGAGCCAGCAGGGCGACCAGTTGTTCAAGTGGTAAAACAGACAAGACACAACTGGTAAAAATGTGTTCTTTGCATACAATAACGAGTTTTGAAATTTTGGGCTATTTTGTTTCTTAACTTGTGCGCTTTCAGAATAATTGAAATCACATTGATGCGCACATTAGAGGCTGAAGTGGAGATTTAGAGGCGCTGTTCAATTTAGAAATGAATTCAGTTCTTGTTGTCCTACAAGTGGAAACTCATTCACAGTAGAGCATGCAAACCCAGCGTGATGAAGCCAGGACATCGGTCCCAGCAGTTGCACCGCAGTTACAACAAACAACAACAAAAGAGGGTCCGTTTGAGACGTGTTTTGAGCAGCAGCTGGTGAGTGAAGAGCAGCAGGAATGTACACGATGTTCCAATTCATCAATTAACCCCAACTTGGTGAAAAGCACTTCTAAAAACACAGGGACGATGATACTCATGACAGATGCTTGTTCCTACACATACAATAAACACACGACTGAGCAAAAACATCCAGGAACTAAAATAGAAACGTGCTATTCTAATCATTTCCACATTAAGCCTTCTGGCCTGTCTGGAGAACATTATGAAGGCAGTAAATATCATCAAAGGCCTTGTGAAATGGCACTGCAGTTAAAATCCGTGGAGAGTCGAGCTCGTACATGGTTCTGAAAGCAGGCCGTCGGTCCATTTGGACCAAGTCAGTTCAAGTCAAGTCAGTTTTAGTTGTATGGTGCCAAATCAGAACAAAAGTTATCTCAAGACTCTTTACAAGTAGAGCAGGTGGTACTCGGCGGTTTTGCGCTGCATTTTCTCGCAGGCCGTTTGAAGGCAGCCCCTTTGTGCACGTTGCAGCTGCAGGTGCCATCTCTGCAGGATCTCCTTCAGACATTCTGTTTTACTTCACATGCTACGGTGACGGCTTTGTTTCCACGTGGAACCAAACCAAATCCATTCCTGAGTTAAAGAATCACTGCTACCAGAAGTGCAGCTGGCGTGGACGGTGCAACACTCACTGGAAAGTCAAAGCCAGCCGAAACAAAGAAAAATAAGAAACAAGCAGTGAAAATGTAAAGAGGTCTTGACCTTCACTTGGATGAAGTGCACTTAAAGAAGTACGACAACTTTTTGGGAAGGAACAATTATTGTCCATCATTTTTAGTATCACACAACCAGACACAGACGCCTCTCTTCTTTGTGCATTACAGAGCTCCAGACTGCTGATGGCTGACTGCTAGTTAGCTTAGCTGCAGTGAAACACTGATAATCATCTCAAAAGTCATCAAACACTCATCAAAAATGGTCTTGGCCCGCATTCACAAATTTGTGCAATATTCTTCATATTCAGATGCGTATCTGGAACTACTTTCTGACTGGGGCAGTGATTCAACACAGCACCTCATAAAGTCAGCCACCGAAACAATCTGACAACTAGACCGGACAACTAGAAGTGCAACTGTTGCCACTAAACACCGCCAACTTTGTCAGAGAGGATGAGGAGAAGCACTTCCTCTGGGAAAACCAAGAGCCTGCAGGCCTCTGAAGCTGAGAGCAGGCGGGACTCTGACACTGCACTTCATCCCATAAAATAACATTTTGTTTTCTGGTGACTAATTGGCATAACAATACTGCTGTTCATGCAAGCAAAGACTGGAAAAAGTGTATTTGATGATGGAGACCCCCCGGACACCATCCGTGGTCTCAGGAGCCCATCCAGACTCTGAAGGGTTTCATGCAGGAACGTGGGGGCTGAACACAAGGACTGAGCCGCACCGGGAGTCGTCTCAAGGGAGCTGAATCAGTCACAGCACAGTACTGCACTGATGTGATCCGGTAGTACTGTACTGCACTGGTGTGATCTGGTAGTACAGGAGTGCACTGGTGTGATCTGGTAGTACAGAAGTGCACTGGTGTGATCTGCTAGGACAGGAGTGCACTGGTGTGATCTGGTAGTACAGTACTGCACTGGTGTGATCTGGTAGTACAGAAGTGCACTGGTGTGATCTGCTAGGACAGGAGTGCACTGGTGTGATCTGCTAGGACAGGAGTGCACTGGTGTGATCTGGTAGTACAGAAGTGCACTGGTGTGATCTGCTAGGACAGGAGTGCACTGGTGTGATCTGGTAGTACAGTACTGCACTGGTGTGATCTGGTAGTACATTACAGCACAATATTGCACTGGTGTGATCTGCTAGCACAGTATTGCACTGGTGTGATCTGGTAGTACATTACGGCACAGTATTGCACTGGTGTGATCTGGTAGTACAGTACTGCACAGTATTGCACTGGTGTGATCAGGTAGTACAGTATTGCACTGGTGTGATCTGGTAGTACATTACAGCACAGTATTGCACTGGTGTGATCTGGTAGTACATTACAGCACAGTATTGCACTGGTGTGATCTGGTAGTACATTACAGCACAGTATTGCACTGGTGTGATCTGGTAGTACATTACAGCACAATATTGCACTGGTGTGATCTGGTAGTACATTACAGCACAATATTGCACTGGTGTGATCTGGTAGTACATTACAGCACAATATTGCACTGGTGTGATCAGGTAGTACAGTATTGCACTGGTGTGATCTGGTAGTACATTACAGCACAATATTGCACTGGTGTGATCTGGTAGTACATTACGGCACAGTATTGCACTGGTGTGATCTGGTTGTACATTACGGCACAGTATTGCACTGGTGTGATCTGGTAGTACAGTACTGCACAGTATTGCACTGGTGGGATCAGGTAGTACAGTATTGCACTGGTGTGATCTGGTAGTACATTACAGCACAGTATTGCACTGGTGTAATCTGGTAGTACATTACAGCACAGTATTGCACTGGTGTGATCTGGTAGTACATTACAGCACAGTATTGCACTGGTGTGATCTGGTAGTACATTACAGCACAGTACTGCACTGGTGTGATCTGGTAGTACAGTACTGCACTGGTGTGATCTGGTGGTACAGTACTGCACAGTACTGCACTGGTGTGATCTGGTAGTTCATTACAGCACAGTATTGCACTGGTGTGATCTGGTAGTACAGTACTGCACTGGTGTGATCTGGTAGTACAGTAGTGCACTGGTGTGATCTGGTAGTACATTACAGCACAGTATTGCACTGGTGTGATCTGGTAGTACATTACAGCACAGTACTGCACTGGTGTGATCTGGTAGTACAGTACTGCACAGTATTGCACTGTTGTGATCTGGTAGCACAGTATTGCACTGGTGTGATCTGGTAGCACAGTATTGCACTGGTGTGATCTGGTAGCACAGTACTGCACTGGTGTGATCTGGTAGTACAGTACTGCACTGGTGTGATCTGGTAGTACAGTACTGCACTGGTGTGATCTGGTAGTACAGTATTGCACTGGTGTGATCTGGTAGTACATTACAGCACAGTACTGCACTGGTGTGATCTGGTAGTACAGTACTGCACTGGTGTGATCTGGTAGTACAGTACTGCACTGGTGTGATCCGGTAGCACAGTATTGCACTGGCGTGATCTGGTAGTACAGTACTGCACTGGTGTGATCCGGTAGCACAGTATTGCACTGGTGTGATCTGGTAGTACAGTACTGCACTGGTGTGATCTGGTAGTACAGTACTGCACAGTATTGCACTGGTGTGATCTGGTAGCACAGTATTGCACTGGTGTGATCTGGTAGTACAGTACTGCACTGGTGTGATCCGGTAGCACAGTATTGCACTGGTGTGATCTGGTAGTACAGTACTCCACTGGTGTGATCCGGTAGCACAGTATTGCACTGGTGTGATCTGGTAGTACAGTACTGCACTTGTGTGATCTGGTAGTACAGTACTGCACTGGTGTGATCCGGTAGCACAGTATTGCACTGGTGTGATCTGGTAGTACAGTACTGCACTTGTGTGATCTGGTAGTACAGTACTGCACTGGTGTGATCCGGTAGCACAGTATTGCACTGGTGTGATCTGGTGGAACAGTACTGCACAGTACTGCCGGGGTTTGATGTCGATGTTTTTTTCAAGCTGGTTTAAGTTTCTATGTTTGAGTCCATTTCTCTTGATAACCAAGCAAGTCGACTCCATCCGTTTACCAAATGTCACCATCACTCTGTTGTCCCTGACGACCCATGACAGGACTTGTTCACCCAATCATGCAGCTTGAATATTAACTTTTAATTTTTTCCCCCTACATCTGTTAATACAGGCTGTAGAGGCCAGGCAGTCGGACCTCTTCTCCTGTCTCACTATGTAGCAAGTACACACACACCCACACCCACACACACACATACATACACACACACACACACACAAACCTAACTTTCCCTAACCCTGACTGCCTAACCCTAACCTTGACCCTTAAACCTAACCTGAACCTGATTCTAACCTTGACCCTAAAACCAAGTCTTGACCTTCAAACGGCCCTATGAAAATGTGAGGACTGGCTAAAATGTCCTCACTTTCCAAAAATGTCCTCACTCTGTTGGTTAAATACGTGTTCTACTCCTCACTTTGTAGCAAGTACAAGAACACACACACACACACACACACACACACACACACACACACACACACACACACACACACACTTTTCCTCCCACTCTGGCTACCATCAAAACAATGGTGGCTTTCACACTAACAAAAGGAGAAACTGGACACACACACACACACACACACACACACACACACACACACACACACACACACACACACACACACACACACACACACACACAACTGCTCCAGCCTTATATTTTCTCCACACAATAAAAACACTGGCAGCCGTTTGAAAGCTACACCTCGTCACCGTGAGACGCCGACACACCTCGATGCCACATGGTAGACTGCTACTGCACCTCAACACCTTGATATTCTCGTAAAATAAAAGTACTCACATGGATAGAGTTCAAAATCTCAAACATTAGAATGTCTTGACTCCAGCATGCAGAAAGAGCCAGCCATGTATGTTGAGCTCACAGCTGATGGAGGAGGAAGTGTCCACAAACGTCAGGCTACACTCCAGCGCACCGTCTGGAACAACCCGCCTCTTCTCCAGCCTCCACGAGCACTCTGGGCTCTACTGTAAGCACTCGGTCACGCTCAAGCGTCGTTGGTAGATTCAAGCCAGCACTGGCACATTTCCACGCCAAGTGTCCTCGCCATTTAACCAGCTAGTGAACCTGCTCCACCTGCACCAACAGGTGCCCCAGTATATTCCTGAGGCCAGTCTGGTGTGTCCATGGAGCACTTGAGATAATGACATGAATGTTTGTCATCTCTGCCGTGAACTCAAGCCGTCAACCTCTGATAGTTTATGGGGTTTCGGTGCCTCCGTGATGTCGCGTGAGGCACCGGAGAAGCAGAGAGGAAGCTCATCTACATGCAAAGAGAGAGAGGTCAATCAGACTTGAGCAGCTTTTAAAACCTGCGTGTAAATGGTACTGTGTGGTGAACCCGGGTTCTGCAGGTCCGACGGTGTCGACGTGAACGACTGGAACAGTTCCTTCACTCCTGACCTGCTTGCGCCCGTCCATGAAACCTTTTAGGTAGCAGGTCAGAGACGTGTGAAGTCTGAGATGAAAGGTTAGGTGGTTTTGGGTTTGGATGCCAAAGGACCGCAATCAACTCACCAACCAGAGCACAGCAGCATGCTTCATCCAGGCGGGTGGGGTTCAGGAGGCCTAACAATGGTGGAACGCCGCCTCCGTCACGGGGCTGACAGCACAGAAGCTTTTCACAACAAATCTCCTCAAACCATCTCAGAGCTCATATCGCCGTGGACGATATCGCCTGTGATTAATCTGCAAATCTTAACGCACCGCTTGACTTTAATACAACAAATCATGTGACCAAATACGAGCGCAACTTCCCCCTCAAGTGCACCAACAGCGGAGGATGATAGCGAGACTGACACGTTTGACCTGACACACCATCAGGTTTTAGCCCTCAATTTAGGCAGGCAGGAAGCCAAGCTATGAGAGTGTGTGTGTGTGTGTGAGGGGGGGGGGGGTACTTCAGATGTTACTGTAGCTGATGTACTGTTAGTTGTTCCATCAACTAACTTTTTCCAAGTATATTTGTTTTATTTAAGTCCCAAAAAAATCCCAGCAGTGTCTTTTTCTCTTTTAATGGGTAAGATAATCTCCAGTGCAGTCAGCTGTTGTAGTTCTTGTACCTCCGAACAGGAAAAACTTCATCAATCTACTGCAGCAGAAAACCATCTGGCTTCTCTGCAACCATAGTGGTTGTGGGCGGCGCCAAGACCAAGGAGCCCTGGCACTTAAAGGTGAGAGGTGAGGCGCGTTCTACTCAGGGAACGTCTCTGTAGATTCAAGTTTGTTGTGAAGTTTTCCTGAGAGTTTGCAGGATCAGGGAACTCCCACGATCCCTCTGGCTGCTGATGGCTTCAGCTAGAAACGTTCCCTGACTTCTGAGTTCTGGCTGGAGAGGCGCCGCTACTTCCAGTCTCAGGGTGGCCAGGTTCCAACCTCTGACCACATCTGGCAAAATGTTCCATACTAACGTCTAAAACGACATCAGTTACGTAATGAAAACATGCTTCTGTGCTTCCTGAGAAAAATGATAGTGGAAAAGAACTGAACAAGGTTCTTTCTCTTCTTACACAGATCTGCTCCCACCAGCAGACACACGAGTCGACCCGCCGCTGGATCAGCAGACGACGTCTTTATGGCAGAGAGTGAAGAGCTGTACAGAAACGAGTTCTAGAACCAATCATTGCAAGCCCCTCACCTCAAAGTGAATGGTTAGTCTGTGGTTAACAGCTAGCTTCACGCTAAAGCTACACGTCATGTCGTATGTCGCGGGAGCATTCGCGCTTCAACGAACCCCACCTGGAAACAGGCGTTTCTCTTGGTGCTGAAAGTTGAGATTTACCAACCGTCCTTAAAGGACACGCAGAAGGAAGCCCAGACTTTTGATTGTTGACCGCGTCCGTCTGTTGGCTGTGACGGCGCGTCATGGAAACATCTGCACATTTCAATTGGAGGTAGCTCAAGACGTCGCCCTGAAATTTTCACTGGTTTGCAGAACTTTCTGAAGACTTCAGTGTTGAATAAAAAAAAATCATCTCCTGTTTTTACACTTGAATCCTTGCATGTCTGCCTCTGAATTCAAACGTGTCAAACAGCGTTTTCGTAGATTTCTAAACCATCACCATGGTTTTCTTAGGTCACATGGACTGGAGTAAAGACTGCATTTGTTGGGGACTCGTTTCAGCTGCAGATGAATCCACGATTTGTGTTCTAGTGAAAATTTCTGTCAGTGTGTGTGTGTGTGTGTGTGTGTGTGAGATTGAGTCTAAATAAACTACAGTGTGTGTGTGTTGATGGTGATGAGGGAACATGTCACCCGGAGCAACACTGAGGCTCATTGATGTGTTCTGAATTGTTGTTGGAGGAAAATGGCGCTCTGTGGCTGCGTGAGGAGCGGCATCAGGCCCGCACACACAGGCCAGACTTGTTAGTGGATCCTGTCTTTGTTGGTTTTGACCTTTTGATGAATTTTTTAGCTAAAAAAAGGAGACAGAAAACCAACAGACTGGAGTTTAAAGGGGAGAATTGAAACCTAACAAGCTGAGCTGGACACGTTCCACTTGTGTCGGTGTTTCTGCTTGTAGATCTGGAAATGTTCAGTTTTCCAGTCAAACTTTTGATCTTTGAACAAACTGTAAGTCCACTCCGGCACCAGCATGAACGAGAGGAAGGGTTTAAGTTTGTTTCCAACTCAGATGTTCATGGAGAGCAATGTTGATGATGAGCTGGATAAAGAAGGTGTGGCTCACTGGATTGCCACCTTCAGTCTGTGAGCTGTTTGGGCGCCGTTAGCTATGAGCTAAACATACGTGGCTGGCTCTTTCTGCATCGTGGAGTCACACAGAAGTGATGCAGGGGGGAGAAACATCCTCACGAGAGACTCCTAGCATAGATACAGAGTATCCTTGAGTATTTGACCGGTTCAATACACCTTGTGGGTCAAGTATCTCTTTGTAGTTTACGTCCTTCGGTACATTTGGCATGAAGATCCGACAGCAGCCATCTTTGAGAGCAAAACTGTGCGCCAGTTGGTTTGTTGTGGAGGAGAAACACGAGCAGGCGTCGCAACCTTATTTAATCCATAATTACCTCCAGGGCCATTCCAGTGAACAGGGAGAACAGGTTAGGGACTGGTGCGTCATCGCGGCTCACTGTCAGAGTTTGTACAAGAAACTTCCTACACTACAAACCTGCAGGCGTGGCGTCGAGCTAAACTCGTCGTGTTCAAGATCTCAGACTGTTACGCAACTCTTTGTGCAAAGATGCCCAGAATGCAGCCAAACGCGCTCGTGAGGGCGACTGCAAACAGGCGAGCTGGTTTCTCTCCCGTCTGACTTCTATCCAAACTTTAACCACCTCCAGCTGTGAGGTCCTGAATCCCCTCAACATCTCTCTCCTGCCGGCCGTGCATGGAAAGGTAATTAAGGTCACACTGGAGGAAGAAAACCCTGCAGCCCCTCTGATTTACAGCCTCGGATGTTGAGGAACAGATTCACTGATGGGGGGGTGGGGGGGGGCGTCAGCGACATCACGCCGCCATTCAACAGTGACCCACATTTCCATCTGTAGCACAGACCAGTCGTCATAAACACACAACTTGTAAGGGGGGCAGCGCTGAGTGGCTCGGCCCGCTGAGAGAGGGGCCCCATGGCCGTTTAAACTTATCGACCTTTTATCATCTCTCAATATGGGTCAGACTCTCCCAGTCCAAGCCTCTATGGTGGGAGGACTGGCTGGTCCCAGTGCAACGGGAATACTTGGGGCCATTCGACGGAACCAGAGACAAATCAAGGCGACAGTTAGATAGTAAACAAGTGTGGATGTTTATCACAGCAGCTGGGGTGTGAACGGTTCACCCATCAGCTCTGATGACAAGTGTGAGTGTGTGTGTGTGTGTCAGTGTGTGTGTGTGTCAGTGTGTGTGTGTGTGTGTGAGTGATAGAGATTCTGCACTTTACTTCATCTCAGTTGTCCCTGTGCTACTCACCACAATACAGTATCAAGGAACACTTCCTGCATTTTAGTGGTTTTTCCCCTTCAGTTACACGAATAAGGAGTCACAAAAAGGAAGCGAGTCAGGGCAGCCTGAGGTCTGCTGGTCTGTTGTGAGCAGCCTGGTCACAGCAGTGAGTCCCTGTGCTGAGGCTCACCAGGTGACAGAGGGTCTCTACACGACTCAGTTCATCACCTCTGATGTTGGAGTGAGCAGTCAGTTTGTCTCTCTCACCAGGAGACCCTCACGGCCAGACTCTGTCTCAAACCACGCGTAGTAAAACTGAACTTCGTATTTAAACGTCAAGCTACCAAGTTCGGTTCCTGGTGACGTTCACCAGTACCAGCAGAGGCGGGTTCTAGCAGTCAGGCTCGGCTCAGCACGAACCTCCTCCAGGCTCCTCGAGTGGATTTCTACCACTTTTCCAAATATTTTCTGACCTCCATTTTCAATTCCATGTTTGTTTCATGACTATCCGACCTCAACCACAAAGAGGACCCTGCAGCTGATCTGGTCCCAAGAAGGGGGTCCAAGCCCTGGTCCGAGAGCTGGTTCTGGATGAAATCCTGGCCTGACACATACAGAGGGCTGATTAGATCCAGACTTATCTCAACTGAGCCGGTCTACAGTTCACCAGCGCTCACGATCCCGACTTTCCCTTCAGCAGCAACTCTTTCCCCCTCCAACTAACTTTTAACGAGTCTGAACTCACGCGTCGCGGTCGTCACGTGCCGTGTTTTTCTCTCAGGAACCTTCCAGAGATTAAAACAAACTGCGCATCTTCGCTGCCACAAGTCAAGCAGACTGGCGCAAGACTGCGGCGGGACTGCGAGTAACGACACGCACTAATCCCGCGAGTCTCAGGCGCCACATCAGCAGCTGGACCCCGCTCAGCCCCGCAGCACCGAACTCTGCGAGTTCCCGCGAGCTCCGATCAATCGATGATCGATGCAACCGTGCAGCCACACGCGCCTCGTGCGCGTATCACTAGTTGGAAAGGCGGTCTCCGTGTATTAATACACACACACACACACACACACACACACACACACACACACAGCCGACGGGTACTTACTTGAGATGTGGCGCTAAACTGCGAGGGAAAGTAGTAGCGAAGAACTGTGCGTGTCCTGCGGGCTCTGCGTGGACTGGGTGACCTCCTCCTCCTCCTCGATGCGGACAACAAAGCAGCAGCAGCAGCGAGTCTGCGAAGTGAAGCGCAAGACTGGCGCGCGCGCGCGCGCGGGGGGGGGGGGGGAGGCTCCGCCACACGTGCCCTGCTTTAACCCCTCAGCCGCCGCCCCGGTCAGTTGATGACGTGCATGATGATGGTGTCAGAGGTTCTACAAGTGGGAGGGGGTCTCCTCTGGGGGGTCGGGTGGGAAGCTGGAAGAATATGAATCAAAGATGTAGTGAGGAACCAAATGTGTGAATGATCCTGACACTAGTGACAGGATGAGCAGGTGAGAGGGTGAACAGGTGAGAGGGTGAGCAGGTGAGAGGGTAGGAGGGTGAGCAGGTGAGAGGGTAGGAGGGTGAGAGGGTAGGAGGGTGAGAGGGTGAGAGGGTAGGAGGGTGAGCAGGTGAGAGGGTAGGAGGGTGAGAGGGTAGGAGGGTGAGCAGGTGAGAGGGTAGGAGGGTGAGAGGGTAGGAGGGTGAGCAGGTGAGAGGATAGGAGGGTGAGAGGGTAGGAGGGTGAGCAGGTGAGAGGATAGGAGGGTGAGCAGGTGAGAGGGTAGGAGGGTGAGCAGGTGAGAGGGTAGGAGGGTGAGAGGGTAGGAGGGTGAGCAGGTGAGAGGGTAGGAGGGTGAACAGGTGAGAGGGTAGGAGGGTGAGCAGGTGAGAGGGTAGGAGGGTGAGAGGGTAGGAGGGTGAGAGGGTAGGAGGGTAGGAGGGTGAGCAGGTGAGAGGGTAGGAGGGTGAGAGGGTAGGAGGGTGAGCAGGTGAGAGGATAGGAGGGTGAGAGGGTAGGAGGGTGAGCAGGTGAGAGGATAGGAGGGTGAGCAGGTGAGAGGCTAGGAGGGTGAACAGGTGAGAGGGTAGGAGGGTGAGCAGGTGAGAGGGTAGGAGGGTGAGAGGGTAGGAGGGTGAGAGGGTAGGAGGGTGAACAGGTGAGAGGGTGAGCAGGTGAGAGGGTGAACAGGTGAGAGGGTGAACAGGTGAGAGGGTGAGCAGGTGAGAGGGTGAACAGGTGAGAGGGTGAACAGGTGAGAGGGTGAGCAGGCTGAGCAGCAGCGACATGGGGGTTCAGGAGGGTACAGACAGGGCCGTGGTCTCACATGAACAAAGGGTGTCACTTCTCTTTCAGTTTTGCTTTCTGTCAAGAAAAATATCTTGAACACTTGAGGGCTCTGTTTGATGGGTGTTTAGGTGTGTGTGTGTGTGTGTGTGTGTGTGTGTGTGTGTGTGTGTGTGCGCGTGAATGCGTTTGAGTGTGTGTGTTTGTGTGTGTGTTCTCTCGGTCAATCTTACTCTTTAGTCAAGTGATAACAGATTTACTACTGATTCACACTGATAACAAGCAGGTGTGTTAGTAGGTGATGAGCCTCTATAAGCGCAAGCACACACAAACACACAAACACACACTAAACTCGGCATAACAGACATAAGACTGACAAAGATATAGAAACCAGCTGACTGAACTGGAGGCCTGTCTGAAGGACAGAAACATGGAGGACCATCATTTCCTTTATTAAACTCTGATAAACTGAAGTTCTTGTGCTGGGCCCAAACACCTGAGGACCACCTGATCTGATGAGACAGGTACCCTGGATGGCACCACCCTGGCCCCCAGCACCACCGTAGGAACCTAGGAGTTCTCTTTGACCAGGACCCTTTAACTCCCTCATTCAACAAACCTCCAGGACGCCTTCTTCCATCTACGTAACATCGCTAAGATCAGACACATCCTGGCTCAAGAAGACGCAGAAAAACTAGTCCCTGCTTTTGTCACTTCCAGGCTGGATCACTGCACCTCCCTCCTACCAGGCTGGACTAATAAGTCCCTAAAGACTCTCCAGCTGGTCCAGAACGCTGCTGCCCCCCTGACTAGAACTGGTAGCAGAGACCAGGTCTCTCCTGGACTGCTTCTCTGCATGGCTCCCTGTCAGATTCAGAACAGAATTTAAAATTCTTCTTCAACCATCAAAGTCCTCAACAGTCAGGCTCCTTCATCCCTGACAGAGCTCCTAGTCCCCTATGATCCAGCTAGAACCCTTCACTCCCAGGATGCAGGGTTCCTGCTGGTTCCTAGAGTTCTAACAGTAGAATGGAGCCAGAGCCTTCAGCTATCAGGCTCCCCTCCTGTGGAACCGTCTCCCAGTTTCAGTCCAGGACCCAGACCCCCTCTCTAGGTTTAAGAGCAGACTAAAGACCTCCTTGTTGATCAGGCTTATAGTCAGGACTGCTTAGGCTGGCCCTTAGATCTGCTGCTATAGGCTCAGACTGCTGGGATCTCCCATGATGCACTGGGCTTCTCTCTCCTCCTCCTGTCCTCAGACATGTTCCTAACTCCTCTTCTTCTCCCCTCATCCCAGATCCTGGTGCTGCTGGAGGAGGCTCCAGACCTGAAGAGGCTCCAGCTGCCACCTGTAGCTCCACCTGCTCACGTCCCCGTCTGTCCATCAGTCTCTCCTCCTTTCTCTCTCTCTTTATCTCTGTCCCTCTCTCTCCTTCTGTCTCTCTGTCTTCCTCCATTCTCTGTCTTTGTCTCTGTCCATCAGTCTCTCCTCCTTTCTCTCTCTTTATCTCTGTCCCTCTTTCCTTCTGTCTCTCTGTCTTCCTCCATTCTCTGTCTTTGTCTCTGTCCATCAGTCTCTCCTCCTTTCTATCTCTTTATCTCTGTCCCTCTCTTTCCTTCTGTCTCTCTGTCTTCCTCCATTCTCTGTCTTTGTCTCTGTCCATCAGTCTCTCCTCCTTTCTCTCCCTCTTTATCTCTGTCCCTCTCTTTCCTTCTGTCTCTGTCTTCCTCCATTCTCTGTCTTTGTCTCTGTCCATCAGTCTCTCCTCCTTTCTCTCCCTCTTTATCTCTGTCCCTCTCTTTCCTTCTGTCTCTCTGTCTTCCTCCATTCTCTGTCTTTGTCTCTGTCCTGCTCTCCTGCTCTCTCTCCGTCCCCACTGATCCTGGATCTGCTCCACCTTCCTGCTGGTAAAGGAAGGTTCTGGTGGCTGCTGTTGCAGGATGTGCTGCTGATGGAGAATTGTTGGGTGGAGGTTCATTGAAGGAGGGAGGTGCTGGACCTGCTCTACTTGGACAGAGTCAGGACAGAACTTTGGGGTTGGGGTTTAGCGCTGTATAAATAAGATTGACTTGACTAGAAGTAAACATGGTAAGTTGCCACACTCGGGCCAGTGTGGAGGACCGGAGCATCCCTGCATGCTAGCTGAGATGGCTCCTAGCAGTTAGCCGTCTGCTTCCGTATGCGTGGATGCTGTTGGTATACCAAATACATCAAATAGTGATTGTGAAACAGGTAATTTTGTGGGGTTGTGAGGGACCCTTTAAACCAGGGGTGTCCAAACTGGTCCAGGACAGCGCCGTGTGGCTGCAGGTTTTCATTCCAAACCAGTAAAAGCAACACCTGATTCTACTTAAACCCTGACAGAAATCAACTCTTGTATTTTGACAGTGATTTAAGAATTTTACAACATGTCGAAGGACGAATTCCTGGCGCTGAGCTGGAGTCCTGATTGATGAGATCCTGGGAGCAGAGCCTCGGGACCCTGGCTCCTCTTTGGGCAAGTAAGGAATGGGTTATAGTGTTTGGGTCACGCTTGTTCAGCACTCTTAAATAACCTGAGCATCAACTCACCCTGATCAATGCATGGTCAGTGTGTCGGTTCTGTTGCGTGTAGCAGATTACCGTCCCACTCCCAGTCAGTATTGACTGACCTGTCTGGGTGGAGGCGGGTGGTGGCAGTGAGGTCAGGGTCAGTCTGAGGAGAACAATGGTTCTCCACACACACCACAACAGCACATACAGCCAGTGTACGAGGGAACGTGAGCCGTGTTCGTGGCTGAAATGGTGTAATTCTACAGCCTCCAGTATGGAGAAGCTGTGATGACGGAGGCCAGACGGAGCTAAAAGTCTGATTGTTTTGAGTGTGACTGCAAAGTTCAGGCATCAAACAAAGTCAGCGACGTACGGAGAGGTCATCCCTGGCCTTCAGACGCTTGTGGAGCAGCTCTGGATCTGCTCAGACGCTGCCTGACCTCACCCAGTCAGGCCCACTTCTTTTGTCACTGTAGCTTCGTCACAAACGCTGTGGCCTGATCCGTCTTCCTCCAACCACCAAAGAGCAATGTCACATGCTGGGGATGAACTTTGATCACTGGCATTCACCTCAGTGATGCTACATGGATGGTACTTAGCTTAGCATGGAGATGTGACGCTTGAGGAAGAAACAGACATTTACAGGCATGTAAAATGATAAAAAAGAATACAGAAATATGAGCTGGTCGAGAGCAGAAGTCGACGTGGACGTTTTCTGTCTGTTAACTGGGCAGGAAGCAGTTAGCTTAGCTTAGCACGGGCGTAGGAGGGAACAGCATGGCTCGGGTTGATGACGCGGCCGTGTCAGGGGCAGGTCATTGTGTAGGTGCCAACTTCTATCTGTGGGGCACTCTTATGATACAAAGACGCCATAAATACTGACATTGAATGAACTTTCATTTGTAGAAACCCATATGAATAAATAATGGAGACGCAAGCGGATTGTGAGAAGGAAAGATGTGAAAGTGAAGTTTTGTCTTCATCAACCAGCCAAACGAGCACTCGCCAGAGGACGAGGTCACGTTTGACTTTGTCACTGTGAGCTGTCAGTTTAACAATTAATAAATCATGGATGTTAATCACATATACATTTAGCCCTCGTGCATTTAGGATATTTCAATTCAACTAGATTTGGGTAAATAAATAAATAATCCACCTGACCATCCCCTTCAGGGTGCAGGGGGTGGAGCCTATCCCAGCTGACATTGGGCGAGAGGCGGGGTTCACCCTGGACGTGTCACCTAAATAAATAAACATGTGAAATGATTCATAAAGGAATAGATAAACATTACATAAGGATCACCATGACAATCACAGGTATGAGCCACGACTGAACTCACGTACAAGCCGAGTCCACGGACAGGGTCAAGGGTCAGTGTTTGCCACTGCCCCAATTCAAGTGTCAGTCACGACGAGGAGGCGTGTGCCTGCCGCTGCCACCACCATCAGATGGAGTCAAACATGGCGTGTGGGCTGCAAGAGCCTCAGAGACGCTGCAGTCTGGGGTTGGAGGGGGATTCTGTTCCTGTGGGGGTCTTTGTGTGACGGGGACCAGCACTGCGGGCTAAACCATTCTAAATCCAGCGAGGCGATCGCCTACCTTCCGTGTTCACATGCCAAGTATGGAGGACACCAGCGGACTTTGAGGCAGTTAACATGATTCAGACGTCATGTTTAAAGTTTTGCCAACTCGACATGCAACACCATGAAATGAACAAGATTAGCTTTGTGAAAACAGGAGTTTTTGTAAGGCCGGACGTGCTAACGTTGTAAAGCTGCGGCCGCGATCCTGGAGAGCCAACATGGCGCGTTCAGTTGAAGCAGCCCTGCTTGCAAAATGGCCTCATTCCCAATCACCAGTTACGCTGCACTACTTTCTGCAGTAATGAGAGTTAAGTGGGTACATTTGTCTCTGCTTCAGACACTCAACTGTCCCAGGAATCATTTGTGACACTAGAGCACCGTGACAGAATCAACCCCCAAATACAAGTTCATCCCAAAGGCATCCATGCAGCTGCATACTTGTCATTGTGCCAACTGATGACCCACAAAAGTGACAAGCTTAGTTTAAGCAGTTTATTGTTGAGTTGCCACACTTTAGAGAAACAATTTCTGTCTGTCTTAATTACAAGAAAAACAGCAGTACAGGTGATTCAGCTGCATTTACAGGACATAAAAAAGGCACTTTATCTGCTGAGTGACGCTAAAAGCTCCAGACCATTGCTCCCAGTCTACCAGGTCAGAGCTGTGCTGACTGGCCAGTGGTGGAAGCCACTCGCGTACATGAGCTCCAGCAAAGTCGCCTCGAGTGCAGGAGACTAAACAGTACCATCATCACGCAAACTGGATTTTAGAACAAACCACAAGTTTAGACTAAAAACTACATTTTATTAAAAACGGATGCGTCTCCACGGGTTGTGGTGCAACATAAAGTGCAAGTGAACGTTCAAGGAAAGGTGTTGAGGTCAAGGGTCGCTGAGAGCAGCTGCCATGTTGCTGATGAGTGGCGACTTGAGCTGAGGGATGAGACTGATCTTCATCAGCTTGCTGCTCGAGTACTTGTTCTTGACGGCCTGCACACAAACACTCCGTTAGTGAGGAGTCACCCACCGACGCTCATCATGTAACGAACCAACCCACCTGGAACTTGGTCTTGCCCTCATTGACAACAACAACATTTTTGGCGATGTGCCTCATGATGGGCTTCAGGTGGGCCTCGTCGTAGGTGGAGTAGTGCTGCTGTGTGGCCGACTGGCGAGGAGGCAGAGACACATGAGCAGGAAGGGAGCAACTTCATGAAGTCAAAGTCTAGTAAATGCTAGCAGACGCACCCACGGCAGCCCATCCAGCAGCAGCTGAGCGAGGCACAGCGACGCCGCTGCGACCTCAGAGGGACGGTAGTGCACCATGTCGTAGTCGCCAAGGGTCAACTCCATCAGGTACTTGGCCAGTGTGTGTCTCTCTATGTCAGACTGGGAAAACCAGACACCACAACATTTTAAAACCCAGTTCTGGTCAGCTAGGGACTAGAAACGGACTTCAAACCCCTCCAGGTTCATAGGAGGGAGGCCACCTGGTCTGAGCGTTAATCTGCCTAAACATGATCCCTGTACGAGTCCACAGACAGAGACTCCAGGGTTACGGCAGTGACAGGATCCACACCACAAGTGCACAGACAGAAGCGCTACGGACCTCAGACTCAGAGTGAGTGGAACTTCAGTTCTAGTACTACAACCTCAGATATCAGAGTCATTCTGGAACTCACGTTGGCCACTTTGGAAGCTCGCCTGAGGAAGTGCAGAGGAAGAGGACGACCCAGCTGGAAGTTGAGGCCCCTCAGAACCAGCTGCTCCATCTCCAGAATCTGGGCCTTGCTGAAGGCGTTGTCCGTGATGTAAGCGAAGTCCCCCACCTCCGGCGCGTACATCTCCTCGTATTTGCAGGCCACCAGCATGGCGGTCACGCCAACCAGTTGCAGCTTTCTACGAGAGACCGGCTGGATCTGCAGCGCAGTGGGAAGAGAGTCAGTGAGGAGTTATAAGTCGTGTGGCGTTTAACGCTGTACCTGAGCCGGTTCCTACCTGGAGGAAGCGATCCAGGATGGCGACTGTGAGGTACAGAGTCTCCTGCAGCAGCTGGAACCTGGAGTGGACCTGGACCAGCCAGTCAATCAGGAGCGCCCGCATGCGCTCAGTGATTTCATACCCCTGCATGTAGTTGGCTCGCACAGCCTGCTGCACCTGCACACAGACCAGGACGTTTAAACCTGCCTCACCCCCCAAAAACCCCTGTAGGGTGTGGACTTACCTCCAGGACATGTAGATACTTATAGATGTCTTTGACATATTCTGAGCAGAGCTGTGGCATGTCTGCGTCCTGCGCGTCCACATCCTGCACAGTGAGCAGAGCCTGGGAGAAAGCCTGGCACAGCTCCTCCTCCTCCTCCATGGACACGTCAGCCAACGCTTCTGCAGCTGGGGGGATGGCATCTGCAGGGGCTTGGACCTGGACTGCTGGTGGCACCGCAACTACTGGTTTAGCTTTCTGGGGCCCAGGTGCTTTCGCTGCTCCCTTTCTCTGAGGGAGGGGTCATTTGGGCATTAATTGAACCATGAACTTGCCTGAGTGTGACAACACTGGTTTCATTGAAGCCAGTTCATTAAAGTTTCTTAGCCTTCCCTACTCTGAGGGTTCCCTTTCCTTTTAAGAGGACATGTGACCATGCCTGGTTCTTTTTGAGCAGGAAATATTAACAGACTAATGGGACATGGCACTCTTCCCCCAAACACATTTGTACAGCAACAACATTTTCCTTTACTGAACAAGCTGAGGGGTTTCCACAAAAACACCCGCACACCACCATCCCAGACCAGAGGTCCACGCAGCAGCAGAGGCCGCCCTGGGATGGTGGTGACGAGCCTGGAGCCTATCCCAGCGGGGGTTCACCCTGGACGGGTCACCAGTCCATCAGGAGCAAATAAGAGTTCAGTGTCTTGCCCAAGGACACTTAGACATGGTCACCAGGAGAAGTGGGTACCGAACCAGCGACCCTTGGGTTGCGAGCAGGCTCTCTACCTCTGAGCCACGCCTCCCCTGTGAGATTGTCATCTTAAATTGAATCTTTTAAACAGACAGTCCGTGTTCGTTGTTGCCAGAAGCATCTTTAGCTATCAGAGATGGACAGTTCAATACACCAGCCAACCTTTGTGTTGAGCGCAGCTCCGGGGCAGTTGGTGATCTCCCCGAGAGCAGCTCTCCTGGACAGCCCTGCTGCTGCGGCTTTACCCATCTTCACGGGGTTGTCCGCGCCTGGGAGCCGCTGCTGTTGGACACAGGAGCAAACACAGGGTATATTTTAGAATGAACGCGGGCAGGAACGAGCCAGAAACAAACCTGGAGACATTAGCATGGGCGACCTCAGGTTAGCTAAAGCTAACCAGAGAATAAACGGCAGTGCTGGCCAACGATGCTAACCTGGAGCACCATCAGAAGCTGTGCTCAAAAAACAAGAACGACTTAATTTTACTCACAATAGCACGAACGCCCGCGGACGCCATGTCAGCAAGGAGAGAGTTTACTCTGCGGTCAACGAAGCTCAACTGTCCGCAGGCAGGAGCTTTCAAATACAGCGTCGTCTCATCTGATTGGATGCAGCTCCGGCACGAGGCTTCTGATTGGCTGGAAGCACGGGGTCAAAGGTTAAAAGCGTTTTCATTGGTCTATACATAAACATACACGTGATTTCATATAGCTTTCATATGATCAATTCATATTATCTACGAATGCCGGGATGCTCAACCTTTGTTCCTCTGTGGGCCAAAACTCAAACAAAATGGTGGACTCGTCTTCTGTCTGCCTACCACTGCCGCGGCATGGTTCCTTCTTACCTAAACCAGTAGCTGCTCTTTCACTTCTTAATTAGGGCCCACATCATCATCGTCATTCTTACGATTCTTCATTATTGTTTTGTTTTGACACTTTTAGGCTCAGATCAGTTCTGCTATTGGCAGCCTCAGAGAACTACAAGCATGGCTGCCAACAGATGTGAAACTAAAAACTCAGCAAGTGTGAAATTCTCAAACTTTCAAGTTGCTGAAACTTTTTAATACCCATAAATTGCTGCAGTGCTGCATTTGTCCAACAAGTCAGTGATAATTCTGGTGTCTGTATCAAACCCTTGGAAAGACCACGGCCCACGAAGCTGAACGCTTTCAAATGAAAACAATAAAAGGCAAAGGGAAGAGGACACACCGCTGGGAACTCAGTCCCGGGTGTATCGAGCCACTCCAGAGGTACCCACGAACAACACGATGATTCATCCAGTTGCAGCCATGTTTGCCCAAATCTACAGAGTCCATCTGTTCCTGGAAATTTAGCTTTCAAAACAAAAATCCCTGTTTTCTCAGATACTTTAATACACTGCATGTCCAAGTATGGAGTAGAGTAACAGATACCGGGTCGGACATGGGTCTCCTCACAGGATTAGTTCTCAATGCATATATATATATATATATATATATATATATATATATATATATAAAATTTACAGTATATATATACAGTATATATACTGTATATATAAAATTTACAGTATATATATACAGTATATATACTGTATATATAAAATTTACAGTATATATATATATACACAGTATATATATATACACAGTATATATATATACATATATACACAGTATATATATATACACAGTATATATATATATACACAGTATATATATATACACACAGTATATATATACATATATATATATACACAGTATATATATATATATACACACACAGTATATATATATATATATATATATATATACCCTATATATATATATATATATATATATATATATATATATATATATATATATACCCTATATATATATATATATATATATATATATATATATATATATATATATATACCCTATATATACCCTATATATGTGTGTGAGGATTTAAACTAAAACCTCAAAACAGGATCAGGAGACGGGAGTCACAAAGAAACTTTATATAGTTTTCAAGTATTCAAAACTGTTAAATAAGTACAAGATGTGTTCACATGATTTACATATCGGACAATATACGCACTGCCCATTTTTAATTCTCTTTACAGGATTCCCACTACCCACGCAACACGCTAAAATGTCCGCAAACTATTCACATTTGTTTTTGTTGTTTTTTTACTTTTTGAATCGATGGGAGAACTCGACAGCTGTCTATTGGACAAAGACCACACAGACGGTACACCTGGAACAGTTTACAGTGCAGGATGGAGACGTCTGACAGAGGGGAGGACAGACTGAGCCAGGTTCAGATCGTGATTAGCTGCTGGTGATATGAACAGTACATATTAACACAAGAAAAGTGGGTTAACATTCATCTCAGTTGATCCCTTAATCTAGTGGGCCATTAAATACAATTCACACGACAAAAATAATATACAGAAGGACTGACGGGAGACTCTGAAGTGTAAATATTATCAAGGGGGAAGCAAATGGCTGAATATTTTTAATTTGCGTTACAAATTTGGTCTAAATGTGTCAGAAAGCTCTTTGTTAAGGCACCTAATGCTGTTGGATACAGTAGTTTTAACATTTTGCAAAAAACAGAAAGCTTATCTGCCCCTTTAAGAACACAAAAACAAGTTTAAATAAACTAAGTATGACTGATTGTAAAATGAGTATTTCTTACAGAATTAGGGCCTGAAGAAGTTAATGCTGCCATCCATAATAATGAAGGTACACAGGACAAACTTAAGAGTTGGTAATGAAACAGAGTAGCACCATAGAAAAATAATACAAGTTTCTAAGCTAGTAAGTGCATTTCAGACATGATATCAATCCCCAAACTTGTGTCGATGGATGTATCAGTACATCAGCTGATGGTGAAGAAACTCCAGACTGGACCGGTGACAAAACAAATCTCATAATTCTGCTGGGAAACAAGAGCCAGTCTTTCTGTACATTACTTTGAGAATTACACGTTTAAAAAGCATCTAGGTAGCCTTCACAAACGGACTATCATTCGGTTGTTGAAAAGAAATTCCACGCGTGCCATGTTAGCATTACAGAGTAGCCTCAACGCAAAGGTCCAAAGAACAGGAACAGGGAGTTTCTCCCACAACCCTTGGACTGAACTCAACCCATTATAAAACCTTGTGTGCTTTACTTCTTGGAAACCTGCAGTTTAAAATGTATTTACAGCACTGTCGTGAACTGCAGGGAGCTGAATTTCCGGAATTCTCTCAAGGTCTTCATGACTTCACTTGTACACTACATGATTAGAAATGAAGTGATTCTTAACCAAGGAAGCTACTGGGATAATGAGAACATGGCACTTGGATCCAAGCGGACTGACTGACAGATCTAATAATGCCTCTGGACCAACTGCACCACACTGGGACATCCAGTCTGGTTTGCCACACAAAAATTACAAATGAGAGAAAAATGAAGTTCAATAAAAACCTGCCTATGAGACAGAGGGGATAGTCACCAAACTGTACACTTTCTACAATACTCATGTCCATTATGAATATAACAAGTGCATCCACTCAAAGGATCGTTGACCTTAAAACAAACGGTTGTTTTTCACCAAGCACCTGGCCACATTTCTCCGAAGTAGTAGGGAACAAAAGCCAATTCCTGCATAGTATGTTGTGTAAATGCCACAAGAATGCGTAGGGCAAGTGCAACTTTTGCCTAGAAGCAACAAAATGCAACTTTTGCCATGGCAACGGTGACCTCTGCTGCCACGGAGCGTAAATACAGGACGCGGGCGCAGGCTGAGCGGGAAATGCAATTTAACACGGTCTTTCACCCAAGACGTACATTCTGCCTTGCAAGCACAGCAAGTATAGGCGTCTTGAGCTCAGTGACATTTTTCTTTGTGATTCCATCTTGGTTGTCTGAAGAAGCCTACAGCTGAAAGCCTGAAAGACAAAATGCACGCTTTGGTTCAGATGGCGCTCGAAAGGAAGTTTGGCTCAAATTGGAAGTGGTGTTTAAAGATGAGCCATAAGTACGGTTTTAATGTTGTGACCCCCCCTCGCCGTGCTGTTGTGGGGCAGTTGAAATCTTCCCAGAGTTGGGTGTCACTGGCTGATGCGGGTCATGGCGGGGGAGATATCAGGCGGCGCCCGTGCCTTCCAGAGCCGTTGCGAATTAGGAGGCCTTAAGGTTTGGTGGGGATTATCAAGAGTGTTGGCGTGCATGCAGGGGCAGGTGTGCAGAGGTGCAGTGGGACTGAAAACGCGGCCCATTGCAAGTCAGTGCACCATCGACTTGATTCGGAAGCTGTTATTCAAAGATCAAATCGTTGCATAATGTTGCTTTGAACCAATTAACTTAAAGCAGAAACACATCGATAAATGCAATTCAAGTGAAACACAGACATTTGTTTTAGGGTAACATCCCCTCTAGTAATGTTCAGATTCTCAATTTTTGAGCTTTTTTGTTTGTTTTTAAATAACTGTACTTCTTTTACATCAACACAACAGTTGATCAGCGGGTCATCTTTATTTACAGGGAAAGGAGTGATGAGCTCCACAACTTATGCATTGAGCCTCAGAGACTGATCCTCTCTCCTCCTGGAGGAGATATCGATGTCTATGGAGTCTTTACCCAAAATAAGTCGGAGGCGCTTCGCTGGAGGAAGTGGAATGAAATCATCTTCAAACTCATTGTCGAAGTAATCATCCTCCTCCTCCCCTTCCTCATCATTATCCTCTTCGGATGAAGGATCTGCCATGACCTTTTGGGTCCGATGGCCACCATTCCTGGCCTCCAGACTCTGAGCCATGTCCCCATTATAGGACATCTGGTCAGCCTTAATCTGGGATATTCTCCGTGCATCGTCCTCTCTCTTCAGCTGGATCTTCAGCTTGGTCGAGTTACTGTGGACCACAGGAGCAAAGCCGTTATTCAGTTTGGCTATGTATGAGCTGCCCATGTCCTTGTCATGGTCCTTACTGAACTTGATGCTAATCTTGCTGGAAGAGGCCGAGTTGACGGAAGAGGCAGAAAGGTTAGAGGAGCCAATGACATCATTGGGGTCATTGGTCTTGCTACTACTGCTGTCTCTCCGCCGGCGGAGCGTCAGTTTGGGGATGCCTGTGTTGTTCTCCAGGATCAGCTGAGCATCGTAGCGCGTGATCTGGCGCTTCTTCTTCCCCTTGTCCTGGGACCGGCAGCCGCTCTTACCCTTGTCCCTGCGGAGGGATTTGCTGCCATTGGTCACCCCATTGTAGTCCCTGTGTCGGTCAGAGAAGCTGAACAGCATATTCCCACAGTCTGAGTAGTTAGTGGTGTGACCAGCAGCCACTGGCATGAACGGCTCTCCGTACGAGTCCTCACATTTAATTGTCCGCTCGGTCCTGAGCCTTGTCAGCCGTTTCCGTCTGGTGCACGAGCCTCTTCTGGCAAAGCCAGGGTCCAAGGCTGGTTGCTCCAGTCCCATGCCGTGACGGAGATACTCCTCAATGTCTGTTGGCTCTGTTTTAATGACCACTCCACCAGGGACTGGGCTCAAGCCATGCATAGCACTTGGCTCCAGCTTAACACCAGCTGCTGTTTCCTGGGCCTTAACAAGGGTCCTGGTGGACCTGCGAGTTCTGTATGTTGAAGACTGGCTTCCCTCACTGCTTTGCACAACTGGGAGATAACCATTTTCCTTGGCAGCATGCCGAGTCAGGCAGCCCCGCTGGCCCAAAGTTTGCTGCACCAGTTCCTGCCCATCCTTCTCCTTCTTGATGGTGACACTTTTACACAGTGACACCTTTGAGTCCCTGAGACCCAGCTGGCAAGTCTCTCCTTTGGCCAACTCCTTGGGTTCTGCACCCCTCCTGTGACTCCGCAACTGGACTTTACTTAGTGAAGGCTTGGATTGGGATTTTAGTCTCTTTGGTACCCTGTTATTGTTTACACGACCTTGTTTTGAACTTGAGGTAGTAAGGGCTCTTGACAAAGTCTGTCTGGTTTGAGTCCTGTTTTTAAACTTGAGGCCAGATGATGATGATGATGATGATCTTTTTCTGGCAGCTAAAAGAAAAAGACAGAAAGTTGCCCATAGGTGTAATAATTCATGTACTTTTTCTCAGTGAGACTACATTTTTAACCAAATTCCAATGAATTCATAAGAAAACGAAGAGCATAAGTAAAGATGCCATCATTTATGAGCATGCGTCGGTTCTGGACATGATTGTAAGGCTGAAACATAAAAGCCTCCACTGTTATTCACATGTATACACAGAATTCATCAATGCAGTTGTGGCAAGCTGCCTTCACCATTCTGCACGGCCACAAGAGAATTCCTCTGTGGTCCCCATTCTTGTGTTTGGGACCTGAAATGTTACATCAGCTTGGGGAACTGCACGAAGACAGAGAGAACTGGGAGGGAATTCTTACATTGATGTGTTTTTGGCATTTCCTGAGAGTCTACGTCGGTGTGAGAGCCAACAGAGTGGCTGTCTGAACTCCTGTTTCCTTCTCCTAACTTCTTCAACCTGTTGAGACGCTTGTCTGTCTCCCGCAACCCGTACTTGCTGTTGATCACCGGCACTTCCACTGGCAGCCCAGCTTTGGATTTGAAAGCACCAGTGCCACGTCTGTAAAACAATTAAAATCGTACACACTTCTTTTCACTGATTTTAAGACACCATCACAAATGTTGATGTTTAAACGCCAACTACCGAAACTGTGAACAGGAAAAATTTTCATGACGTGCTAAAGAGGAGGAGTGAACAAGGTCCTATTGTGATCAATTACCAACTCTAAGAAAATGGCATGTTTTTTGATTTTTTTTATCCCTCCCTCCATTTTCCTCCTCTTATCCTGTTAAGGGTGGTGGGGGTGGAGCCTATCCCAGCAGCCTTCAGGTGAGAGGCGGGGTTCACCCTGGACGGGTCACCAGTCCAGGGTCCTGGTCACCGCGGGGAGTGATTTTTTTTCTAAAATCAATTACATATTAACTGATATTTAATAATAAGCCTGACGTTAAAGGTAGCAGTGGGGACTGAACCTGAAACTTCATGGAGGGCCTCAGAACAAAAGCAGACATTTCTGTGTCTCGCCTGTTGACTTGCTTTGCTATGCTTGCTAGCATCCTGGCAAATTAAAAAAATTACAGTACAAATACACTACATATTCAAGCATGTGTGTGTGAGTACTGAATACCTCACAAAACAACAAAAACGGATTAATATTTCAGATCATTTGTTTTTATTATTAGGCTTGTTCATTATTACTTTTATTATTTCACTCCACTATGGGCCCTGCTGGTATAGAAACTCATTTACTTTTCTGATAATGAATTTTTCCATTATATTGCAATCAAAATGGTACACCTACCGTTCACATGTGTAGCATTCGCAAAATTCATTATTTTCCCCAAAAAAGCCATCTCCATAGTAACATGATATTTCCTCTCCTGGCTCAATGTCCCTCAGAACCTTCACACAGGCCGTGTCCCGTCCTGTCGATACAAACTAAAAAAAAAACAGTCAACAGATCAAAGTGAATTTACGGAGTTCCCATGTTAACACACAATGTTTCTTGTCATCTTGGAATATAAAAGAAATCTACCTTGCAGTTTGGTCGACAATCTGAAAAAAATAAGAGGAGACAAGGGAAACGATTAAAGAGGTGTCTTTGTGATGAAAGACATGAATCCTCATGTCAGCACGCTGCTGCTGCACAGGCCCTCACGGATCGACCTCACAGACTTTTAGTGACCGCTGCAACTAAAAAGGCTTGATTTTGCTGCAGGTTTTCACAGAAATTCCAATGCACATTTTAAGGTTTCCTTTTTTTGGGGCAAAATTGAGATTTGAGAATAAAATGATTAACAAAGCCCTGAAGAACATCGTGACTTCAACTCTGCCACGCATCTTTCTGTCCAATGGCACCACACTGAAGAACTGCCGTATAAAAGACGTTGCTTTTTTCACCACCAGTGCGGCATCAGGGTTTTAGTCATGCCCCTGCTCGTCGGAATCCATGTTGGTCACTCTGCGGTCTGCATGCTAGGGAGTTGTGACCATACACACATGCTGTACACACAAAGACAGCTGGTGGGCATAGGGTTCACACACTCAGAGGACAGGTTGTTACGTTCACAGATGCACGCATTAACTTGAATTAAACCAAGCATTTTTTGCAGTTATGTTATCGCGAGGACCAACTTTGTGACTGCCATCAGATTAATCGTGCAGCAACACCTTCAGGTACACACAAATAGGTGTATGAGCTCATGAAAGTGCTGTGTGTCCTCAGAAAGAATGCATGAGCCAGTCTCCTAAGGTTGACTAGAAGCTAATGGTAACGGCTGGCTAACGGCAAAATTGTTGAAAGGGTACGTTCACAACATCTCACATCCACGTCTTCTTTATCCGGCCATGTGCTTGGTAATCCACAACAAAAACACACCACCACCACCCTCCAACAATGGTCTTGAGTTTTTTAATGCATTTTTTTTGGATTGTTTTGCTGTTAGCTGTCAACTCCTATAAGCCTGAAGCTAAACATACATGGCTGGCTCCTTCTGCATTCTGGAGTCAGAACAAAGGTGGGCAAGTGTGAAGATTCATTCCTGACTGTGGCAATCAACATCCAAGTCATTATCGGATGGTGTCGTCTTTTAGTCTTTCATTAGGCTACATCGGTCATCCCAGAGAAGGCAGTCGTAGTCGTATTATTCAGGATGCAAAGCGTGAATTATTATCACTTCTTCTAAGAGCTCAAACTTCATAGTTTTGAGAGTAAAAGCTTTCATCTGCAGTCAGCAGCAACATGCTGAACCTGTTGTTGGCTCTGATGGCTCAGCAGCCAGGCTTCAAGAACACCAAACAGCCAAGATGGTGAAAAAGTCAAGCATCTGGAGTAACTTCTGAATGAGCAGAAGTGACCCCATAAGCGCTGAGTGCCTGATCTACCAAACGAAGCTGGCATATCACAAAAACACAGAGTTTGACTGATCGCGCTGACACGTCATCACTACACATGAACCTGCACCGGAACACTGAGGTAAACAAACGACAACACGGACGTCATCGAGTCGCACGTTAGCGTTGTCGTTGCGTGCATTGCTATGTTGTCTCTTTTACAAAGCAGACAAACTCGGCGCAGATGGAAAATGTCTGAGCGCCACTGCAGCGAAGGAGGATGACGTTTTTGGCTCGACTGGAAGGGAGCAGCAGAAGCTACAGGTGAAGCCTGACAGGTGGCAGAGAGACAAAATCAGGATGTGACAGGAAGGTCGCGAGAAGCCTGAGACGACGCGGGTTACATTTTTCACACTGCAGGCGAGCTGCGTCGCTAAACACCCGGGTCGCTTGGCGAGTTGGTCGAATTGCAGAGTCGACCCTTTCAGAGTGCCAAAAAACCGTGTTGACCAGCATTTCTGGTGCAGTGTGAAGGGGCTTAAGTCACCACTGAGCCGTCACACTTGCTAGAAATTTCTATGGCAAATGTTGCTTAATTGGTACATATTTATTCGGTTAAACGTTAATTTTGTTGAAGCTTTGATGATTGGCAGGGAACTAAAAGCTAAACTTCGAAGCCCCAAAAACATGATCTGCAAAAGAACTGGTGCTGGAGGGAAACAGTTCCTCTGAGCTCCAAACACCTTTAACGTCTGCAGGACCATGCTGAGGATGGTGGCCAGTGCCATCCTGATTGCTGTTGTGTGCTGGGGCAGCACACTGAAGGTAGCAGATGCCAACAGACTTAACAAACTCATCCGGAAGGCCGGTGACGTTGTAGGGGCAAAGCGGGACTCTGACGCTGGTGACAGAGCGGAGGATGTTGTCTAGACTCCACACAGTCCTGGACAGCATCCACCACCCCTCCATCAAGTCCTGGTTCAACACAGGAGCACATTCAGTGCTGGACTGATCCCACCTCAATGCACCACAGAGCGCCACAGGAAGTCATTCTTACCTGTGAACATCAAACTCTTCAACTCCTCCCTCTGAGGGATTCATTACTTAACTGTGCAATACTCTTGTTAGAACTACTGTGCTTTGTAAATAGTTTAAGCGTATTCTTACTCTTACACTTTCTTATTCTTATTTCTTAAAGTCTGCACTTTCTAATTATTGTAATTTGTAACTTTATACTTACTTTCTAGTACTTCGAGAGCTTAATAACTAACAACAGAATTTCCCCCTGGGATTAATGAAGTATTCTGATTCTGAGAACACCTATCTGTGAGTACTTGAAAGACATAATTCAGTTGCTGGGTAAAGTACCAATTCAATTTGAAGATCTTGTTTGAAATTTTTGTCAAATAGCAAACCTCTGCAACTTGTGCGGACTTTGTTCGAAAAGGCTTAATTTTGTGCGACTGCACTACCCTCAAGGGAGTGGTTACAGCACTGACGCCGCCCAGGCAGGAGGGATTTGGGACTCGTACCATGATTGATGAAAGCAGCTGGCCCCAACCAGAGTTGTGCACAATTCTTTCGAGTGGAATACATGACACTGAAGTCATTCTCCCCATGTCGGAGAAGCAAGTTTTCTTCACTCTCTGAGAGCTCAGCAATGCATCCCACTAAGTATTCGATCTTGTCGTTTCTCTTCCTGTAAAACAAAACCAGGTACAAAAGGACATTACAGATTCTGTTAAAGTGCTTTTGCAGTACTTGTACGTGTCAGCTACCACGTAAGAGAAGAAATAGTTGGTCAGTTTCTGTGTATACAAAGTTAACACAAGCAGTTTCTCAACTTGACTCGCTGAGATTTTATACCAATGGCAGTATGACCTCACCATTCCTTGGTTGCCACAATTTTAGCTCCGTTTTGCTCTGATGAATAGCGATTACAAGGAAGAATCTCAAACCCACTGTCAGTGGCAAACATCCGCAGATACACAAAAACCTGTGCAAAAGACAAACAGAGTATTTGGAATATTTGTAAGGCTGATGATGTTAGATTATTACATTATGATCAAGATCAAATTTTACATGCTGCTTGAAGAGCTTTTCTTGAGATTTTGTCTTGTGGAGAAAAAGATTCCGGGACCAGTCCCCTGATGTCAAAGCTCTAAAAGCTTTCTCCAGGTTATCGTGTTTTTTGAAGCGTTCAATGATCTCCTTCAGCTCCTCTTGCCTCCCCTTAATTGGTCGAAATCTGCTGGGCAATTTCAAAGGCACAAGACAAAGATATGAATGTATAAGTCAGGGGGAAGAAGTCTGAGTACTGGAAAGAATGCTTCATGTGCCTGCGTAACCTTGCACTTCGACTGCAATAGAGCTCCTGACCTGGTGTTCATTTTGTGTGTTTGAAAGCCCAGGTAGGGATCCAGGATGAGGCTTGTGGTCAGGTCATCATTCTCACACAACTCCTTGGCAGTCATTCCTGAAGAGGGCACATAGCGCCTCTCTGCCTCCAGGGTGGCTGCATGAAACCCTGTAAAGAAGAAATACAAACAGATGAATGTTACAAGTGGAGTAACTGCTAACTAAGACATTGTTGACTTCCACCCATTTTACTCACTGCGGCTACATCTTCGGTTTCTGGGATGGACTTTGTTGTGGCGTAGGGACGCCCGCTGTGAATGCTGGGAGCGAGTCTGGCTCTGGCTCACTGATTGCTCGCTGGTCAACTTGTTTCCGTGTCGTCTGCCATTTAATACCATGTTCTTGGATTCGCCCAGCCACTTCATGCCCACAAGCCCCCTGGTCCAGTTGCATTTAGTCTCTGAGATGAAGGAACCCTCTTGAGTGGGGAAGACTGGGGTCTACAGTGTGAAATCTGGGAGCAGAAAACAACAACACACACAAATATAATCAGACAGAGGGACAACAAGCCAGGTAATCATGAAACTGGCTACATTCACTGCAGCAGCTGTCAAAGACAAAGAATGCAACTACCATCACTGTTGGGTGAGGATCGACCTAAATTCCTTCTTCAGTTCACACGTTAAACTAATTTGTCTTAAAGGGAGTAACCACGAGCTAATCTCTGATGACAGGTGTGGGATGAGGCAAAGGCGTTCAGGAAAAGCAGGTCTGCGTCTGGCTGGGGATTCATCCATCACACGCAGCCTATAATTCATTCAAAAGTGCCTCTGTCCACTTTGCACAACCATCCCATTATCTGCATACAGACGCTTCACCTCTGCCAATAAACACGAACAGCGTTTGAAGTGCATCTGCAGTATCCCACCGGAGACATCCATTGCAGCCCGTACGTTGCAGCGGGTGAAGTGCCCAGTGTGGGAGCACCAGTCAACATCCCTAGTGGTGACGAGTGTTGTTGACACTACGCGAGACTTCACATGCAGCCGAGTTGGAGAAACAATTTCAAAATGATCCTGTAGCGCCGCTTACTGGTAACCCGAAACTACATAGTGGGTCCCCACCGAATGCAACAGCAATATTCGGTGCTATCATCCGTGCATGTGAAATGTAGTTATTTAGAGGAGCGGACCGTGTGAACGCCTCGCTGGCCAGCACTAAATCGACGTCAGTAAAAGTGTAACATCACAAATGTTTAGACATCCATTGAGGCTTCGTGTATCTTGTCGTGTGTCGATGTGTAGCAAGTGACATCGTCCGATTATAACTGTAGCATGAAACGCTCCTCGTCGTCAGATCAGAAGCTAACGTTAGCCACCAAAACACGACACCCCACCACGATCCGGGAGGGCTGTGGAACCCCGGAAGGCCCCACCGACACTTGAGGCCGAGATCGCATCGGCGTTATCAATTTAGCCAACATTGTTTGCTAACAACTGCCCTCTCTCCACCCATTCGCTCGGTTAGCACCGGGCTAGCTACCACGGGCGACGCCAGAGAGATGCCCGCTCGGCCGCGGTGGTTAGCGTGCAGCAGACGCCGGCATGATGCCCTGACAATCTGCAACAAGAACAAGCAGGAACACTGACTGATGGCGATAAATACACATATACACACACGAACAGGATCAAGCCTTTAGATTGATAATTACATGTAGCGAAAATTACAATTGACCAACATATTAATAATGCACTCACTGCACATCTCAAGGCTTTTAAAATTTTGATTACGCATGCAAATCGCCAACTTTAATCCCCGGTATGTAATACCCATCATCTGCTATCGGAGCACCGTTACAACGTTACACCAGCGGTTCCTTTGCCATTTACGTTGCTTACTTCTGGGTTTGTTAGCGAGCAGTTCCAGCTAGCTATCAAACTTCACCTCATCAGGCTGCTAACTTAGCTTCGCCAGCTAGCACAGACAAAAACACATGTAGGCAAAAACAAAATGCCAGTTCCATCTCTTCATTGCGTGTATAAGACAGTGTATCATCCATAAGCAACTGCTTGACGGGGATGCCCGGTGGTTCGCTGCCCTCAAGTCTCCTTAGGTGCATGAAGTGGCAGCCTACCTGGAAACCACTGGACCACGGCAGCACTCACTCGCTAACATACCAACATTAGCTTAGCTTGTTTGATGTGGAAGCTACTGGCTAAATCTCTAATTTGTAAGCGTGTATTGGATTGACGTACATAGATTCTTGGACTTATCATCCTCGACAGTTTACCAGAGCAAAAATAATGATCGGTGGTTATGCATGATGGTGGCTATCAGTTCAATAAGCTTTTGAGAATTTTCACGCAATGGTATCGTTAAATGTCTTGGAGTCGACAACAGAGAAAGAACAAACACATGTGATAGTCAATGTGTGATTTTTCTCAAACGACCACGAAATAAAACAATACTCCTGGAAACTCACCCAAATTTGGCACGACACTGCAAATATCACAGGAAACACATTTTTTGGGGGAAATTAACATTAAAATTCAAGATGGCGGCCTTGCACGGGAGAGAAAGGCGCAGCACGGCTCTCCCAAAGAAAGTAGATCCAACGAATACGCAATCGTTCCAGCATTCCGACAAAAACACGCAGCGAGACAGGAGACGAAATGTGAAGCTCGAAAATTTGACGTTGTGTCTGACTTAGCCTCACTCCAACAAAGGTAAAAATAAATAAATAAATAAAAACATATGTATGTATTCCCTTGTGAAGTGGTTGTCGGACGTACACAAAAGTAGTGCTGCATAAACAAACCTATTTACGCTTCCTAAAGAATCCAACTGCAGCTCGAACTGGCGTCTACCTGCGGGCGCTCACTGAACCGCACCAGTGTGTGCGGGTTGGTTAGAAGGTTACACAAGTGAACTTTCCACCACAATTAGACAGAACAGAACAACTTCTTCCTTCTCCTCGACCATTGTTTTGATGCCTCCCCCCTGTCCACTCAGTGGGCTACGGTGGCCCAGAGAGCGAGACGCAGCACGAGCAAAAAACATACATGACGGAGCCATGAGCAAGACGAGGAAATCATATTTATTGATATCCACAACATTCCGAAAACACGCTACCAAACTGAAAACGCACACAAATATACACACAAACACTGCAAAAGTACACAGTACAGCATTTTGCAGAACCAGGAATAACAACACATTACTCCAACACGTTTAAAATCATACAAATAAATGTACACTTAATTACTGCATCGTTTGATTTTTTTTTGAATATACCATATATTTGTGTTAATATATATATATTTTTTTTCACAATGTTTCTTCAGTGGTGTGTTGTTCAAACTTGCAGTGTGTTTGTGTGACGCACGCTTGGGCTTTGAGTCTGCGCTGTTATTTGACCTGATTGCTCGGACTGATTCTTGCACCCTCAGGTGATGTTGAGCAGATGTGATGACAAAGTCAAAGTTGCCTCTAGCATGGTCGCCTCAAAGAAGACAAAAGTTGTCTCAGAATGTCCCATCAAGAGTGGAGGTGTGAGTGTCTGTTCAAAGGCAGAATGTTTAATTCGTCCACAGAGATCCTTGGGCTCAACATCAGAGACATTTTACAACCCCGCATTGGAACTATGGGACAAACTTCTGGGAAAAATATGAAAAATCTCTGAAATCAGCTTCAGACCTCAATAACCAGGGAAAATATTTCTCCAAAGCAGTTGACCATCCAAAATATAATCTCCACAAACACATTCTGCTGATGGAGTGGCCTGGTGGAGCAGTGGTCCTCCCGGTGGCCCCCCAGCAAGAAGGTTGTGGGTGGAGCAGTGGTCCTCCCGGTGGCCCCCCAGCAAGAAGGTTGTGGGTGGAGCAGTGGTCCTCCCTGTGGCCCCCCAGCAAGAAGGTTGTGGGTGGAGCAGTGGTCCTCCCGGTGGCCCCCCAGCAAGAAGGTTGTGGGTGGAGCCCCGGCTGGAGCACGGGGTCTTTCTGGGTGAGTCTCCATGTTCTCCCTGTTCCTGCTGGGTTCTCTCTGGTACTCCAGCTTCCTCCACAGTCCAAAGACATCAAGAGGGACCAGGTTAATCCAGACTCTAAATTGACCGTAGGCGTGGCTGGGAGAGCCAATGGTTGTCTGTCTCTATGTGTTGGTCCTGCCATGGACTGGTGACCTGTCCAGGGGGAAGGCTGCTGGGATAGGCTCCACCCCCACCACCCTCAACAGGAGAAGAGGGAGAACATGGAGGGATGGAGGGAGGGATGGATGGAAGGATGGATGGATGAATGAATGGATGGGTGGATGGATGGATGGGTGGGTGGGTGGATGGATGGCTGGATGGGTGGATGGGTGGGTGGATGGATGGCTGGATGGCTGGATGGGTGGGTTATGTAAATGTTTTCATGTTGTGTAGTGTTTTGCCCTCAGGGACAAATAAAATGATTGAATTGAATCGAGTTGCAGAACTCCTACAAAATGTTCACCAAACTAATTTCTAAGTCACTGAAATATCTTTGCAGGTCAGCATCCTGGAGTTTCTCCTCAGTATATTCCAGTCGGCCACGATTCGTGACAGCAGTCGCTCTTCTCGTCATCAGCAAATGTTTTGTTGGCTGAATTTATGTACATTCACTCACTATTAAATCCCTGCACGCAGTCAAGAAAGCGGTTCTGACTGTAGCTGATTCTAAAATCACAGTGTCTCATAATTTTCATGACAATTGTTATGCACAATCTATTCATGCAGACAAAGACCATTCTGGAGAAGAGAGCATTTGATGAATTATGACTCAGGAATTCAAACACTGCCTTCCCTCTGTATGCAAGGCAAGGCAATTTATTTGTAGAGCCCGTTTTCCCCACCAGTTTGTCTCAAAGGGCTTCACATGGCATCATAACAACATCCTCTGCCCCTAGACCCTCACATCGACTGAGGAAAGACTCCATGCTAAAGCAACTCGCTCATGTTTGGAGACCCTGGTTTCCTCTGGTTGGCTGGTTGGACAGTCAACGACATGTTCATTGTCTCATCAACTCAGGGGAAAGACGAGGTTCAAGTTTGTGCTTGCAACTTCAAGCTTGCTAGGTGGTAACTTCAGGCACCACATTTGAGCATCTGTCTATTGGTCTTTACGAATGCACAAATCTTCAGACATGCAATTTATGTCTCAATGCATACAATTGTTCATACATGTAAAAATGTTTCTATGGCTCATTTTAATCATCTAAAACTCAAACACTAACATCCATCCATCTATTTCTATCACAAATTTGCAGGATTTCACAGTCTGAATTCACATTTCATGGTAATAATTCCTCAAGACTTGTCTAAAATGTTGTGAGTCATTACTAATAATATAATTATTATTATATATTATATAAATGTATTTTCATAGAATAAAACAAGTAAATCAATCACCATAGAATTTTCCATCTATCCATTTTACGGTCAATTTAGAGTCTGGATTAACCTGGTCCCCTCTTGATGTCTTTGGACTGTGGAGGAAGCTGGAGTACCAGAGAGAACCCAGCAGGAACAGGGAGAACATGGAGACTCACCCAGAAAGACCCCGTGCTGCAGCCGGGGCTCCACCCACAACCTTCTTGCTGGGGGCCACAGGGAGGACCACTGCTCCACCGGGCTGCCTTACACGAGCATCTCCTCCTATAATGTAGAATTGATACTGAAACTCAGCCCACGAATGCCAGGAGGTCCTGGTCCTCGTGGGCTTGGGGTTGTTTTACTGAAAGTGTCAGAGCCTCATGTTGACCCACATCAGTAGGGGAACATTCATATTTAGACATTTTAGTTGCAAGCTACCATAACAATGTGTGACATAGATCATTCCTCTGAAGCAGAGGAACCCCAGAAACAATAGAAGGTTGGTCTGTTTTGGCTTGTTTTGATTTCAAGGTGCACATCACCATCTTGTCATGATCACGGTCATTGTTGCAGAGAATGAGCTCCTAACCTCTCAACACCTATTTCTCTAGTTGCAACATCTGCAGGATTGTCATCAGCACTGCAATAATTCCATTGTCGGTCTGTAAGACTTTGCATGTCTCGGACTCTGTTTTCTACAGCAGGTTCACACTGTTTGGCTGAAGTCTTGATCCATGCAAAGTTACCATGGAGTCTCTCCAGCATTTGACTCTGACCGGTGAAAGAAACCCGACGGGATCGAAGATGTACAATGCAGCTTTTCACAGCCCCCTCTTTGTGTTGTCCAGAAAATCCATCAAATTCCTTAAATCAAAACCAAACCGTCCTCTTCTATTCTCCATGTTCGTTGAGGAGTTTAAACACGTGATTTGTCCCGTTAGCATATCCAGCCAGTCTGTTTTCCATCTTGTCTGTGCAGTTGTGCTCCTTTCACAAAGCTTAATTCCTGCTTCCTCGAAGATCCTGTTAGCTTGGTTGAAGAGTTTGGCATGAGCCTCCACACGTAGAGCCCTGCTGGGGGACGCGCCACAGGGAATATGGTCATACGCATGACGGCTACATGAGTTCTCTTATGAGTTTTTGGAAACTCTTCATATGTCCTTGTCTCATTCTCTAATATCGGTCTGCTTGAAGGCTTTCGTAATATCAGCCACTGCGTGACACCACGTCACCTAGGATTCAGAGTGGGCGGGGTCATGAAGCAGTCATTCAGTGATTGACAGCCATCGACGAGGGAAGCAGGCATCAATCACAACTCTTAAGCTTTGTTGCTCATGACTTCTCTGTGGGGGAGATAATAGTGGAGTTACCGGTGACAACATCTTCCACTGTGCCCTGACTGACGTACTCCTGGATGATGTCACTGTACTCATCATAGAGTGGCACATTAGTTTTGAACTTCCGCACAAGCTGATCGAAACGTCTTCAGCAACGTTGTAATTAGAGAGTAGATCATTGTTTGCCATTCAGCCACGATAACGATGGACTTAGTTTCCCAGAAGGAGCTCAGTGTGGTGTTTATTTGCTCTTCCAGTCCAGCACTCACATGAAGAGTTCTGGCATCTGCGGGTTCTACTTCAGATGGTGCGATAAGCAGGAATACGGTTCCTTGGATTCGCCATCGAAATAAGAGTAGCCAGTGACTCAGAAAGACGCCCTACTTCTCCAGACAGATTCCCAGTATTGAAGCTTCTGATGAGGACTCTTGCCTTCCCATTCCGCCCATCGCTCCATGGCAGTGTACACCAGTTACACACCTCTGCACTCCAAGTCTCTGTGTATTTGTTCTCCTCCGACTGTCTTGGTGGAAGAACACACACGAGGCTGCCGCAACATCTAAATCAACACTTTGGTCATTTCTGATGTCACATAATATTTATCAGACTTTATCACAAGTGATGGTTTGTGGGGCACCAGACTTTTCCAGAACTTTCATCAATGCCTGAGGGGAGGTTTAGTGCACGGGAGATATCTCAGCGCACAGAGCTCCACCGACTCCCTCTGGCTAGTAGACAGCGAGCAAGCTTTTGTTTTATGGGAAGTTCCAATCAGAAATGTAGCGTTCTAAGGGAAAACTGTTTCTGGCTCTGATTCACAGGGAGACACTGAAATCACCACATCTGCTGGTTCATCTTCCTTGTGAATCCCCGTACATCATCTGAACACGTAGCGTCGTGGTAACGTCATTATGTTTTCACTTCGTATGATAGCCCTTGGCTACATCTTGATCCAAAACACACAAAACATTGTCCTTGGTTTCTCAACTTTTCTAATTTTTCAGGCAAAGACATTTCATTTCATTGTTTGGACAAGTGATCAGAGTCCTCTGTCTTTGTTCTTGTCATGCAATCAATGAACTTTTCATCATCATTTCAAGACCCCGTGCCCAAGCCAGAGCTCAGACCCGGAATGACCGCAACCAATAATTCAACATCAACAATATCTTTGAACATTCAACAAATTCAATATTCAACAATGTCAGTGCTGAGTGTTCACTCAGAGCCGGTCTCAGACCTCCTGACTGGTTCTACCCCTGAGGACAAAGAGGAGGAGGCTCAGGTTTGAGTGCCTCACATTCCCTGAACAGCTGAGCCTTCAGACGTCTCTGAAAAGTAGATGGAGGCTCTGGACCAACAGAGGAGAAGAGTCAGGCTCGAGATTCAGAGCCATGCTGGGCTGGGAGCACCAGCCGTCTCTCACAGGCGAGAGGGCGTGTAGACCTGGATGAAGGGTTCCAGGTAGGCAGGAGCCATTCTTGTCACTGTTTGGTGGGCAAAATCACAAGGGTCTGCACTGGAAGCTAATTCTTCCCCCCAAAAATGTATTTTACCTTTCAAGTACTCACAAATAGTAATAATTTTTTTCCATTCTGATCACTTCTTTGTGAGTCCAGAATGCAGCAAGAGCCAGCCACATATTTTTAGCTGGATGCTAACGATGATTGTCGGCTCACACATTTCAGGTTTGGTGAATTCAACTCTTTTGAGAGCACAAGCTGTAACTTCTTCCCATGTTCTGTCTCCACTCACAAAATTAAAAGCCACCACAAGGCTCATTATACTCCAGGATGGAGTCTACAATGGAGACAGGGCAGAAACCAGGACATAGTCTGTGACAGAGGCCAGGGCCTAGTCCAGGACAGAGGTCAGGAGCGGTGACACTACCAGTGCATGGCAGCCCAGTTGAGGTCACGACCGCTCCAGGGGCCGATATTGCCTTCATGTTTCAGTGTACATCCAGCTGACTGCCATATTTCCAAGTGTTCATGTTTCAAACACGGTGGGCGCTAAAAAGGAGCTAAATGAGCCTACAGAGGTCATCGAAAGTAGCACAAAGCTAACTGCTGCATAAGCAGCATAATTTGTCTTCAGCATAAGGTTAGCTTGATTCTTCTAACATTTGCATTTACATTTCAAAAATCATTAAAATGGTGAACTTCTGGTTATTTTATATGAAGATGGAGAGAGCCTCCTTTAGTAGCTTGGCAAAACCACTCGACCCCACTTCTTAACTCTCTCTTTGATAACACAGCCCTAGATGGGAACAGCTTCATCATGACAAAACAGTTGTAGTTGTCCTTTCAAAGGCTCTGACAGAGAAACTGGCCTCAAAACTTAATGATCAGTGATTCAGCCTGAGACCGGGAGAGACCTTTGTTCTGATTCTTATTTTAAGGCTCATCAACAACATCTCATAAGTGTGGCTGCTTCCCTCACTGAGAGACTCCTGGAAGCTTCCTGACCACCTTCTTGTCTACCAGAGAGTACAGTTGAGTGCACGCCACGGCCAGAGGGAGAGCTCCTGCTTTAAAGCCTTACATTGGTTACTCGTTTTCTGGTTTAGGAGCCGTAACGAGACTGGCACCAAAGTACAGCTGAGAAAACCCTTTATGTGTACAAACCGGAAAGGCTGCTTGGACTTGCCGCTTCTTTCTTTCAGCTGCTCCACAAAGCAGCAAAAAAGAAGAAAAAAAACAATCAGTGAAGCTGCTTTTGAGAAAATGTTGACATTTTTAAACATTAATTAAAAACAAATAAATTTGCTGTTTTTAATGTAGTCCCATCCCAGCAGCCTTCCCCCTGGACAGGTCACCAGTCCATGGCAGGGCCAACACATAGAGACAGACAACCATTGGCTCTCCCAGCCACGCCTACGGTCAATTTAGAGTCTGGATTAACCTGGTCCCTCTTGATGTCTTTGGACTGTGGAGGAAGCTGGAGTACCAGAGAGAACCCAGCAGGAACAGGGAGAACATGGAGACTCACACAGAAAGACCCTGTGCTCCAGCCGGGGCTCCACCCACAACCTTCTTGCTGGGGGGCCACAGGGAGGACCACTGCTCCACCGTGCAGCCCATTTACATAACCAACTTGTAATAACTTCTTGTGAATTATGTCATGTAATATTTTCATGGTAAATGGACTCATTTCTATACAGCCCCTTTCTACCACTGCACTCTTTACAGTGTTGCCTCTTTCACCCGTTCACACACTGATGTGGAGGCTGCCATGCAAGGCGCGGCCCGACTCATCAGGAGCAATAATGGGTTCAGAGTCTCGCTCAAGGACACCTTTTTATGTTCATGTCAGGTTTCATGTCGACTCAACATTAACTAGAGCTGTGGAAAAGAAAATCTCTGGGGAATTGGTTTGACATCTGGAGATGCATGATGGTGTGGTTGGTCCCCTGGGGGCCACGGATGGTCCACGTCTTTACAATTACATGGAGTTGTGGGGCGTGTCTCGTCGGGCCCGTAGGCCTGGAGTTTGACCCCTCTGTGTTTTCACTATGAAAGAGCATTGCAACATAGATGGTTCCAACAATGTAGTTTGATCTGTGAGTTGAGTAACTTTTAGCATACTGGAGCGCTTCTCAGAAACGACCACAGAGACATGAACTCTGTAGGCGTAGAACTTCACCTGCTAGCCTCCTCTACCCAGTAGTTTAGGATGTGTGGGCTGCAGCAGACTGCTTCACTCTGGAGGAAGCCAGCTACCATGGAAACCACCCTTTCACCCAACCATCACTGGTCTTGTTTGTAAAGAAAAGTGTGAGCTGAGCTGGAAGTCTGCCCAGCCAAGTTCTTTTTTTTTTTAATTGTCTGTGTACTACATATATTACATGATGCATTTTTACCCCAATGTGTTGGTACTTGGAGTGTATTTCATGGAAGGAGCAATTCATGTACTGTCCACACTGGAGTCCAAAATATTCCACAGATAAACTCAGGTGAGGCTTGTCTGCAGTCACCTAAAAGACTTCATTCATCTCCTGATGCTTCAAGCCCTTCGGCTACTACTAAACATCTTGAATATTTGCCTTGAATATACATAATTGGGACTGTGTCAGAATAAACTACCAGTGTGTGTGCTCATGGTGAGAATGTGTTGGCATGTGTCACTGCTGATTCTAAGAGTTTTTAGAGGGGTTACTTCCAGGGACGCGACCTGTTGCTGACCCCGCACTCACTCACACTCCCTGTGTGTTTGTCTGTGGTTAAACTGAAGCCGAACAAGGCCACTGGCCCAGATGGCGTGGCAGCCCGTGTCTTCAAAGCCTGTGCTCTCCAGACTCCTCGGGGTTGTTTAAATTCCTCTTAGTCACAGGACTGCCCAAATCTTAGGAATTCTCAACAAGTAAGGCCGAAACCTAAAAAGCCTGGTGCAAGCCATCCTGAAGATTTACATCCGATTGCTATAACCTCAGACTGGGGAGCGAGTTGTGGTGGATCTCCAAACCACCACCGTGTGAGCTGCTCCAGTTGGCCCAGGAGAGCAGCAGAGGCACAGAAAATGACATGCTGATTCTGCTGGATTGAGGGTCAAAGCAGCTTATGTTTAGAGGGGAAATAGTGCAGCTTTTACTGTATGAATTATTATTCTCTTGAAAAGGTTGCGTGATCCTAACATGGACAAGACCCTGATTATTTGGGATGAAAGATTTCCTTTCCTGCCACCCTCAGAGGGTCTGTGTTCATGGGACTCTGGAGAGCTTGCAGTGCACCACAGGCGAGCGTTCACTCACCTTTCCTTTCCCCATTGTAGATAAATTTATTCATGTTTGCTTTAACTGTAGATTAATCCATACATATATATTTGCTTAAACTGTAGTTAAATTTATACATATATTTACTTAAACTAGAGTGCAGGAAACACAAGGCAGTGAAGCACAGACCAGATTGTATAAGAGTGGACAGGTGAAAGGTCACAACAGGGAATAGCAGGAGTGTAGCTCATGCTAGCATCACTCCCTCAAGCTAATTAAGTCAGAACAGAGTCCACAGAATTTCTACGGTAGCAGGAAGTAGTGGGAGTCAGAAGTAGACAAGAGCAAGGTGGTGGATCAGGAGAGAGGTTTTGATCTTCACAGCTGCAACAAGAAGTTTACGATGGGAACAGATGGTGCTGGCACGCCGTCAGACGGAAGAATCTGCAAAAAACACGAAGATCAAAAATACACACGTGCACGCAGAAGCAATCACATCAGCACCTCCTTGTATCACATAAAACTGGAGAAGATAGTTAGATTGTTGGACTTCTTGCCCCAACGCCAGGGACGACGCATCTGCGTATGCTGACTCCAGGACAGGGAGACGATCTCCAGAGCTCTGGATTCTTTCCTGTTAATCTGAATAAATTCTTTTGAGCCAACTGGAAGGTGTCCTCTCCGGATTTTGAACAGCGCAATATAGACTGTGGGTCCTTCTGATTGATTAATGATGACTTGTTGAAAAATTCCTACAGAGAAACTTGGTGACCCCGACGTGATATGAAGGAAGGACATCGGTAACTCGGTCGATTGACGACCACCCCGAGTGACTTCGGACTTCTCAATTCTCTGACGGCGCCGATAAAATAAGGTAAGCAGTCACCTGTTGTATCGAAGTACTGCCATTGGACAATCCAAATTAAGAGAATTGTGAAGACCACCGTCATTCATAGTGAATTGGACACATCAAAGATTAACAGAAAAGAAATGATCAAAGATCGAAGAGAGGGTTTGACTTTGAATTAATCGGAGAGAGGGTCCGAGTTAAAATGTCGGAGTGAGGGTCCGACATAAAAGGTCGAAGAGAGGGTACGACTTTAAATTAATCGGAGAGAGGGTCCGATTTAAAATATTGGAGTGAGGGTCCAATATAGTGACATAAATGGTGCCAGTGGGTTCGAAGCCCGGGGCAATAGAGTCCCCCGAATATATGAATTGGACAGCGGTAAATTGGCGCTACGGGCTTGGCAGGCTTAAGTGTCGGAGTCCATTGAGTTAACAACTCATAAAGAAGAAGTCACAGAAGAATAAGAGAAGTAAAAGACGTAAAAAAAAAATACGTGCACGGGGAATTGTGTGGGTGGTTTCTGAGGCATCCAAAACAGACGAAGTGGGAAGAATAAGTAATGAGACTGTTGCAGTGAGTAACATCCGCCCCTCAGTAAAATCGAGTGGTAGAAGCTTGTTGGGAAAACTGCAACCTCTCTGATTAAAATTACTTACCCAGTCTGTGTGTCTCTGGGGTCTGTGGGAATTTTGGGATTGGACACTTGGTGAGGAGTCAGTAAAATTCTCAGACCTATGTTTCCTCAACGCACTATCTTGGATAGCGTAGAAGCAGATGAGGAGAGACAACTGAGGAGGACAAGATCCACTGACACCTCTACAAGTGTGTGTGGCCACATTTGAACTGTGTTGTGTGATTCTAATTGTGAAAGACCATGGCAAACAATGATAAACTTAACTGTGAACAGTGGGAGGTGTGGTGGAAAGGCCTAATATCGCAGGCGATATCTGGCTATTGTGGTGATGACAAGGGAAAGAAAACATTGAGACAGAACATTGATGAATACACTAAACAATGTAAAGGACAGAAGTGGTGGGGAGTCGGTGGACTCCAGTGTATTAGGGACAGATTGTGTGTGGATGAGAAGGCGGCGTATGATGAAGTGATGGATCATGACAAAGTGAAACCCGGCAGATTGAGTCGGAAGAAGCATGCTAAAGCAGGTCAGAAGAAAGATGAGTGGAGAGCAATGTTGCATTTGATGGCCATGGCAGCCGGAACCAGGTGTCACATACAGACGCTGAAAGGGACGCAGGAGAAACCTCCTCCGTACTCAGGTCCGTCGGCACCTCCAGCGCCTGCGACAGTGTTGCAGATGCCTGTTATCTTGGTGACGGGAGATGTGCAGGTGGAGTTTGAGGAAGAGGAGGATGAGGCCTCCGGTGGACAGGGACAGTCAGAATACAATGAGGTGAGAGAGCAGTTAGAAGAAGCCAGAAGGAGACTAGAAGAAGAGGGACTGAGAAATGAAGGTGGAAACAGGGAAAGTCGAGAGGACAGGGAGAAGAGAGAGAGAGATGAGCAAGCATATAGAGACACAGAAGAAGAAGATGGTGGACTACTAGAGAATAATGGTGACAAACCACAGAAGGACAAGAGTGACCATGACGCAGCTGACAAACCCGCCCCTACGAAAAAGAAAAGCAGATCTACAGTAGAACCCAGACTGTTTGTAAACCCCTTACTGAGACCTGAGCCCCCTAAAAAGTGTGCAAAGCCCAGTACTGATGAAAGATGGATGTCAGTCAGAAAACTACAGACAAGAACAGGAGTAGAACATCACTCGCCTCACTCCAGAGGAAGGGATCCCAGAGAGATGTTACCTGACAGACCTCCACTGACACCAAAACCACGTGATGAAGATCACAAATCTATGCCACGAAAACTGAAATGTGACATTGTGTTTGAGTGCGAAGACTCTGATGATGACGAGCCAACACAAAAAAGCCGTCCACCCAGTGGAGCACCCAGTAGACCAGGAAGCCGTTCTGCTAGCCCTGTGTCTGATCACACACGCAGTAAATCTACAGGCGGGAGTAGCAAAACAACAACATTCGCTATGCCGCTGATACAACAACTGGGGGGTGAGGAAGTGATATACAAACCGTGGCCCCTCGCTGACAGAGACACGTTGGTTAGACGCCTCCCCAGTTTATGGGATGAGGGTGCAGGACCCTGGCTGACAAAGTTACATTCCCTGACAGCGGGGACTACACTCTCCATAGGAGACATGAGAGCCCTGCTAGGAGCGTGTACTTCAGTATCACGTGTACTAGACATCGACACAGAAGCTGACACTAACGGTGCACCTGATAACATGCCTTACACACAAATAGCGAGAGTGTGGGGAAATGCGCTGAGGAGGGCGTTTCCGCCCTCATGCACAGCCCCTCACACAGGGTTTTCCAGACAGCCTGGGGAGTCTCCCTCCTCCTTCATAAACCGATGTGAGGATGAGTGGGAGAACAGAACAGGTGAAAGACCAAATCATTCCCCACTAGCAGCCACTCAATTTAAAATGGCTCTGTTAACAGGAGTGTCACAGAAGGTGCGCAGTGAGATGGAAAATGATCCTCATTGCAGTGGAGATAACTTGGCACAGTGGTGCAGAGTGTTTACTCACAGACTCAGACAAGAAGACAGTGACTCAGCTAAATCTAATGAAGAATTAGAGGACTTGAAGATGCAACTGACTAAACTCCAACTAGCACAAGCTAGAGAACAAGCAACCGGTGCTAAGAAGTCTGCAAAAGCAGAGAAACAGATGGTGCAACAGCAGGCCGCACCTGCATCACCGGCACCAGTAATGCCTGCACCTGTGGTACCAGCCTTACCGTACTATCCACCGCAGTGCCAGTGGGATCCATCTGGACCCCAGCCTCAGTACTATCAGGCCCCTCTCCAACGAGGAGCAGGCAGAGGGCGTGGTTACTCTCAACAGAGAGGAGGAGGCAGTGGTCGGGGAGGTGGGAACGGTAACCAGGGGCCGCCGCAGGGGGAGGGATGTTATGTCTGCGGGGCACTAGATCATTGGGCACGACACTGTCCTAACAAACCTCCATCCCAGAGGGGACGTGAGCGTGGTCAGGGAGGACCACCACAGGACCATCAGGCACCACAACAACACCTGACTCCACAACAATACCAGATGCATCAGTGGGAAAGGGAGGACTGGTACCTGCCGCCACAATAGGGGTGCCTGGTTCCAACAGCAGGGGGATTGGCTGACCTCCTGTTAAGAGTGAGAGTAGAGGGAGTAGCTGTTGACATGCTGGTGGATACAGGAGCAAAATATTCTACTATAAATCATAGCCTCCCAGAAGCTCTTATCTCTGACAAAAAAGTGGAACGAGTGGGTTTTAATGGACAGCCAACTGCCATTCCATTTACCCCCCCCCCCCCCCGAACAGCAGTCAGTGGACAAACTTTGCAACATCAGTTTGTGTACTCTCCATCCTGTCCTATTCCTCTGATGGGAAGAGACTTGTTGACTAAATGCAATGCTTCTATTTTGTGTGGTGAAACGGGACTGGAAATATCTTTCACTGATGGAATAAAGATGACACCTACCAACTCGGTGCTGGCCTCCTCAGTGACTGGACAATGGTTGATGCATGAACCTGAAGTTAAAGAGAATGTGAACGCTACCATCTACTGGGCAGAACTGTGTCTAGATGAACCTGGTCCCCAAAGTCTGATGACTCTTTTCCATCAATGGCGCCCATGGATTAACTCCATGCACCCCTATGATCCTCCTACTGATCCATATCATTGTACTCTCCTCTATGATCGACATCAGACTAATGAGGTATATGAAGAGGCGTTTGGTCAAGTGCATGGTTCACACTGGATGCTGCAGTCAGATTGTATATATGTAAATAAAACAAGAGTGGCAGCCCATGTGGTGTTGACCCCCGAACAAGATGAATGGTTTCAAATGTCAGATACCTCAGTCCCACATATCTCACTGTTGGTGGGAGTTAGAGTGGATGCTAAGGATCTCGGACCAATGACCAAAGCGGCCCATTTAGTGACCGACTGGAAACAGACGCAGGTGGCAGGCTTAACATATTCAGCCTCCCTAGAGACTTATCGCATCACCCATCTTCTGGGTTGGGACTCGGCGAGAGCAGTCGCACTCCTCCTCTCTCCTCCTCTTCTTTCTGTCTGACTATCATTCTTTGTCTCAACTTCTATCCAACGCAGCTGTGAGCTCTCTACCTAAAAACTAATCATGGAATTGACCAGCTGGTCTCTCAACGCTATTGACACCATATTTTTGACAAGGAAATCAGGATCGGAGGAACCTGCTTGTCCGCATGGAACCGACCCTGTGGGCTATGTCTTCGATTCCTGGGGGAGATGGCTTACTGCGTGCTTGACGCCTCTCTCCGTGGAGGATATCGAGGATCTCTACTTATTTGGGTTCATGGTTGTGGGGCTTCTCCTCCTCGGACTTGGAGGTGCCCTCACATACCGCAAAATTGGCAGGACGACGGCTGCCACCAGATCTGGACCTCCACAACTGACCGTCATTTACAACGCAATTATTGAGGCTGTCAGAGCAGGACAACAACAGACTCTTGAACTGAAACGCAGGATGGAAACCATCTCGGAGCAGTTGGCCGCTTTGCGAAGAGGAGAGTGATGTTGAAGACCAGAAAATTTTAACGTACAATTTGGATTGGACTGAAAGAGAAGGCGGATTGGAATGTGTGCTCCTCTGCCCAAACCCCACACACAGCTTCCTTATCGGCTGCTGAAGGTCATCTGCCCACTGTTTATCCTCCAGGAGAACTCCTTCTGCCTTGGTGACGCAAATGGCACGTACTATCCCCCCCTCCCCCTTGTGTTCCTGACCCTCCCGCCTCTGCCCTCTCCACCTCCCTTGGGGTGGCAGCGCCTGTTGGCTGCAGCCTGCCCCGCCCGGGCTTGGCTGGCGCGGCTCTTGCTGCGACGCCTCACTCTCACTTGCCTCCATTGGGTCAACGGACTGCTCAAGTTTAGCGTACATACACAACAAATGTATATGTGCTGTTGTTAAATTTCTGAAGTGTACCATTATTACTTTCAATCTGTAATAATTGTGACTGCTTGTGATCGTTGTATCAGGCTTTGAGTTGTGTAATGCATTTCACCTTGGGCTCGATCCCTTGGTGACAAATAAAACACTCTTGAATCTTGAATCTTGAATCACACTGTGACCCCATCGGTGTTGCAACTGTGTGAGTTAACGAGACAACATGGACGTGAAAATTCAGATAGTGACATGACTACAGAACTCCTCAGTACCCTATCGCCTTCATTGTGGTCAGAAGGAAAAACAGATGTAGGACACTGTGAGCCTGAAACACCAGTAACATTTGAAGTGTCACCCGGACCGCCCGTTTGGATATCACAATATCCACCTAAGCCCGGTGCTGTCGGGCCCATCACTCAGATTATCAAGGACCTTGAACAAAAAGGTGTTCTGGAGGCTTCCTCCTCTACTTGGAACACTCCTGTTCTACCTGTAGGGAAACCCAATGGAGATTGGAGAATGGCTCATGACTTGAGAGCTGTTAATGCACGTGTAATCACGCCTCCTATCTCGGTTCCAAATCCGCACACTGCCCTGTCTCAACTATCTCCAACACAACACTTTTTCACAGTGATTGATTTAGCAAACGCATTCTTTTCAATACCTCTGCCAGTTGAACTGCGCAAGTACTTTGCATTCACGTGGAACGGACACAGATATCAGTGCACGGTTTTACCTCAGGGATTCTCTCTCACCTGGCCTGTTCAATCGTGCGCTACATGAACATTTATCTGAAACCCTCCACCTCCCGCCAGGTTGCATGTTACTACAGTATGTAGATGATATTCTCATTGCCGCACCCACTGAATCTGAGTGTCTACAAGCCACCCAGGCATGCCTGAAATCCCTAGCCTTAGGAGGCTTTAAAGCGTCAAAATCCAAATTACAATGTGCACGCTCCCAAGTAACATTTTTGGGAAGATTAGTCGCCGGTAACGCCACTTCCATGTCTGCAGAGCATCGTAACACCATTCTGAGATATCCCAAGCCTCAAACAGTTTGTGACATGATGTCATTTCTGGGCCTCACAGGCTCCAGCCGTCATCATATTAGCGACTACACCCACAAGACGACCCCGCTTCGCCGGCAAGTTAACGAACAGGGACTGAAGAATAGATTTAATCCCTTGGTGTGGACGCCAGAAGCAGAGGACCCATTTGTTCAAGTGAAACAAGAACTAGCAACGGCAGCCGCTCTTACAGCACCAAATTACTCTCAGACTTTTTACCTTGATGTTTCTGAAAAAGGCAACACCATGAATGGTGTTGCCTTTTTCAGAAAACAGGGGGAGGTAGGCGAGCAGTGTTAAAGTATCTGAGTGTAGCATTAGACACAGTCGAAACCAAACAACCACCTTGCGTAAGATACGCAGCAGGATTGGCTAAATTACTACACAAAAGCGAACATCTCATAGCAGGACACCCATGTACAATCTTGACCTCTCATGGAGTTGTGGGGTTGGTATCCTCTGAGGCATTTACTCTGACAGGAACAAGACAGTCCAGAATAGAGAAAGCTCTGTTGGCACCTAATTTGACTTACACCCACGAGGGGATAAATATGGCAGATCACATGACAGAAGGGGAACCGCACGAGTGCGCCCCGAGAGCCATACAAGACTCGAAACTGAGAGAGGACCTGACGGCAACACCTGATCATGATGCCACATGCACATTGTTTTCTGACGGATGGAACTTATGAAACCCTAGCAACAGGGCAAGTGATAGATGGCCCCTCAGCACAGAAGGCAGAAATTGTGGGACTCACTGAGGCATGCAAATTAGGGAAGGGACAGAGAGTGAACATATACACGGACTCAGCATATGTGGTTAACGCAACACGTGCAACTCCCAGAATGGAGAAGAGGAGGCTACTGCACTTCCACAGGCACACCAATCAGACATGAGACCATGATGACAGAATTGGAGGAAGCACTCATGCTCCCGGAAACAGTTGCAGTAGTGAAGTGCAAGGGACATGATACAAGCAAAACTATAGTGGCTAAGGGAAATCAAGCTGCAGATATGGCTGCAAAGCAAGCAGCAGGGTATTCCCTGACATACCAAATGATGACAACAGAGACCAACATGACCGACCTAAAACCCAGATGGACTGTGACTGAGTTTATTGAGCTACAAGACAAAGCTGCACCAGAGGAGAAGTCAATGTGGTTGGCTAGAGGAGCCAGGAAAGGTATAGACAAAATATGTTGGGCAAATGGTCGGGAATGATTAAGAGTGTTCTCTCTGGCATCTTGGTTGCATTTGCATTATTGATTATTGTTGGTTGTTGTATCCCACTAATCAGATCTATGTGTGAGCGTGTAATTTCAGCAGCAGTGGAGAAGAAAGTTAATATGCAAAATGGGCCTCCTCCAGCATACCAGATGCTGTCCACCACTGAACCCTCAGCTCCTCCCCTGGATGAGGATGGACCTGAGCTCGTCTGGGTAGATGAGTACACTGATGAGACCCCACAATTGGATGATCAGCTATAAATTTATCCAGCTGACAAAGTGAGCACTTAGTAGTGCTCAACAGGGGGAAATGTAGATAAATTAATTCATATATTTGCTTTAACTGTAGATTAATCCATACATATATATTTGCTTAAACTGTAGTTAAATTTATACATATATTTACTTAAACTAGAGTGCAGGAAACACAAGGCAGTGAAGCACAGTGATGCTAGCTCATGCTAGCATCACTCCCTCAAGCTAATTAAGTCAGAACAGAGTCCACAGAATTTCTACAGTAGCAGGAAGTAGTGGGAGTCAGAAGTAGATAAGAGCAAGGTGGTGGATCAGGGGAAAGGGAGGTTTTGATCTTCACAGCTGCAACAAGAAGGCCACGATGGGAACAGATGGTGCTGGCACGCAGTCAGACGGAAGAATCTGCAAAATAACATGAAGAACAAAAATACACACTTGCACGCAGAAGCAATCACATCAGCACCTCCTTGTATCACATAAAACTGGAGAAGATAGTTAGATCGTTGGACTTCTTGCCCCAACGCCAGGGACGACGCATCTGCGTATGCTGACTCCAGGATAGGGAGACGATCTCCAGAGCTCTGTATTCTTTCCTGTTAATCTGAATAAATTCTTTTGAGCCAACTGGAAGGTGTCCTCTCCAGATTTTGAACAGCGCAATATAGACTCTGTGGGTCCTTCTGATTGATTAATGATGACTTGTTGAAAAATTCCTACACCATTTACTTATGAATTTGCAGTCAACACCTGTAACTTTAAAGTGATCCAATACGCAGATGACAAGATTAGTTTGCTTGTTGCAGAAAACAGACCCTTATGGTGAACGTTCATATCTTGCCCCCTCTATGGCCCTTGAATCAACAAAGAACTTGGTTATTTGTACTAATATCTTGGTGCAGTTCTTGACTGATTGAAAACACAGGCTATTTCTTTAAGAAATGTTAACAGTGACTTGATCTTGTCAGGTGACTGAGCTGTCCTGGAGTCTGCCTGCCGAGCCAAGAATGTGTGAACACTACACATGTTGAGAGTGTCTTAACATTCCAGCTTTCTGCTGGGTTTAGTCACTTAGGCTGCAAGTGCAGGAATAAACAGGATTGTTTCAATGGCAAGTGAAATTGTGGGAAAAGCCCAAAGCCTTTGACTCACCTTTATACCAAAGAGTGAGGAGGAAAGCTTGAGATCCTGGCAGGAAGCTCTCGACCTTTGAGCCTCTGAAGTCAGGGAGGTACTACATACACCCTCTGGCTATAGACACATTCTTTCAGACTATAACTGCTCTACTTGTTCTTTTACCTTTTATTGTGCTCTATTCACCTTGCTGTCTTTGTGTTTTTATTGTATTTATATCATGATATATCTGTCTGCATGGCATTGTTTTTTAAAATTTATTCTAGTCTGTTCTATTGAGATCTGTTTGAGCTGTGTTGTGTTGTGTGTCACTGTTTCAAGGATACTGGCGAGACATGAAGTTCCATCCAAAGGTGGTCAAAGTGAACTTCGTCAAACACCACAACATTTCACCATGGTACATCGTATCTGTTGGAGCCATGAATGCGTTTGCCTGTTGGTTCATGTTAAAGTTTGTTTTGGTGTTGCTTATTTTGTGTATTATTTAGTTGTTTTTTTTTTCTAGCGGGTCATGTGATTATGGGTGGGGTCTAGCACTTGCGTTCACCTGGTGCTTTTGAGGGGGGGTGCTATAGATTATGTTGGCTGCTATTCTCATTTTCCTTTGATCACTGTGATTTTTTTTGGTTTAGTTTGTACATTTTATTATGAGTTAACTTTTTCTTTGATTAATAAAGACTTTGATCTTAAGTTATAATTCTCAGTGACTATTTTTTTGGTAGTGTGTCTGACATCCAGGCCCATTCTTAGTCTCTCAGTGGCTCTTTAGGTTGAGGTCACTACATGTTGTCAACCAAAAAAAGGCATCATTCACAAACATCATCAGATGGATCAGCTGAAATCAAGAGGACGAAAAGATGAAGAGGACGATTACAAGCAGAAAACGGAGAGAAGGCATTGACGCCATGTATTAATGGGAAGATTGTGGGGTGCATATTGACTGCTCTTGTTCGTTGGTAACGGTTGTCTGGTTAACGGTAAATGATGCAACCTAAATGTGAATCTCCGCTGTCTCTGATGTTGATGCTGCTCCGCTGCAATGTAGACGACGTTGGATGCATCTCAAATGCATAAATAATATCTTGAGGAAAAATGAAAATGAAATTATAGGAGGAATTTTGTTAATGATGCTGGAGATGGAAGTTTTGAAATGTATGATTTTAAATGCACAAGTGTAGATTTCAAAATGTAAAGGAAATAAAGAAAATGAGTGAAACAAGTGCCGATGTTGAAACAGAGTGTAAGCCAAGGCTTGGGCAAATAAAACTGAATATATTTAACATGAATGCCAAGTCACTGTGAATAAAATGAAAGCACTCATGTCAGAAATGAAATCCCTCATGAAAACTGTTACAAGAATTGTGGGTTCTTCAATGCAGAAAAAAATGGCTGGAGTCGCTAAAGCAGATTGAGGTGTTTTATTTTACAGAAAGTGTGTGAAAATAAACTAGGATAGCCAAAAATAAAGAAGCGGGGGAAAAAAAACTAGATATAAGAAATATAGCTGGGCATATGCCCTCTCGGGCCTGCAGCTACCCCAGACTGAACTACCTGAGCCTTTGTGGCCAGTGGCTTTTAAGTGCCAAGTCCCTCCCTCTGGACCAAACCATAATGACCTGGCAGATAACAAAAGTACGTAATAAAGGGGAAACGACACAGATGAATAACAACAGAATGATAACCTCAATCCACTTTATTCTAATCCAGCAGCAATAAATGAGGAAGTGCTTCAATCTTCAACAGAGGATGAACCTCATCTTCCAAATCAACCCCCATCAACACTCAGAACATAGGAAATGCAAAACAATATAAAGCCAAGTGACAGTGTGTCAAATGTGGGAAGTAAAAATTCTGGTTCTCGAATGAATTCTGGAATTCTGGTCTGCTGTTTCTACTACTTACTCTGCATGTCTGATAGCAGAGGCTAACTTGGCTCCATTAGTTGTGAGACAGAAATTGATAAGGGACACGCATGAATTGGAGGAACAAGAGAAGTGCCAGAAAAGGAAAAAGGAGCAACTTAAAATGAACGAGGACATTGCAGCACACATGGCAAAATTAAATTTGTTCAGGTCTCAGAGCATTCTTAGTGGAAAGATGTCCATATTAAAGCATTCAGATGGAAGGGTTAGGGTTAGGAACAAGGCCTAAAGATAAACTACCCTCCAATCGTTGATGGTGAACCTGTTATTTCCATCCATCCATTTTCTACTGCTTATCCTGGTGAGGATCACGGGGGGGGGGGGGGTGGAGCCTATCCCAGCAGCCTTCAGGTGAGAGGTGGGGTTCACCTTGGATGGGTCACCAGTCCATGGCACGGCTGGAGTCTGGATTAACCTCGTCCCCTCTTGATGTCTTTGGACTGTGGGAGGAAGCCGGAGTACCGGAGAGAACCGAATTGTTCAGAGAACACCTAGGCACTGAACCTGACTCTTCTCCTCTTTGGGGTAGAATCAGTCAGAGGGTCAAAGACCCAGCACTTAGTGACGATGTAGCACTAACTGGGTTGTGTGATGTTGTATGTTTGTCAAAAAAAAAAAAAAAAAAAAAGGGGGGGCGACACTTCTTCTGCCACTAGATGGCAGTACCTGTGACCAAATCACAACTGAAGCACTTTTGCGCTTCCTATGGGCTTTTCCTTAATTAAGTCTAAATTCTTGCTTGTGTTGTACGTAGCTTTGGACAAAAGCGTCTGCTAAATGAAACTGTAGAATTGTAGAATTGTAGGATTGTAGAATTGTAGAATTGTAGAACCCACGCAGGCACAGGGAGAACATGCAGACTCACCCAGAAAGACCCCGTGCTCCAGCCGGATTCAGTGGCTGAAAAGTGGAAAAGTTGGCTGCAGGAACTGCACTGCTTTGAGGAATTTGAAGTCATTAGATGTCTGAGGCCCTCAGACTTCAGAGAAACAACTACTGCACAGCTGCAACATTTCTGTGATGCAAGCAAAGTTGGCTATGGTGGAGTGACTTACCTGCTGTCACACAACGCACATCAATGCAGAGACAGTGCTTTTGTCATGCTGAAGGTAAGGGTGGTTCCACTTAAATCTGTTCCATTTCATCCCTGCTGACTGCTGGAGGCAGTGCTCTCTGTTGAAGTGGTTTGTTTATTAACTACTTGTCGGTGACGGTTGCATTCGCACATCCTTCTCCCAACATTTAATTTTGTCAATTTTGCTGACATTCATTGCTCTCGTACTTTTGCTGGTGGGTTGGATGAGTGCGTCCCAGTGCCCAGAGTGGAGTCTTTGTTCATGGTAGCTTATAGCTATATCTACAGTCGAGTGTGGTCTGTCAGCCTCTGTTGGTACAGACTGTGTGCGCGTTGCCTCCCCCTGGCATGTGGTTCTTTTTTTGTTAACTGTAGCATCAGTGCTCTAATTAGTTAAGTTAAATATATTAATTCAATCTGAGAACCCCAATTTGGGTGGGGATCATAGTGCAGTGGTTCTTTTCCTTTTCTTTTGTGACTGGGCTTCTCCTGGCATAAGAAGCGTATGCAGTCCCTCCCTCCAGCATATGGTTCCTACACCTGGCCTGTCAATAGCATTCATGCTCAGGTTATCCAAGGAGTGGTCGCTGATTTTTGCTGGGTTCATTGCCTGGTACAGGTGGCGTACACAACCCATCCCCCCAGCGCAAGGCTCCTATGGGATAACAAGCAGGAGCAACTAAGCTATCTTGGACCAGTGGGCAGAGTGTTCCTATGTGCCTGCACGATGGATGACTCCCATTTCTGTACTTCTTGTGAGGCTCCTTTACAGCTGGAGGATGGTCATGATCTATGCCCCATGTGCCTTGGCCCTGAGCACCTGGAGGATGCACTCTTAGACAATCCCTGCATGAACTGCAGCTACTTGCCTCAGAGGGCCAATTGGCATGAGATGCGATAGGGAGTTCCCCGTGCAATCAGCACATGCTCCAGCATCATAAGCCCTTCTAAGAAGATCGTCTGTGACCCAACAGATGGGGGTTGCAAGACTGGCAGAGGTCGAACATCTAGAGGATATAGGTGACCGTCAGACCAATCACCTCTGGACTGTTTGTGATGCTCTCAGTACCAGCTGGTGCCTTCTTCTGGCACAGGCCGGCCCCCACTGCCTTTGCTATTCCTCACTCAGTGGACTACCTTAAGGAATTGCAGGCCTGTTGGAGGAACACTGAGGCCTCTTTTTTTATCCCCTACTGTTACACTGGCCTGCGCTCCCCTCCCATGAACCAGTCTACCATCCAGTCCCCCATCAAGCTGGCTTGCTCTCCCTGCCTCCCCTCCCATGAACCAGTCTGCCATCCAGTCCCCCATCAAGCTGGCTTGCTCTCCCTGCCTCCCCTACCAGAAGCTTCCTTCTTCAACTGTTATTAACATTTCCGTGTTTCTCACATTCTGCATTGTAAACTGTTTTCTTGTCTGTAACAACATCTACTGCACGTCTGTCCCTCCTGGTGAGGGATCCCTCCTCTGTTGCTCACCCTGAGGTTTCTCAGATTTTTCCCTGTTGAAAGGTTTTTCTATGGAGTTTTTCCTCAGTTGATGTGAGGCTCTGAGGGCAGAGGTTGTTATGATGCCATGTAAAGCCCTTTGAGACAAACTGTTTGGGAAAATGGGCTATACAAATAAAATTGCCTTGCCTTGCCTTGCCTTGCCTTGCCTTGCCTTGCCTTGCCTTGCCTGCTCCCATCTCTCTGCAGATGGGCGGACCTTGGCAGCCATGCATGATGCAGCAAGAGTTGGCTTGGATTGCATGCCAGCCGTTTAGCCCACCATTACTTCACTCATAGTGTCCCCGGATGAAGCTTGGCAAAGGGATACTAGGTGCCCTTGACCCCAGTGTTTGGTCACAGACGATTTTCACAGAAGGGCTTATGATGCTGGAGCACGTGCTGATCGCAAGGGGAACTCCCTGTCGCATCTCATGTTGGCTCTCAGCTTCACTGCAGGAGGGCAGTGTGACTGCTGATACCGTCACCTTCAGCCTTATGTCCAGAAAGATTGGAAGAATGATGTCCACCCTGATTCAATCTCATCAACAGGTTTGGCTGTCACAGTCAAACTTCAGAGGCAATGAGGAGAACCCTTTGAAGCCTCCCGGTGGAACCAGGGAAGTTATTTGGTCCAGTAGCACAGGAAGCACTGGAACAAACCATCCAGGCCAGACAGATCAGGCAGCAGCTTGCGGGTCTTACGCGAATGCCTCCTCCTGATAGGTCTCCTGCCAGGAGGCCTAGGGTTCCATTGGCTGCTTCCCACACCCACTTACCACTGCCGATCCATTCCACTGGCCATTGTGATGTCCAGCGTCCTGTACAGAGACTGGCCTGGGACTTTCACGACTCTGCTTCCCTGCCCTCCAGACAACTTTGTGCTCAAGAACCTGCCCTCAGGGACCGGGGGCGAGACACTGAGGCCTTGGGCCAGCGGTCGGGTATTTTTTGAATCAGCAGCTCCATCAGTGGACTGCTCATGCTTCAGACCCGTAGGTAGTTGCCAACGTAACCCACAGGTACAAGCTTCAATTCCGCTGCTCGCCCCTCACATCTTTTCATCTTCTCTATGCCTTCACTCCACTTCTTCTGATTCAGCTGGCACTCCACCCTCCCTCAGGAGTGTCACAGGATCTTGCTTGTGGCTCCCTTCTGGCCAGGGAGGAGCTGGTTCCCTCTGCTTAACAGACTCTGTCGCTGTGAACTGTAGACAGGGATCTCCTGTCCAAACTGGCAGGGGGATCTGGCACCCCGATCCATGACACCTCCAACTGTATGTTTGTCGCTGGAGGGCCCGAGCCGCTGTTGAGCTTCTGTGCGGACCCTGTCAGATGCACCATAATGACGCCAAGGGTGCTGTCTACTCGGCTCCAGTATGAGAATTAATGGAGACTGTTTTCCGACTGGTGTATGAGTTGGGATGTGGACCCTCTGTGCTGGTCCTTACCAACTGTTCTTGACTTCCTCTGACGTTGAAAGTGTATTCAGGCAATAGCCTGATGACATGTAAGGATTGACAATGGCACACAGCATGCCACAGTCTTGTGTCCCACTTCTTGATGGGGGCTCAGAGATTGCATCCTCGAAGGGCAAAAGGAATGGGATCTTCCGCTGTTGCTGGATGCACTATGCCGGTCGCCATGTGACCCCTTGTCACAAGCGGACCTGATGTAGGTTACCTGTAAGACCACGTTCCTCCTGGTTATTTCCTCTGCAAAGCTTGTCACTGAGCTGCACACCCTGTTGGTCAGTGACTCGTGTTTAAGTTGGAATTTGGATGGCTCAGGGGTTACTCTGAACACAGCATTCCTACCTAAGATGCTGTCCTGCACTTACCTCAACCATCCTATTCGGCTTGCATGGACCAAGCCTACAACCCTCCTCCAGGGGAAAGAGGGGATGAACCTGAACTGTTGTGTCCTGTGCCGGCCCTGAGGGTTTAAATTGTTGCGACTACATACATTTGGAGTTGTGACCAGCTCTTTCTCTGGCTCTTGACACTTTAGGATTGTACTCTGGATTCCTCGCGACTTTCTGGCATGAGTCATTCAGTGCTTAAAACACTGTCTGTGGTGGTCATCAGGGATGAAATAGAATGAAAGTTACGAATGTCACCAGGGTTAAGCACAAGAGCCATAGAGGCCAAGGTCTTCTGCACCAGACCAGAGACAAGGTGTATGCTGAGTAAGGATGCTCCTGAGACAGTCAAACACATAGTAGCAGGGTGGAAGATGCTTGTCACAAGAGCGTACACGGAATGGCACAATCAAGTGGCGGGGATAGTGTACAGAAACATCTGTACCCAGTATGGACTAGAAGTACCCAAATCTCAATGGGACATACCATCAAAAGTGGTTGAGAAAAACAGGGCTAAGGTGCTGTGGGACTTCAGCTTCAAGACTGACAAACAGCTACTAGCAAACGAACCGGACATAGAAGTGGTGGACAAACAGAAGAAGATGGCAGTGGTGACAGATGTGGCAATACCAGCTGACACCAACATCAGGGAGAAGGAACACGAGAAGGTTGAGAAATACCAGGGGTTTAAAGACCAGCTAGAACGGATGTGGAAGGTCAAGGCTGACGTGGTTTCCATTGTAGCAGGAGCACTCAAGATGGTGACCCCTAAACTGGGAGAGCGGCTCCAGCACATCCCAGGACCAATACCTGAAACCTCAGTCCAGAAGAGCGCAGTCCTAGGAACAGCTAAGATACTGCTAAGAACCCTCAAGCTCTCAGGCCTCTGGTAGAGGACCCAAGCTAAAGGATGACACAGAACCACCTGACAAGGGTGAGAGGGTGTGTGTTTGTGTGTGTGTGTTTGTGTGCGCATACCATATATACACACAAATATAGACAGACACCATGTAATTATTGTCATTAGTGGGAGGTCTGTTGCTGAAGGCTGACAAATTGAAGGAAGACACTGAGATTCTTTCACATATTACAGATAAAGACTTTGTGGCCATGGAAGTTTGATACAAGACCTGTTGTTGTCAGTACACCAGGTTCTTGACGAAGTCCACTGCAACAATTATTGGGACCATAGAAGAAGAAACGTGAGACATGATATTATGTGGTAAATGTAATAATTTGCTCAGACAGCACATATCTTGATATATTGTCTGTAACAGCCATTTGTTTGTGTTTTGTTCGTGGTCACTTCAACTTGTGGGCAGTGGGTGGCAGTCTTATATTGTGGGCTGTGCAAATGCTTTTATTCTGGTGAGATAAACGAGCCAGAGGTATGCAGCTGAGAGGCAAACAGATTTTGACCGCATGGAAGGCGTCAAGATAGAGTAGCAGTATATACGTATACATGTATACATGTATAGGCAGGACGTGAACTGCGGCCCCCGGTCCGACACAATGTCTCTGGGCATCCCGTGGAGATGGACTACATGCACCAGAAGGTCTCCCGTCTCCGCTGCCGAAGGGAGCTTTTGGAGGGGCACAAAGTGTGCAGACTTAGAGAAGCGGTCGACCACGGTCAGGATAACCGTGTTCCCGTTGGATGGAGGAAGCCCCGTTACGAAGTCCAAGGCAATGTGGGACCAGGGGCGCTGTGGAATGGACAGCTGTTGCAGGAGCCCAGCAGGGGTCTGATGAGAGGACTTCCCCCGGACACACACAGGGCAGGCGGCGATGAACGTGCTGGTGTCCCGGGTCATGGATGGCCACCAGAACCGCCATCTAGGGGAAAGAGCAGATACTACACCAGCGAGGTGTGCAGATCTAACACTCTCAGGGTACCTACTGTCAAACAAACTTTTCTCACGTCTACACCATCCATCCCACAGCTCTACCAACCACACCACTGCATTCCTGACAAAAACCCCTCCAAGAACATGGTGTTCTGTGTCCCTCTGGACCAGCGTATGCCGACTTCTTCCTCTCTTCCTCTCCACTCCAGTCCTGGTGCTCCTCCTCTCTCTCCACTCTAGCACAGATCAGAGAGAGAGCAGTGGGGGAGGGGTTCTTAAAGGGCCAGCTCTCAGCTCTGCTCTCACTCTAGCACAGATCAAAGACAGAGCAGTGGGGGAGGGGTTCTTAAAGGGCCAGCTCTCAGCTCTGCTCTCACTCTAGCACAGATCAAAGACAGAGCAGTGGGGGAGGGGTTCTTAAAGGGCCAGCTCTCAGCTCTGCTCTCACTCTAGCACAGATCAGAGACAGAGCAGTGGGGGAGGGGTTCTTAAAGGGCCAGCTCTCAGCTCTGCTCTCACTCTAGCACAGATCAAAGACAGAGCAGTGGGGGAGGGGTTCTTAAAGGGCCAGCTCTCAGCTCTGCTCTCACTCTAGCACAGATCAGAGACAGAGCAGTGGGGGAGAGGTTCTTAAAGGGCCAGCTCTCAGCTCTGCTCTCACTCTAGCACAGATCAGAGACAGAGCAGTGGGGGAGGGGTTCTTAAAGGGCCAGCTCTCAGCTCTGCTCTCACTCTAGCACAGATCAAAGACAGAGCAGTGGGGGAGGGGTTCTTAAAGGGCCAGCTCTCAGCTCTGCTCTCACTCTAGCACAGATCAGAGACAGAGCAGTGGGGGAGGGTTCTTAAAGGGCCAGCTCTCAGCTCTGCTCTCCACTCTAGCACAGATCAAAGACAGAGCAGTGGGGGAGGGGTTCTTAAAGGGCCAGCTCTCAGCTCTGCTCTCACTCTAGCACAGATCAAAGACAGAGCAGTGGGGGAGGGGTTCTTAAAGGGCCAGCTCTCAGCTCTGCTCTCACTCTAGCACAGATCAAAGACAGAGCAGTGGGGGAGGGGTTCTTAAAGGGCCAGCTCTCAGCTCTGCTCTCCACTCTCTGATCAGAGACAGAGCAGTGGGGAGGGGTTCTTAAAGGGCCAGCTCTCAGCTCTGCTCTCACTCTAGCACAGATCAGAGACAGAGCAGTGGGGGAGGGGTTCTTAAAGGGCCAGCTCTCAGCTCTGCTCTCACTCTAGCACAGATCAAAGACAGAGCAGTGGGGGAGGGGCTCTTAAAGGGCCAGCTCTCAGCTCTGCTCTCACTCTAGCACAGATCAAAGACAGAGCAGTGGGGGAGGGGTTCTTAAAGGGCCAGCTCTCAGCTCTGCTCTCACTCTAGCACAGATCAAAGACAGAGCAGTGGGGGAGGGGCTCTTAAAGGGCCAGCTCTCAGCTCTGCTCTCACTCTAGCACAGATCAAAGACAGAGCAGTGGGGGAGGGGTTCTTAAAGGGCCAGCTCTCAGCTCTGCTCTCACTCTAGCACAGATCAAAGACAGAGCAGTGGGGGAGGGGTTCTTAAAGGGCCAGCTCTCAGCTCTGCTCTCACTCTCTGTTCAGACTCAGGCTTCTAACTCCTCAACTACAAGGCCTCCACACTGGACCAGGACACCCTGGGATTCAGGCCAGGGGCTCAGGCCCCAACAACGCTGCTTGCAGCTTTAATTCATACTCTAATCAAATATCATTGTATTGATGTGTTACTCCCCGAGCAAGCACAATATATGTTAGCTGGGTTTTGTTGAGATTCTTGCAGATAAGCTCATACACAGGCTACCTCAGCCATCAGGTACAGAATCCACAGAGTCAACAACAGAGGTAAGCCAAACAGAAAGTGACACTGAAAACAGAAACAGTACAAAAGCTGCTTGGTAAACTAATGAGGAGGGACATTTTATTTTGCAGCACTGAAGTTAAAGGGGCTCTTATGTGATTCCCCTGGCCTCAAAAGCTCATGGCCACCCATGTCCGAAGACTTAAATGTGGCTGAAGCAAATTGTGCCACTTGAACTGTTTAATCTGATTGCTTGGATTATTGGCACTTCAGAGGAACCCACACTATTATGTTATGTCAATATACCACACGAGTTGAGTCTAAGTTTTATCCATTTGTCAAGATGTAGTGTATCTTGCTTCAACGGGCTGTAGGCAAACACCCAAGTCTCTGTGTCTTGGTCTAACTTTTCACCATCTGACAGGTTCATCACAAGTTGTGCCACTGCTAAGGAGACTAGGACATCGTGCTTCATGGGACACAGTTCTAAGTCTAGACACTAGCCTTCACAGCTTCCTCTGGTAGAGGGCAGAGACAAAATACCAAAAGGGTTCTGTAAGACCAACAATTCTGGTATGGGACAATATAGACTTTGAAGAGGAGACATTTCCAGGTTGTGGGACTACCCACCACACTAACGGAATTATGCTGCAAAGCTCTGTCATTGAACAACACTCAAACCCAAACAGACAGCCACTGCGGAAGGGGGTTTCCACATTCGAATCATCCCCTAGCTTCCAATTGGAACTGTACTAGCAATAAAAAAGGCAGGGACCCCACAATCTGTCTCATCATGTCAGTATTTCATTGCAGACCGAACCGTACAGATTGAAGAAACTGACCTGGCATACACATCTTCACAAGTTCATTGATGCTGAAAGATACACTATCCCAAGCTGGACAGGGCTCCATACATTGCTTCGTGGTGATGAGCATGCTGAGACCATACTACAGTCCATGGTCAAGCTTGCTCTTCATCACAAATGTTCACGGATAGACTTCATGATCAATCAGAATCCACAGATGAGCATAAAAAATCCAGAATGGTCATGAAGAGCTGTTGGAGGTACGCAACAGGTGCAAATTTATGGACGAGATCAGAAGACACCAACACAATGGAAAAACTTGTTGTCAGTTGTAACAAACAAAGCAGCACTGGAAGAATTCTTCTATGCTGCATGGCGAGGTGGTGATCTCACTGCTGAGGGCAAGAACTTGCGCTTATACAGTGCTCATGGAGAAAAGTGTCACTGTGTGACTGTCAGAGAGGGTTTACAGACCGTTCATGCTGTTGAAGATCTGACATGTGATCGTGAGGAATGGGACACCAGGGTGTTTTTACATGCACAACATGCTGCACAGGCACATCAGACTGTGGTGAGTAAGAATCCTGATACTGATGTGGAGTCATTGCTTTAAGCAGGGCTGCCCGTCCATAAATGCAGAACGCGTGCTGTGCATAGGGCCTCATCTTCCATCATCTTCCATCTTTGCGCATATATGCAGTGGATGCGCACCATGAAGCACGCGAAGAGCACCAAATCAGCTTGAGGAAGGAGAGAAGACACCTTTAATCTGACCGCGCATGTGTTGCTACAATGATTGACAGTCTGACCAATCAGTGGGGTGTGTCAGTGGGGACTTCTGGAGCTGCAAGTAGCAGATGAAGAGCAGTCGCCTGTCAACATGTCCAAAAGACATCATGAGTCAGAGGCGAGCAGGAGGAAGAAGAAGGCCAAACAAGAGGAAGCTCATGCTTCACCTGAAGGTGGCTTTGTTGTTGAAATAAAACTTCTCCTCATTAGAGAGGAGGCCCGTCTCCAGGCTCTGTCTACACGGGAGAACAGTTTTTTTCCCCAGTGGCCCTGATTAGCATTTATTGAATGTCTTGTACACCGTATGCATTCTAGCCAAACTTTAGCCAAGTTTATAGTCTATCAATATTAGTTTTGACTATTTAATGGAGGTAAATGTCGTCATCTGTTGGTGAATTGAGTTCATAACAGTCAGCTTTTGAGGAGCTGGAGAAATACTGATTGAAATGAGTGTATAACTGATGCTTACGTTGACAGAGGGAACTGTATTTAACCTTTTTAATATCTGTCTGTTTGATCCCCAATTAGTGTGTTTTCTTAGGACTGCAGTCTGTTCATGATAATAATAATAATAATAATAATAATAATACATCAATAATGATATTAATAACATTATAAGATTAGATAGCAGCAGCCGTAGTTTTTTTGTTGACATTAGGGTTAGTAGTAGTACCAGACCAGGTGGGCTTCAAATAAAATTTTGCTTCGGGCCCCAATTTGGTCAGGAGGACCTGGCTTTAAGTCTGGAGAAGGAGCTACCATGTCGGTTGTACTTTCATACAGGACAGAACAAGAACGTCTGACTTAGCCAAGGTGACCTCAGCTCTTGGAACCAGTTTGTGTTCAGCACTTATTGGGATTCATTCCTTCTCAGGTTGACTCTACAAGCACCAAGGGGGCTGTTGCTTGTGAGACAGAGGAATACCTCACTGCATTTACAAATCTGGGTAGAGGTTTCAACCTGGACCAGTCCACCTCTGAAGTACTTTGCAGTTATGTGTGCCGCCTGTATGGCCACCCGTCTGTAGAAGATGGGAATGATGATAAAAATCATTCTACATTCTGCATCTTCAGCTTTGCCTGAACTAGGCATGCTTCCGACATGTGACACACTACACCAGCACTGCAACAGAGCAAACTACCAAGAAGCAATGATGAGAAATGGTCTGGCTTCCAACAAGATGAGTGATGACAACTGCAGCAGCAGTGAGCTCAGAGCCTGTCTTTGGTACTGCAGAATGGACCTGGACGTCAGACGCGCCGACACAAAACCTCACGAGATTACTAATTCAAGATCAAAGTCTTTATTAACCCAGAAAATAGGCTAACTCATAATAAAATATACATACTAAACCAAAGTAATCACAGTGATCAATGGAAAACAACAAGAATAGCAGTCAACAAAAAGTACGGTAACCCACGCTCACCCCCCCCCCACTCTCTCTTTCTCGAAAACAAAGGAAAAGCAACAGGTGAACATAAGTGCTAGATCCTGCCCATCATCACATGACCCATTACCAATAAAAAAATAACAAAATAATGGGCCACAAAGTGAACCAAGAAAAAGTGGCAAGAAGATTATTTTGGTTCCCATGTCCGGGCACTACCTCTTAAAAGCATTTTGTTTAGCCTACACCCCAGTGGACTCTGGGCTAAAAGTTCTCCACAGTGTATCCTGCAGTTTTTTTTTGTCAAAAGCCATAAGTCTATATAATTACAATTTTAAAAAAGTGCAATGGGTTCTCTCTGGTACTCCAGCTTCCTCCACAGTCCAAAGACATCAAGAGGGACCAGGTTAATCCAGACTCTAAATTGACCGTAGGCGTGGCTGGGAGAGCCAATGGTTGTCTGTCTCTATGTGTTGGCCCTGCCATGGACTGGTGACCTGTCCAGGGGGAAGGCTGCTGGGATAGGCTCCACCCCCACCACCCTCAACAGGAGAAGAGGGGGAAGATGGAGGGATGGAGGGATGGATGGATGGGTGGTAATTACCTGATATAACAAAAATTAACTGTTATCTTGATATAAGACAACTGACTTATTACCACATTAAAACTGACATTTCCTTGTGATCAGACGACACATCACCAAATAAAGCTTGTTATCTGGGGAGAATCACACTCCTGTTGTCATCAGGTCACAGCACTTAAAACATCAGTGCAGTTACATTCACTCTTTCCTACTCTCGGCATCATACAGGGCAAAACATAACACCTGGGAAGTGTTCTAGGAGACGTGTCCTGAGTAGCTTTGTGTGTTTGGTGAAACTGGATGAACTCCCTCTAAATTAACACATTTAATGAGGACGCAAACTTGCCTCAATCTATTCGCATCAACACACCGATGTGGTAGCTGAATCCAACTGCTGTTTGCTCTCCTTTTAAAGAACAAATACTTTCCAGTTCTGATGTGACTGATGCTCCTGCAGCCTCCAGGGAGCAGCTGAAGCTAGGCTGAAGAAGTAACTGGACGCATGTGTAACTGCCTGGCTGAGACTGCGGTGTGTTCTGGGGTGTAGAGGTGAATGATGATGAGACGGGACCGGGGTTCTGCTCTCTGTGCTTCATCTAACAGTCAATCATCAGCTGTCGAGCTGCGTTCATCGCACGGGGGGTGCCTTATTCCAAGCTAAATGGGAGGAGAAGCCCACGAAGTCCCTTAATTGCCTCGTTTAAGCAAGTTAACCCACTGACCGCTAGAGGGTAGCCTCGCGCCTGTGCTGCATATAGCCTGCCACAAGCCTCACCGGAAGAAGACGTCACGCATGCGTCAGAGGTCGAAGTTGGAAGTTAACGAAGGAGGTTCGCGGGAAACGTCCCAAAACAAATCGGTAGCAAGGAGTGTTAGAACTCGACCGTCAACTCCTGGCGCCATTAGTTAACGTTTGGAGTGATATCGTAGCGGGTGAATAGCTGAGCACTCGGGTTAGCAGGGAGAGTGTCGGAGCGAGTACCGTCAGCTAGGCGCTACAGGTAGCGGGCGGCGGGCGACTCGCGGTGGTCGGAGATTTGCTGACCGACATGGCAGAAAGGCCAGAAGACCTTAATCTCCCCAATGCGGTGATCACCCGCATCATCAAGGAGGCGGTGAGTGCGCGCGCTCCCATGCGGACGTCTTAATTGACCCTCGCGAGAACACGGTTCTCGTTAGAGCTCCCCTGAAGGAGGGGAAGAACCCTATGAATCAGTAGAACCTGATGAATCAGTAGAACTAAGTACCTTTTTGGGTGAAGTACTAACTGGAGTGTGAGTGTGTGTGCAGTACTAACTGGCGTGTGAGTGTGTGTGCAGTACTAACTGGAGTGTGAGTGTGTGTGCAGTACTAACTGGCGTGTGAGTGTGTGTGCAGTACTAACTGGAGTGTGCAGTACTAACTGGCGTGTGAGTGTGTGTGCAGTACTAACTGGCGTGTGAGTGTGTGTGCAGTACTAACTGGCGTGTGAGTGTGTGTGCAGTACTAACTGGCGTGTGAGTGTGTGTGCAGTACTAACTGGAGTGTGAGTGTGTGTGCAGTACTAACTGGAGTGTGAGTGTGTGTGCAGTACTAACTGGAGTGTGAGTGTGTGTGCCGTACTAACTGGAGTGTGAGTGTGTGTGCAGTACTAACTGGCGTGTGAGTGTGTGTGCAGTACTAACTGGAGTGTGAGTGTGTGTGTGCCGTGCTAACTGGAGTGTGAGTGTGTGTGCCGTGCTAACTGGAGTGTGAGTGTGTGTGCCGTGCTAACTGGAGTGTGAGTGTGTGTGCCGTACTAACTGGCGTGAGGGTGTGTGTGCAGTACTAACTGGCGTGAGTGTGTGTGCCGTACTAACTGGCGTGAGGGTGTGTGTGCCGTACTAACTGGCGTGAGGGTGTGTGTGCAGTACTAACTGGCGTGAGTGTGTGTGCCGTACTAACTGGCGTGAGGGTGTGTGTGCAGTACTAACTGGCGTGAGTGTGTGTGCCGTACTAACTGGCGTGAGTGTGTGTGCCGTACTAACTGGCGTGAGGGTGTGTGTGCCGTACTAACTGGCGTGAGGGTGTGTGTGCAGTACTAACTGGCGTGAGTGTGTGTGCCGTACTAACTGGCGTGAGGGTGTGTGTGCCGTACTAACTGGCGTGAGTGTGTGTGCCGTACTAACTGGCGTGAGTGTGTGTGCCGTACTAACTGGCGTGAGGGTGTGTGCCGCACTTACTGGTGCGTGAGGGTGTGTGTGCCGCACTAACTGGTGCGTGGGTGTGTGTGTGCCGCACTAACTGGTGCGTGGGTGTGTGTGTGCCGCACTTACTGGTGCGTGAGTGTGTGTGTGCCGCACCAACTGGTGCGTGAGGGTGTGTGTGCCGCACTTACTGGTGCGTGAGTGTGTGTGTGCCGCACTAACTGGTGCGTGGGTGTGTGTGTGCCGCACTAACTGGTGCGTGGGTGTGTGTGTGCCGCACTTACTGGTGCGTGAGTGTGTGTGCCGCACCAACTGGTGCGTGAGTGTGTGTGCTGTTCTCACAGCGGGATCAGGATCCCTCCAAGATCCACAGCAAACCCTGTGAACGTGTGCCGCTGACCCCAGTGACGGTGACGGATGCACGGCAGGTCAGCCCGGCTGTGGCTTGGGCTCGGTATCACGTTGAGAAGGCTCTGATAGGAGACCAGGTTCCCTCTCAGAATGTGGATGTGCTGGCCTGGTCATGGAGCAGAACTGTTTCTGAACCTGCTGAACTGTTCTGGCTGCTCCGGTGTTTCCTATTCGCCATTTTAATCCACATTACTGATCGTTTTTTGTCTAAAATCTCGTGCTAAGATTTTGTTCAAGTGATGCTCATCAGAGCTGTAAGACTGACGATGAGGCGTTTGGTCAGAATATCTGGTGCTGTCATTTTTTTCCAAAGGGCCCAGTCCAGTTGAACAGAAGAGAATAGACCTTCATTGTTCTCTTCTCATTTGGCTCCGGTTGGACACATCAACATGAGCTCAGACGGAACTTGGAGGACAGAACCCAAATGATCACATTTGACATAAAATACATAGATCACAAATGTCAAGTGGCAGAGATTCAAACAAAAATGACCACATTCCTTCATGAATTCTGTGTGCAAACACCACCCGGAGGGAATGAGTAAATTCTTTCTGGTGTGTGTGTGTGTGTGTGTGTGTGTCTCGCTGGCTTTGAGATAACGCCTCCGCACCGTTTGTTTTCAACAGCTCCCAGATGGGGTGAATGTGTCAAAGGAAGCCAGGAGAGCCATATCCCAAGCTGCCAGTGTCTTTGTGTTGTATGCTACATCCTGGTAGGTATAAAGAAAACCTCTCAAGGGCTTTGAGTGCTGATTCACAAAATTCAGCACGATTCAAGATGATAAAGTGGTGGACTTTCCCAGATTGCCTGAATTATCTTCATGAACCACTGCAAAGCCTTGGTGAAGCTGTCCAGTCCTCAAAGTCATACTTCACCCAAAGTTGTGTTTTTATCTTTGAAGTTCTTTCTAATGGTGTCTTGAGCTCCCAAGGATGTTTTAGCGCCAGTCAAAGTGTTCACGGACAACTCTGCATATGACTGGATAAAGAAGATGTGGATTATCGCGGACGATGACCTTGAAAGTTTGCAACAGAGTATTTCCGGACAGTTGTGTGGTTGTTAGCCATCAGTCTCCGTAGCTCAAAGCTAAATGTATGTGGCTGGATCTTTCTGCATTCTGGAGACTCAGTAATGCAGGAGGGAACGGTACCATGGTGAGCTCAAGGCATGCATTTGTGAGAACTTGAAAGGTAAAAGTTACTTTTTGGGTGAAGAACCCTTCAAATAAGAGACTTTTTTCTGTTTTCTTGTTTATAGTGCAAACAACTTTGCCATGAAAGCCAAAAGAAAAACTCTGAATGCAGGGGACGTCCTGGCTGCGATGGAGGAAATGGAGTTTGAGCGCTTCCTGGAGCCTCTCAGAGAAGCTTTGGAGGGTCAGTACATCAGCACGTATGTCAGGCTTTAAAGAGTAAAATGCTAACTTCTGGTAAATATGGGAGACAAGAAGTTAGAAATCAGCTGACTGCTTGCTAGCTTAGCACGGTGAATGGTATCTAAAGCCTGAGTTATGCTTCTGCGTCGTGGCGACGCCGTAGCTACGCCGTAGCCCCTACGTCGTCATTGTGCATTTATAGTTCTGCGTCGAGGGAACGCGTTGCTCTGTAATTCACCGCCAAGCCACTAGAGGGGTGTGGCTTTATCTTCGTATGGTTTTGGGGGACTCTTGTCGAATTCCTTAGTTTTCTTCCGGTCATAGCACATGGGTCAGAGACAGAGACAACGATGGAAGTTGTAAAGGTGGTCATACCTGCGAACCTCCTCGATAACTCTTTCTTCGGCTTGGTCCATTTTTATTTTTGCCTGTTGCTCTCACCACAGAAACTTAAAAAATAGCGGTGTTGTTGTGCTGAACCGGAAACGTCGTGTGAGCGGACCAATCACCGTCCGTTGACGTTCACGTCACTACGCGTCGACGCGACGTGTAGTCAGGATTTTTTGGAGGTGCACGTCGGGCTACGGCGTAGGGGTCTGCGTTGACGGCGTAGGTACGGCGTAGGTACGGCGTAGGTACGGCGTCGCCACGACGCAGAAGCATAAATCAGGCTTTACACACCTGTTCAGCTGTCCATCTTACACACAGGACAAAAATACGATTCCATCAGATCACCTCTCACACCGGATCCCATTTCAAGTGAGAACTAACTAAGACCGAGACTGTAAGTTCAGCCTGGCTGCAGTCGTTGACACTTCCCAAAATCCAGAGGGGAGCTGAGACGGTCACATGGCTGCAAGTGATTTCCTGAAGCCCAGGGTGATGTCATCAAATGTCTTGTGTTTGGAACTCCATAAACAAGTCCGGCCCATCTGGACAGGCCTGCCTGGTCCCGCTGCTGCTCTGCTGGGCTTGGACATGATGAGCGTCTGCTGCTTCCCGTGTTTGTGATGTAGCGTCCGTGCTAACACTCGGCGTCTGTGTTTCTCAACAGTGTATAAGAAGGGCCAGAAGGGAAAGAAGGAGGTGTCTGAGCAGAAGCGCAAAGATAAAGAGAAGAAGACAGACTCTGAGAACGACAAGAGCAGAGAGGAGGAAGAGGAGGAGGAAGAGCGCATGGAGGAAGAGCGCATGGAGGAAGAGCCTGAGGCTGAGAATGAGGCGGAGGAAGAGGAGGTGGAGAACTGAGGACAATCACCACTAAAGCTCTGATGGACCGTGAGAGACACACCGTCACCCCGGGAGGTCACCCTGTCTGGATGGGATGGGTTTGTCTTCTTTGTCCATCAGTGTGTCAGTGCAGCAGAAAGTGTGGTGAGCTCATCGGAGGTACGACTCCATCTTTGTAGTTCTCTTCTGCTGTCTTCCAACACCTGAATGTTAAAACCAAGCACAACAGGATATGCACTTCCTAATCTGTGTGTTGTCTTATACGTCCGCCAAGCCACCATCACAGGATGTTGGCAGGAAATAGGAAAATTAGTGTTCTTAGACAGGAAGTGACAGATTTCATCCCCTTGAACCAATACTTTTGAAAACTCCTCAGTCCAGTCACAGCGAACCAGAGTCCATGGGTGAACAGGGCTGGATACTTGATGTGGTTGATTCCAACAAGACTCTTCACTCTCACACTCCTTCTACCACCAGAATTACCAGGTTCTACCGCAAAACCCAAAGTTATCAAGCGCTGCCGTGGTCTTGGCTAGAGACGCTCCAGTGATTTGCTGTCTGACGTGATACAGTAAAGTGTCTCGCAGCACCAGTGTGTATCTGTTGAACGTGGAGGTGTGTGTTGCTTTGTCACATCAGAAGAAGCAGGAGTGTAACCCTGGGTCCATCTGACACACAGTCCTGGATCAGACAAGCAGCATGGAGCCACACAGGCTCCTTTTGTTCTGGTCCTAGATGATTACAGTACATGGCTGTCAGCAGCACAAACACAGCTGTTGCTATGGAGACGGTGTCATTTCAGATGCCTGGAGGAGAGAAGAACTGTGTTGCACATTGACATTCATGTCTTGGTCAGTGGAACTGCTGCCAGTAATTACAATGATCGGTGACTCCCGCTGCCGTCCGTCATCCTAGCAACGACTTGCAGTAGTCGCACTGAAGACTTTCGCGATGCGAGGGGTGCTCTTCACCGTGCTCCGATCCTTCGTTCCTAGTTGCTGACGACGCGGCTCTCCGGGAAATTAAAATGATCGAATCTGTGTATTCTGTACGTTGCTTAAGATGAAGGAAACAGGTGGAGCTACGTCACGAAACCACGCCATCATGGTAGCCCTCCACTTCACCGCTAAAAACTCCAAACACACCCATTTGTCATTGACTGACTGCCGTGAGAGTATATTAACAACCACAAACACGCCACTGAAGTGTTCACCTGCAGTGTTCCAGGTGACAGACCGACAACTGGAGTTCCAGCGCAGCTCAGCTCTTTCCTTGGTTCTATCAAAGACTCCTGGGTTCTGAGCTCTGATGTCAAAGTGAGAGTCGTCTTCAGGAGATTTACTGGACTTGCAGAGCCTCACGTGGACCCGCTGGCGGTGCTGGGAAAGCTCTGCTGACCACCAACGAGCTCGAGCGTCCGGGCTCGTCTCTAGAGTGCTGCCGCGGCGAGGGCTTTTGTAGGCCAACCCTGAAGCCAGCGTCACAACACAGGTTCCCTCAACAGGGAGCTGATGGAATTGGGAGTATTGCTAAGAGTAAACTCAAAAAAGTCGATGACAGTCACACACTTGGCTCCGTGATCACCCTGAACACTGCTTGTGTGGTTTCTGAAGTTTGAATTGGCGGTCAGAAGCACAACGCCAACGTTGAGCTGTGAGAGCACCAAACCCTCACCGCCAGCACAACCAGCAGCTCCTCTGTCTTCGCCGTCATGACGTGTGTAGTCTTGTTAAAACCGCTTCTCACAACCACCGGTTTTCAGACGCAGTTTGGATTTCATAGGTGTCCACTGACGTGTTCGTTACTCTGAACAAAATATTCAGGTCTGTCGGGCTGGCGTGGAGCTGGGACGTCATGTCAGGCATTTACCTGAGAGCTCGTTAACTTTTAGAGGAGGGAACCACGCGTCAACGACACATTCCTGGGATTTGGACTCATTCCTGCACCAGTGTTGTGTAAACATGTAGCTCGACATGAACTTGGACCATAATAGACTGTTTTTATCACACCAACCGATTTGTGAAGTAAGAATGTGACTCGTGTTTCTGCAGAGCATCCAGGCTGATGTTCCCGTTGTTGCTTGTTCTTTGTGGTTGAGTGTTGCTGCACTGACACACCAGAGGTGCAGAGGCTGTCCTCTGCTCGTTTTAGCAGGTCAGAGGTGTTAAAGGAGGGCTGTCGAGGGCGTCAGTGGCTGCCGCGGCCGGTGATGAGGCAGAAACGGCTCCTCTTTGCTTTGTCTGCTGAACTTTTGAACCATTTATACTTTTGTAGAATTGTAAATGACAGGCTGAGGTTTTCAATAAATGTTTTGAAGGTGCTTTGCAGTGTCTGATTCACCCGTTCACACACATCCAACTCTGCCAACCTGCTCGCCAGGAGCAACGAGGTGTTGAGTACCTTACTCGGGGAGGTGAGAATTGAACCAGCAACCCTTTGGTTGCCAGATGGCCTCTCCACCCTTTGAGCCGTGTTAGAAACAGAAGTGGAGTTTCCTCTTTTGTTCTTAAGGTCACGTGGGTGGGGTTGGGGGGTGTGTCAGGAGACGTTGACCTGCCGAGGGACGACAGGTGAAAATCAGCTTTCGCTAACATTTACGTTTTAGGTGTAAAGATGTCGATGTGCCTCGTCCCTCCTTCAGTCAACAAATCAATGAAAGTCAGCAGCTGAATTTGGCTCATATTTGCTCCGAGGACTCGAGAGCATCTCCTTCAGGCGGTGAACTGTGGAGTCGTGTCTTCGTCCCTCCAGCCTCTGAAACCAAAACCCGTTCCGCATGTTGAACTGTTTTTGGTTTTTTACCATGGGCATGACGAGGTTTCTTTATCCTGATTCATAATTTTCTCAGGCATCACAACTTACCTAATAAGTCACCTTCGATAGTTTGAGGCCTCCCTTATTTTCTGAATCAGCCAGTAAGTGGCTTTGATCCTGGCGTTCCTCCTCTGTCACAGGAGCTGAAGTCATCTGGGCGGAGCAGTGGACGTTCCTCCACCACCTCTGCCTGCCTCTCTGGGAGCAGCAGAATGTCCCTGCTTACCAAGTCTGCTTTCATTTGCTGTAATTGGCCTCATAATTGACTGGTACTTGGGGTGATAACAAAACCCTAGTAGCTAAAACTTTGTTCAGAACAATTAAATGAAGTGTTGGTCGGTGGAGGCGGGAACTCGCCTGATGACATCATGGCTTCTGATTTAGAGTCACTTTGTACCCTGATTCTGCTGTATTCACTCAGATGTTTCTGAAGCGCTGGGGCGGAGGCTGAAGGCTGCCCACCCGGAGTGAGCAGGAGTGTAGCACAAATAAGTCCACTAGATGGCAGTAACAGGTCTGCCAGCTGCTGGTAAGCCAAACAAGCAGAAGAGGTCAAGGGGCAACAAGGTCAGCTCAGCAGGACGCAGGGCCTGAGGTGGGACGTTTGCATCTGTTCAGGTGCAAGAGCCCAACCCATAAATCTGACGTGGTCATGAACCTCCACCTGCTGCGGGCAGTGGTCCTCCAGCTGTTAGCCTCTGCTGACGTGTGGATGATGCTGCTGTGACGGTGACACGACCACAGCTGCAGCAGCTGTCACTGCCTGGAGATGGCGACAAAGCTCTCCTGAGGGTGGCAGGGCTCAGCAGCGTCTGGCAGGGTTGCTTTCACACCTGCTCCCTGTTTACAGCTCCACCTGGACGAGCTTCCTTTGTGCTACTTTACACCACAGCCTGGCAGACATTTAGAACAGGAGCGAGTCCACCAGTGAAGTGGTTCAGGGCTGGATGATGAGGCTGTAGAGCTCCACCTGGTGGTTGCTCAAGGACAGTAGATGGGTTTGATTTGGCACCTTGCTGGGCAGACGATTCTGGACCAGGACGTTTGATACCAGTTAAACAGTGCTGCACAGTTTAGAGAAATATTTGAATGACAGAAGTGGTGTCTAAAGTCACATGGTTAGCTTTGACTTCATAGCTGTCGTTTTCAATAAGCTAGTAACAGGACATTCATGATGGGCAGTACCATGACCGCCCAGCTCGCCACCAGGCTGTACTTCCTCCACAGTCTTGGGACCCGGCAGCTGTCTGACAAGTCCCTGGTATTTCTATTCAGAATCTCCATGGAGATCAACTCCTGTTCAGCCTCACTTGGAGACAAATAACCCTGAACTAGACACATGAATCCGATCCATTCAACTTTCGAGGTCAAGTCGTGCTCAGCTTCTTCCAGCTGAGAACGTGACGGCCTGTCAAACACCAAGCTTCCATTTCTGAGCCGACAGGGTCTCCACTTGTTCTCGCTGGCCTCAGTGGCTTAGAAACCTACCTGGGGACCTGGCTTCTGTCTGAAGAGAAGAGTCACACAGGAGCAGGCGCACCATCTTCATGGTCCAGCCTCCAACAAGTATCAGTGATGAAGAAACATTTACAAGACAGCTTGTCAAAAATTTATCGTCCATTTATTCAGACGGACACTCGATTTTGCCACTGTTGATGTCATCAATGACATCATGGGGAGGGCGACCATCAATGGTGCATCCAACAGACTGAGCGGTCCCCAGGATCTCCTTAATGGTTCCTGAGGAGAGAAAAAGGCATCGTCACCCAGTGTCTTCAGACACGTTCAGACTTGAACCCCTTTGACTCTGGAGCACTCCATGCTCGTGTCACTGTTTACATATCTGAGGTGAGTCATCGTGGCGAAGGAAACTGGGGTGGAACAATGTTCCAGACTTTTCGGCACAGGGGTGTCCATCAGTGTGGGCAGCTCTGTTTCCTAAAGCCGGGTCACTCTGAGCCTCCACTGGATTATACTCAGTCACTGGGACGGACAGGCATAGTGGCGGGAGGCTGGACTCGAGCAGCAGGCAGCCTCTCTACTGGGGCCAACAAGTCTGGAGGCTTACCGGACAGCTCCCTGGCGATGGAGCGAGGCCTCATCACACGGGCAACTCCCACGATCTCATCGAAGGTAACACTTCCACTGTGCTTGACTGGAAATGAAAGATGAATTCAGACTTTCCACCTTCTTAAGAACACAAACCTTTAAATCTTGTGAAGCGAAGTCAACTTACTGTTCTTGACCTTCTTGCGGTCACGAGGTGGCTCCTTGAGAGCCTTGATGATGAGTGCGGACGCAGATGGCACCACCTCAATCTGGAGAGCAACGGGTGGGTTAAAGCACATTTAACTGGTCAACTGTTTGAAGTTTGCATGTCGTGCCCCAGATCTCAGAGGCACAGGCGGCATTCGTACCGCTGCCTGACGGTTCTGGATGGTCAGCTTCACGGTGATCCTCAGGCCCTTCCAGTCACCGGTGGCCTTGGCAATGTCATCACCAACTTTCTTGGGAGACTGGCAAGAGAAGACGGTGATGGGCTTTACTCAGCAGTAGGAACTGCAGGAACAAGTGGAAAGTTTGAGAAATCTGCCAGTTTAACTCTTTAGATCTTAGCGAAGCTGCTCGGTACCACAGGACAAAAGCAAACAGAACCTCTGGACGTGTTCCAGACTTTTCGGCACAGGGGTGTCCATCAGTGTGGGCAGCTCTGTTTCCTAAAGCCGGGTCACTCTGAGCCTCCACTGGATTATACTCAGTCACTGGGACAGACAGGCATAGTGGCGGGAGGCTGAATCGGTAGGAACACTCAACACTCACCAGACCCAGAGGGCCGATTTTGGGGGCCAGGGCTGAGGTGGCGCCGACTTCTCCGCCTGTGCATCTCATGTAGACTGAAAGACAAGCAGAGTTCAGTTGAAGCACTTCTTCACACCAGCTTGTTTAGCAGGTAACTGGAAAAGTACACAAACAAGTTCATGACGTTCACATTATGCATCCACCCAAACTTCCAAGTTTGGAAAAGCCGTGTATCTCTAAGATTTTTTAAAAGCCCGTGAACAATTTTTGCTGTCACTGAAAAAACAAACAAACTGGGCTGGCAGGTGGACCAACATTTGTTGATTGCTAAAATTACTGAGTCCTCAATTCTTGCAGTTTCACAGGAAAGACTCCACTGGCCATCATGCATTTCCAGCAGAAACCAGTCTGGGCACAAGTTTCCTGGGTTCAAAACTAGTCCATCAAGGTGGGGACATGCATAATCCTCCTGCCCAAAACTCCTCATTTATGAGGGAAAACCTGTGCCCACTTTTAGAACGCAGGGACCAGCAACACATGACTTTTGTATTGTCAGGCAAAACTGACAATTTATTCTCAACAGTGTAACGAGTTCAGGCAGGTGACTGCAAGTCAGCCAGCGACAAAACCCAGCGCACTTGTGATTCCAACCCTGAAAATCAGAAGCTGAGAACTGCTGGTAGATTTGTTGGCATCAGCTGAGCAGGGGGACCAGGGTCCTCAGGGACAGGAGCCAGGAGTGCGATGAAAAGAGCAGCCCGGTGTCCGTACGTACAGAAGCACTTGACTTCACGGTCCTACTTTCAGACTAAGACCCTCAAGGCTTGATGGTGAAATCAGTTGCTGCTTTTATTGTGAAGGTGCACTCACTGCTTTGAAAGACCTGATCCTGGAATTGACAAGACTGAGTTAAGACCATTTCCTCTAAATTGAGAGCAGCTCTGATTTAAGAGCCCTCATGCTTCCTGACACATTTGGTCTCGAGTCACATTTCACTAACCTGGAGGATGGTAGTTTAACATCCCGTTACTCAGAATTTCCTTCTAAAACTTACTGGAGGTGGCATTGCCAGACCAAGTGCCTTTTGACATGTCAGTGTACATGTTAGCGTTTCCACTCAAGTAAACTGACCTGCACTGGTCACTTCAGCAATTAGCATGAATTAACACACATGCTTGGAGGACAGCTTTGATGAAGTGCTCAGTGTGACATACAGTTACTAGCTGGAGTGATGAAATGAGGACATGCTGGGCTTTCCTGACATCCAGCTTTATTCAAACAACTCAGCACCAAGTAAAGAAGTAACTGCTATGAAACCCTGGTTTCATGCTCACAAACTCAGCTTGAAGTGTTTCCTTGCAGACCTGCTGTCATCCGTCCACAAGTACAATTAAAATGAAGTCAGTTAAGACCCACCTGGACTCAAGTGTGTCCAGTCTTAGCCACCAGCACGTGACTACAGTAAACGCTCACTGGAGGACACTTGATTCTTTAACACCTCCCACTGATATTACACAACTACATTACATTCATTTACACCAGAGTTCGAATTCTCCATTTAATAAATGAAAATTAAAAGATCCGTCAGAAAATGCAACATTAAGTCAAAAATATCTACAATTCACCTTGTTTCAGTTGGTCATTCAGCTAAAACGTGACAAACTGCATGAGGTGAATTTTAGCATAAAGGCTAACTGTCACACCTGCTAACTGTAGCAGGGAAGTAGAGCAGTTGGACCGAGGCTGTTTAGCACCTCGGTAGAACTTCTTACACCGTGAGCTTGATGGACAGATGATAATTCAGCTCAGGGATTCATGGACTATAGCGCGATGAAACGAAACTTTAGTGTCGAAACCCGCCATTGAACCCATCACTAACGTCAAGTCCTCTCAACTGTGGGGCTAAATTAGCAGTTAGCCGCTAGCTGGATCAAGCCCACGTGGAGCCACACGTCGTCCACCTCAGACCTCCCATTCTGAGACCGTCACAAATCTACGTCTTCGCCCTGCTAAAGGGATGAAGGCCCACCAACGTCCCATGAGGCATATCTTTGGTGTCCCCGCCACGGCGGGTGTCCTATCTTTACCGTTCTCCGTGCCGTCCCCAGACCGACTCCATCTTGGCTGTGAACAAGCGTCAGCTGAAACTACCCACTTGATAGAGAAAACATACCAACTTTAATCTCGTTGGGGTCGAATTTAGGAGGCATGTTGCTGCTTTGGAGGTTGAGCTCAGTTCAGCTTGGTTGGTGAGGGTGTCGGATGAACCCGGGTTCGGGACGACCGATTACTGTTGCACCTTCACCGCTACAGGGAGGGAGAAAAGAACGAATAATGGCTGAACGGGATTATATAGCTCAAAAGATATCGCGAGATGTTGTTTTTAAAGTCTCGGAATAGTCACGTGAGGATGGGTGCACATGTCCCATAAAACCCGCTCCATAAACGCATGAGGTGGTTTGGAGAGAGGTTTGTTAACATCTAGGAACTTTTAAAATGAGTCATGAGCACAATCGTCTCGTTGTGAAAGAACAAATCAACAAAATGACCTCGCGATTCCTTTGTTCAGCTTCGAACTTCAGGTTTTTATTGAAAGAGTGCAGCAGACATGAAACATTCAATGAAGAAAAGCCTCACGTGAACAGGATTCAAAGAAACAGTAAACTCAGCACATTGTTTCAGTGTCTTTGGCTTTTATAATTTTGTCAGAGGTTAAATGCATTTTAATCAAACCTTTATTGACCTGTTAATCTGCTATGAGTTTAAATTATAGATTTTTTCTAGGATTTGGACGATTGTCATTATTATTTGCTTCGTGAGAGGATTTTAGTAGAATTGGGATTTGAGATTCCATTGTGCCTGAATACATGTGAAGAAGACATGTATTCATCAGTCTGAGTGTGGATCACTCAAACATGACACCATGAACTAACCGAATACCAACAGTAACTTTTTTTAATAAGTAAAATGAACCAGAACAGCCTCTGAGGAATGTGCAGGGTTACACTTCCAGAGACGTTGCTTGGGTGAACCTCAAGATCGTTTCAATTTTGAGACCAACATTTGTGCGTCTGTAAGGTCAGACGTGAGAATGTCACACAAATATGTGCGTTGTGCCGTGTGAATCTCTGGGTCAGGCTCGTTCCGTCCACTCTGACAGGTTCTGATGCCCCTGGTGTGCTACAGTGGGAAGGCGGAGCTCTCTCAGTCCAATGTGGGGGATTTACAGTTCTGCTGTGGTTCTGTCACATCAACGGGATGATAAAGGGAACGAGGCTGTGCACACTAAAGCAGCAAATGATGCAGCTCATCTGGGATGGATGCTGGTGTCATTGCCTTCTAAAATACACCTTGGATCCAGGTTGTGACATCATTCATTTCACTGACCAATAAAGTCCGACTGCTGACACTGAAAAAGGTAACTAACTGCGATCCTTGAATTACCTGTTTTTTAACAGCTTCTCCTCCACCTTTGAGAAGAACTCGCCCACATGTGCATCAAAACATGCCTCTGGACTGGGACGCCTGTGATACTCACATGAAGCAGAAATAAAAATAGAATACTAAATAAATTGCAGTGTGTTCTTGCTACACATACAAGATCGGAGAACTAAAACAAGTTTTCCACCCATCCACAATCAGAGGTCTGGGAAAACTTCCCTCATGGTAACCCAGAGATATGAGATGAGAGTGAAGGGCTGGACGGACCGATGCTCTGAAACATAAAAAGCCTCCTCATCTGGAAGCATCACTTCCCTGAAACTCAAAGCAGAAACGATTCCCCCAGTGGTTCAACTCAATTCAACACCATGAGGATCATAAAGCTGAAGCCAACATGGAGGTCGCCAGGCTTTTGCCAAACTACGGTGAAAGCAATACTCACCTAAACCAGTAACACAACTGGCACACACCTCAAACACACACTCATGCACACACACTTGGGTGAGACTGCGTTGGAGCACCTCCATGAACATTGCATTAACCTACCTTTTTAACTCAAGCATCCACCCATCCATCCATCCCTCCATCCATCATCCATCCATCCCTCCATCCATCCCTCCATCCATCATCCATCCATCCCTCCATCCATCCCTCCATCCATCATCCATCCATCCATCCATCCATCCATCCCGCCATCCATCCATCCATCCATCATCCACCCATCCATCATTCATCCATCCACCCATCCATCCCTCCCTCCATGTTCTCCCTCTTCTCCTGTTGAGGGTGGTGGGGGTGGAGCCTATCCCAGCAGCCTTCCCCCTGGACAGGTCACCAGTCCATGGCAGGGCCAACACATAGAGACAGACAACCATTGGCTCTCCCAGCCACGCCTACGGTCAATTTAGAGTCTGGATTAACCTGGTCCCTCTTGATGTCTTTGGACTGTGGAGGAAGCTGGAGTACCAGAGAGAACCCAGCAGTAACAGGGAGAACATGGAGACTCACCCAGAAAGGCCCCGTGCTCCAGCCAGGGCTTGAACCCAGAACCTTCCTGCTGGGGGGGCCACAGGGAGGACCACTGCTCCACCTCGCTGGCCCAACTCATATAGTAATAATTCCTTCAAAAGCTTTATTCTTGGTTTGTTACATCAAGCCTGGGAGATTCTACAGCTGATTCTGTGTTCTATGTTCCTGGTACAAATTACAAATTCTTATCTGAATTCTCGGTATGGAAACATCAGGTGTCCCTCTGACTTTAGAATGGCTGATTGATAAGCTCTGATATTTGGTTATCAACAAACAAGCTAATGTGAGGTAGCTAACTACTCCTAGAGCTGGCTAGCTCTGCAGATGCTAGCTTGAGCAAATCACAATCATGTTGGGAGCTGTTGAGAAACTTGAGTTGTCACTGTCTTTCAAGCTGACAAATAAAAAAAGATTTGTCGTAGTAAATAATAACACATTTCATTTATACAGTAGATGCCTTTCAGAGCACTCAATGGCACCACAAAATAGAGGAATTAGAACAGTGAAAAACAAAAACGTTAAGAGACAGCAGAAAGGCTGCCAAACAGAGTGAAAAGGACACTTCTAGTGTGAATAAGTGAGTCTTGAGTCATGGATTTAAACTAAAGTGAAACAGTTTCTGATGACCAGTGGAAGAGAGTTTCAGGGCCGGGGAGCTCCGATGCTCCAAAAGAATACTGGACCACCCTGCCTCTCTGGACCTCTCTGGACCTCTGTAGACCTCACTCTGGATCTCTCTCTGGTCTTTCTGGGCCTTTCTAGACCTCTCTGGGTCTCTCCTTGGTCTTTCTAGACATTTCTAGACCTCTCTGATCCGCTCTCTGGTCTTTCTAGGCCTCTCTAGACCTCTCTGGGTCTCTCCTTGGTCTTTCTAGACCTTTCTGGACCTCTCCTTGGTCTTTCTTGACCTTTCTCAACCTCTCAGGGCCTCCCTGGTCTTTCTAGACCTCTCTGGGTCTCTCCCTGGTCTTTCCAGACCACTCTGGTCTTTCTAGACAGCTCTGGGCCTCTCTCTGCTCTTTCTAGACCTTTCTAGAACTCTCTGGTCTGTCCAGACCACTCTGGGCCTCTCTCTGCTCTTTCTAGACCTCTCTGGTCTTTCTAGATCTTTCTAGACCTCTCTGGTCTTTCTAGATCTTTCTAGACCGCTCTGGTCTTTCTAGACCACTCTGGGCCTCTCTGGCGCTGTGAGCAGTCTCTTGAAGGAGGTCAACTGGATCTCTGATTGCTGAGGTTCCTGCACCTGTGGAGGCTCTCAGCTCATCAGCAGACCCAGGAAGAGGAGTCATCGTCAACATCGTCTTCATCAGGATTTTCCACGTTTTCTCTCCTAAATCTTCCTCTGCAAAGGAACCACTCACCACTGGTGGCTTCAGATGAATGCAGTGGAGTAAAAGTACAATGTTTCCTTTGAAATGTAGCAAAGTAAAAGTACAACATCTCCTAAAATGCAAATATTCCAGTCAAATATTACTGCACCCCGACATTTCAGTCTAGTATTTGAGTAAAAATACTTTCACCTCCACCTTGTAGTCAGGCAACCAAGCCTCAAAGCCGCTGTGCTCCAACAGAGCACCTGGATCGCCCTCTGCTGGACTACACTGGTGCTGCACCTTGATTTCAACCATTTTTTAACCATTTCTTGTAAACTGTTGACGGTCATATCGCATCGTCTGTTCTTGTTTCTTTTCCTCCACATCTCTTCATTGGAGGCCTCGTCCAGGCTGCAGGTGTTTACTCGTCATCTCATGTCCTCCATGAATTTGTATTTTTATTCACCTTCCCTCCGTTTTTGTTAATAAGTCTGAAGCCTGGAGCAAGAAAAATGTGATGCTTGATGAGCGAACTTCCATCTCACGAACAAGAAGTAATATTAATGAAATCCTGGTGAGATTTCAAATTCCCTCCAGGAGAGGCAAGGACATCACTTCAGCTGACAGACACAAAGTGAATAAGTTAATGTAAATGAATTCAATGTACGGTTCAGACAACATCTCTATTGGGTTTTGTGGAACCCTTTTGAAAAGTGTTCCTATGAACAATTCGATGCACCATCATGTATTCAGGTGTTAATTTATTAGAGCTTCACTTGATACAAATCCCAGTCCATCAAAGCATCTCTGCTAAATCCCTGGTAGAACCTGAGGACTTTTGGGATTGTAATCAAGAGAAATGTGCCCCGATGAAAAACACACCATCGGTCTTGTTGGTAGCCGATTGTTCTTCGCTCCTGTATCGGAGAAAAGAAGTCTTGGCCCGCTTAGAGCGCCTGTCTTCTTCTGAACGGGCACCAGGACTCTCATGCGAGGGCAACCAACCTCAGCTGGACCCAACTGGCAGGACATCCCTACGACGGAACTGGGAAGAGAACTCAACAACCAGCCACTTTCAAACCTGACCCGAGCACTGCAGAGGATCCGGTCAGTGCTTTGTTATCCTGTCTGTCCAGAGCACCTGGAGCTAGCGGCTAGTTAGCTTAGCTTAGCATTAAATACCTGAAAAAACAGAACAGAAAACAACAGCAGGGAGGTGACAGGACTTCATCTCTCCATTGCTATGGAAACAGCCTAGAAATGCCCATCAGGCCTCAGTGTGTAAATGGATTTCATGGCATTTTTCTAGTTGAACAAATGACAACTTTCCACTGTGCAGTCCTGTCACTCAGTGTTGTAAACAGCTTTGGGGCAATGCTGCTGTTGACACGAAGAGGTCAACAGACCCAACACAACTCTACCACAACTTCCACTGCTTTCTCTGGGAATAATCCCAAGACTGTTGAACCAGCAATAACGTTCTGATGCTCGTTACACTTATCGCCCAATCAGAGGTCTCCATATCAACACGCCGGTGTTCAGAGCAGCAGGTGATGAGAACAGGAGCAGCAGTGAGCTGGTTAACCTTAAGATTTTCTGAAATCTTTGACAGAAAAGGCAACTTGTAAGTGGGCTGGTAGTGAAGATGACGAGGGGTCCAGATTCGGGTTCTTGGGAGAGACTGAACCACTGCCTCCAGAAACCAGCGAGCTTTCAAAGACAGAGAGCAAACGGGGGCTGTCTGAAGTCATTACTAATCAGACTGTCACACTGGGGACACATGGAAGACTGTCGTCCTGCAAGTGGAGCTTGGGATGAGAGGTCGGGGGGTGGCGTGCCCAGTTACCGCCGTCAGAGGAGCCTTAAACGCCAGACCTGACAACGAAATGCTGCCAGGATTGGAGTAATATATATAATGTTTGTCGCTTTGGACGAAAGTGTCTGCCAAATGAAGTGGCAGAAGTGTAATATGATCTGATGTTCTGGTTCCAGTTCAGATTTGGGCAGCAGCGCTCAGAACCATTCCGAGATTTTGGTTGCTGTCATTTGCAGTCATCACGTCTGGAGGAAACTAAAGCATGAGTTTGTGGCTCAGCAGTGCCAGGGACCGAAGCAGGATGCGAGGCAGGAGGAAGTGGCTTCTGTACTGTGTTGGCCCACAGCGATGGCATCTCTGCCATCTAGTGGCAGAAGAAGTGTCGCCCCCCCACACTTTTTTTGTTTTTTGACAAACATACCACATCACCCAACCCAGTTAGTGCTACATAGTCACTAAGTGCTGGGTCTTGGACCCTCTGACTGATTCTAACCCCAAAGAGGAGCAGAGTCAGGTTCAGTGCCTCGGTGCTCTCTGAACAATTGAGTCTTCAATTGTCTCTTAAAAGTAGAAAGGGACTCAGCAGAACGCACAGAGTTCGGTAGTTGGTTCCACCATTTGGGAACAACAGAACAGAAGAGTCTGGCTAGAGATTTGGAGCAGCGCTGGGCTGGAAGCACCAGGCGTCTTTGGCATCCAGAGCGTAGTGGGCGAGAAGGAGAGTAGACCTGGATCAGGGATTCCAGGTAGGCTGGAGCCGTTCTTGGGATTGTTTTGTGAGCCAAGAGAAGTGCCTTGAATTTGATCCTGGCTGCCACTGGAAGCCAGTGAAGAGAAACCAGCAGCGGGGTGACATGTGCCCTTTTGGGCTGGTTGAAGACCAGACGTGCTGCTGCATTCTGGATCATCCTCCAGCGTTACTATGTCCAAGCTTGATGCACTACACGACTCAACTCAGTACTCTCAGTACAACAGTACTCATCGTGGATACTCTCAAGTAGATGAGACTCAATCAGTATTGTGACCCATAACTCTAACAGGAATATTAATGTGGATGTATTAAATGCAGGTGTTACACGTATATGGCAACCAATAAACATAAGTCAGTGTGTGTGTGTGTGTGTGTGTGTGTGTACCTCTATGACACATACGCAGGGGTATGCAGCAGGTTGCAGGCTGATTAAAAGTTGTGGTCACTCTAGAAAATCAAATCCCAAACATCCGACAGCGTGGGGTCAGTGAGCACTTGCGCTCAGCCTGAACGCCGAGGTTCAGGTGTCCTCTGACCAAACCCTGTCACTCCACCATCAGGTCAGTCACCTTGGGAGACCATGAGTTTTTCCAATGAAGGAAGATGCGTGGTAACCAAGGTTGAGACTGAGATGGTTGTTGCCTCTATGGCTTCCTGTTCAGATGATTGTAACTCTCTCTTTACTCTCGTCACCCTCTCTCTGGGTGCTGCTGCTGCAGCTGTCAGAGCTTCGCCCGGGCAAACACCACGGTACCTAACGGACCTCCTCCTCCCCTGTGATCCGCACACCGGTCATGACTGTCTGTCCCTCCAACCCCTTATAAACCAGAGCCTGCTCTCAGTGTAGCCCCCCCCACTCACTGTCTCAGCACTGCTGCCATGTTTTGAACTTGTCAGTCCCGGTGCTGTTCTGCTCCTGTTGTTAATCTTATTGACATATTTATACATACCATTATTGTTATCATTTTTTCTTTTTTCACCTCTTTTTTAATTGTTTGTCTTTTAATGTAAAGCACTTTGGGACTTTGCATCTGTGAAAGGTGCTGTATGGATGAACTTCTACTTACCGCCATGCTGTCACCACCCGCTGTCTGCTGCTCAGTCATGAATCTGATCAATGAGACATCGATCGATTGGCTGGTCCCTCATGAAGCCACCATTCTCACCATAAAGTATTCGATGGTCATCTACCAACACTGAGGTTTTTGCAGCACAGGCAACCACATTTGGATGAGATGGAGGAGCTGAGAGAGGCGAGGAGTGCATCTGACTGAGACACAGACAGGTTGCCATGGCAGCCATTTGTCAATCGCAATGTAGCTGGAACCTAAAGCAAACCCTGCTTGTCATCCACTTCCTCTGAATGGGACCAGAACTTACAAAGTGAGGCTGCTCAGGAGAGGACCTGAACAGTGTGCTGAAGACGAGAATTTCATCAGGACAGCAGGCAGAAAAAAGGAGTGATAAACGAGGTAAGGAGCGAGTCGGCAGCAGGGCCGGCTCCCCTTCCTGCAACACTCCAGCTGCTGCAGAAGCAAGAATGCAGGCACTTCCTGGCCCCGGGGGCTTCACCTTCTCCTGTATAATCTGCATTAGTTAGACTGCAGCTTTTTGCTCTTCTTTAGGTAACTAAGTCGTCTGACAGCTTTCCTGCCGCTGTGTTGAAGATGAAGCCTTTAAGGCTCTTGATGAGGCATGCTTGCTGACGTCAGTGCCCGACTGGCCTCTGTGCACCAGGTGTTTTAGATGCTCAACACAAGTCCACCAACAATCAGCAAGATTCAGGGAAGTGTCCTTCTTGGCCGTCGTCCTGGAGTTCGATGAGAGGATAGATGCTCCTCATTCCAGGGAGCTGAGAGCCACAGAGACCTGCTGGCCCCTGCTTCAATCAGCCAATGAAATTAGTCACAAATCACAAACTGGAATTTGCATTGAGGACTTTAGAGTCTCTGCTCAGTGCAAAAGCTCCATCAGAGTTAGCTTAGCCCAGGGGTGGGCACCCATGTGCCATGGAGGGCCGTGTGTATGCAGGTTGTCCTTCCAACCCAACACTTTAACAGGTGATTCCACTGATTAACACTCTTCTGTGGCTGAAGGTGTGTTGATCAGTGGGATCACCTGTTAAAGTGTTGGGTTGGAAGGAAAACCTGCAAACACACGGCCCTCCGGTTCATGATCTTGATTTGTCCAGAAGTACTGCAGTAGTGAGGTGGTAGTACCTCCTCTTCCTCTGTTACCAAGTCAGCCATAGCAACAGCAATTGCTCCTCAAGTTGGCAATTTTGTTTTGTTTTGTTCTGATGATCTTTTGGACTTAGAGTCTAAATTGGCAGTAGTAATTACAGTAATTATAGTTAAAGATTAATGCAATTTTAAATATGTGCACAGTAAAAACAATCCATGGTATAAAGAAATTTCAACCAAGTCTTTTCCAGAGGAGTTTAAACAGGAGAAGGGGAGGAAGGACGGACAGGTTCTACTGTCAGCCTACCAGGAACCATCAGAGAACGAGCGAGAGCTGGACTCATGCCAGGTCAGTATGAGGAGTGTGAGTGAAGTAAATGAAAACCAGAGGTGGAGTCACTGCTCAGTGTGTGCCACCTTCACCTGTAGCTTTTAGCTTCCTATGAGTGAGTCAACTTGCTGCAGAACCCTGCTGACACCACAGGCTCGCTGAAACTCGGAAGATTTGTTGGATGGGACAGTGCTACAGGTCGGTGCTAACGGCTGCTAAGGCCATGCTCTGAGACGCCTGGGCTACACAGAGCTGACCAGGCCGTCTCTGGTCCCCTGGACGCCCCCCTGCTCCCCGCTGGAGCACAGTGACGCAGCTGCAGCCTGAGTGGGACACGCTACCTCACGGTGCCCCCTTTCAAACTGTTTTCAAGTGAACTGGTCGACCAATGTTGAGTGTCACTGCTCACAAGCTTCACATCAGGCCTGCAACAGGGTTCTAGTTTTAGTACATGCCAGCAGCTACAGGTGTGTGTGCGTGTGTGTGCGTGTGTGTGTGTGCGTGTGCACGTGTGTGTGTGCGCGCGTGTGTGTGTGCACGTATGTGTGCGTGTGCACGTATGTGTGCGTGTGCACGTGTGTGTGCATGTGTGTGCACGTGTGTGTGCGCGTGTGCACGTGTGTGTGTGCGCGCGTGTGTGTGCACGTGTGTGTGCGTGTGCACGTGTGTGTGCGTGTGTGTGCGCGTGTGTGTGTTTGTGTGTGCACGTGTGTGTGCGCGCGTGTGTGTGCGCGTGTGTGTGTGTGCGTGTGCACGTGTGTGTGTGCGCGTGTGTGTGTGTGTGTGTGCACGTGTGTGTGTGCGTGTGCATGTGGTCACTGAGTTCCGCTGGTATTGGTGGTCTATTGGACCTGGGGTGACTTAATTTGCATGAAGAGGAATGAAGTTGAGTCGTTGTTTCTTTGGACTTTTACACAAAGTCAGTCACACTTTTGTCATTCACAAAACCTGATTTCAGAGGGATGTTTGTTTTACAAGTGCTGCGGTAAAGAAGGGGTTAATAAAAATTCCCTAGGGTAAATAATCTCAATGCTTTGATTTATGCTGATTTGGTCTCTTATGACCAACTGAAGCTTTGACTTGAGCTCAGTTCATTTGGGTTAAGCTGGCGTGGAGCTGCTCTTTTGAGTTGATGTTGTTGCTGGTGGAAAGTTACTTTCCTGCACTGTGTGGGAGCTGAGAGGATGAAGATCCCCTGCAGCAGGAGAGGCTTCATCACGCTGGTCAAGAGTCCCTGCAGTATAAAAACACTGTATCAGGACTGTAGTGAGCTGTTTATGTACATGTCAGTGGGCCGCCCGCTGTTCCATAGATGGTGTCATCGGCGCGTGTTTGTGTGAATTGCATGTTCAAAGCGTGTTCTGCTGTTCTGATTCCTGAAGGACTTTTTTGACTCAGCGCTGCTCGACAGGAATAGCAACAGAACACAAGAGGGAGTAAGTGGGTGAGAAGCAGAGATCATCACTGTTGTGCTGTTTAATATGCATCATGAAAATCTGCGAGGACAGTCAGAAACTCACAACTCGCCTTATGAAAGGATACTTTTAACTGCATTTCCAGAAACACTGATTGGAAATGTCACATTTGCATAATCCTGGCTTTAATGCTGAGATATTTCAAAGCTCTAATAATAACAGCAATGATCATGACTTTATTTGTGGAGAGACTCTAAAAACCTAAAGACAACAAAGTGCATCACAGGAAGAAAATACGAGCACAAATGAGAGCGTCACAATGGGAGTGAAAATCAATGTGGACACGAAACATAAGACAACAACAGAGAGGAAGACAGCAGATGAAATCCAAGCTGGACGCAGCCACACTACAGCTGATGGCTTCTGTCTCCTCCTCTCTTGTTAGCCGCTAAGCTGTGTTTTACCATGCGGGTGCACTCACAGGCTTTGTATCGATCAGTTTGTGTTGATCAGTGGTGTCTTTGAGTCCTACCAGGAATTCAGAGGTGAACACCATTCCTTAAGGGTTACCAGACACAGGAGCCAAGCGTTGACTAGCCGCTGCTAACAAAGTATTGATTGATTATTTATCAATGTACTTTTATTGAAAAGAGTAAAGTTTCCCCTTTTTTAATGATACAAGAGGATGAGGCCAGCAGGGTGGAGCAGTGGTCCTCCCTGTGGCCCCCAGCAAGAAGGTTGTGGCTGGAGCCCCGGCTGCAGCACGGGGTCTTTCTGGGTGGAGTCTCCATGTTCTCCCTGTTCCTGCGTGGGACCACCAGGGAGAAGGCTGCTGGGATAGACTCCACCCCCACCACCCTTAACAGGAGAAGAGGGAGAAGATGGAACGGATGGAGGGATAGATGGATGAATGGGTGGATGGAGGGAGGGATGGATGGGTGGATGGAGGGATAGATGGATGGAGGGAGGGATGGAGGGATGGATGGAGGGATAGATGGATGAATGGAGGGAGGGATGGATGGGTGGATGGAGGGATGGGTGGATGGAAGGATGGATGGATGGAGGGATGGATGGGTGGATGGAGGGAGGGATGGAGGGATGGATGATGGATGGAGGGAGGGATGGAGGGAGGGACGGATGGATGGATGGTGGGAGGGATGGAGGGAGGGACGGATGGATGGATGGTGGGAGGGATGGAGGGAGGGATGGATGATGGATGGAGGGAGGGATGGAGGGAGGGACAGATGGATGGATGGTGGGAGGGATGGAGGGAGGGACGGATGGATGGATGGAGGGAGGGATGGAGGGAGGGATGGACAATATGATGATGAGGATGATTTTGAAAAAAAGAGCAATGTGGCGAGTGTTTCTTTACTCATTTATTTATTTTTTCCTGACTTGGTTGGTAACCCTAACCCATAAACTGGTGAGCGATGAAGGACACAGGCTGGTCGTCATGTGATCATCGTGCTGGTACCATGTAAACCAGTCCCTCCAGCAAGAGTCCAGTTTTGCTCCTGCAGAGACAGAGACAGCATGAGAGGGATTGACTTTTCCACTCCCTTGTTCTTGTGTGTTTGCCTGCAGGCTCAGTGGAAGATGGAGGCCAAGTGTTAGCATAAACAGTCCGTGAGCCTGAGCAGCTCCGGTGTTGACATCTTGCTCTTTGATAGCTCATTTGTTCAACACTGTGGAATTATTTGATTTCCACTGTGTTCCTCTCCTCCCTCTGTTCCGCTCACCTGACCTTTTCCTTGCGTCTTCCAATTAGCAGCTCTTCTTAATTTCGTTCGATCAAGTAATTTCTGTTCTGTCCAACTCCCTCCTCCTCCCAAGTCAGGAGACTCCTGGGTGAACACGCAGCTTCTGTCCTTTAACAGGATTCAAGGGAAGCGAGGCAGAGTCGCTGGATTCCTGCCCGTCAGCCGTGTCAGCCTGCTCATCAATAGTTGCAGCTTCACCCTCATCTGGCTCTGATTGGGCGCGTGGGGAGGAAGTCAATGCGCCACGTTTAATCTTCTCCTCATTTAGAGCTCAGTCCTGCCCTGACAGCGTGACCTCTTGGGATGGTGTATAAATAGCAGCCCACTTGTAAGAACATTTCTCTTGTCATGCATTTTAAAGTAACACCATTAAGTCTCCGTAGACATCCGTTGTGAAGAGATGCTCATCATCACGACCCCAATTTCCCGGCTCCTCAGCCTGTTGACACAAACAGCACGAGCGGTCCTGGAGAACAGCGGAGAACCTGGCGTGCAGGAGGGCTGCAGTAAGCAGCTGTTGTTTAATTTGATCTTTGTCAAATGCTCTTCGCTCCCAACGTCGCCGTTCATCCTCGTGCTGTGTTGATTTGGTTCAAGTCAACACAGCACGAGGATGAAACTAATCAGCCTGTTGCAGTCTTGTTTCGTCTTTCAGCGGATTTTGATTGAGTTCTTAGTCGCGTCTTAAACTGTAGCAGTTTTCGTCGCTGCGACTGTGTTGCTCTCGTATTGTAGACTTATCTGATGCAGCCTGTCTTTGGTATTTGTTGACAAAGAGACAAACACGAAAGAAAGAGAAATAGAAACAAAGAATACGGTGTCACTGCTGAATGTGAAATTATAATCATAAGATGCTGCACTGTGGGTTGGTTAAAGTTTGGGATGAAGTTTACATTTTTCCTGCTGTTGCGCAGAGCCCTTGCCGTATATACAGGATGATGTCATCACAACATAACGCCACAAAGATGAATCGGTGCACTTATGGCCCTCGTCAGCCTCCGCAGTTCTTGGCCAGTAGCGAGGAGCCCCTCAGCCTCGCTCTCAAACCTCTGGGACAGTTTGGATGGATCTTCCTGATCGCGGTGAGAAACAGTTTTGCTCGTGTCAGTATTTTTTTGTTTTACTGCACATTAAAGGTAAAATCTCCTCACACATCTCCTCGTTTGCATTCTCTCTCTCTCCACTAACGTGTGAAATGACTTAAGAAAGAATAGCGCATTGTTGATCAGCTGTTTAGTGCGATCTCGCCGGCTCAGGCTTCATGGACTCTTTGTTCTCACGCTGCTGCTTTGCTGGACGTCCGCTACGTTCAAGCAGGACGTGTCAAACCCTGGAGGCATATGCTTCCTCAGAGCTGCTTGCCAGATGGCCGGATCTGCTGGAGAACTTCAAAAGACCAAATGTTGGTTTTCTTCTCACTCCCACGTTGCTGGTAAATTACTGATGAAGAAGGTGTGAACACTGAGGAGGCAGAAATTGTCAGACACCCCCAAATGTGATGTGGGAAAGATGTGGGAGGAGGCGAGAGCTCAACTGTCCGACAATTCAACATTTCTGATGGAGAGTACAGGATGGAGCGGACTCAGAGTGAACAGAGTCCAAGCAAATCCACCTGACCACCACATGCTCCCTCCGTCACGTCGTCCTCACACGTCACATGAATGTTTTCACCTGAGAGGTTTCGCCAGGGGGTTGTGGCGTGTGCGAGGACCACGGCCTGACCCCCTCCAGCTGGCAATAATCAACTGCTACAGGCAAAGGGTCATTTTTTAAGTTACCTCAAATTATAATTGATGAGAAAATAAAATTCCTCTAGGCTGCAACAGTAACAGTTTGATAAATAGGAGCCTTTCAGTCGTGAGGGTTGAGAGCAGGAGGAGTCTGAAAGTGATGCACATGCATGAAGAGCCAGAGGACAGAAACACTGCGCTTTGATAAATGATCAGAATAAAGAGGGAAAATATGAGCCTCTCTCTCTCTCTCTCTCTCTCTCTCTCTCTCTCTCTCACACACACACACACGGTATCTGGTATGTTGTTGGGCCTGTTTGTTTGCAGCTCTGAGGGTTGTTGACCATCCCTGTCGACTTGTACTTGCTCTTGCTGCCAAAATACCAGAAACACAAACAACCATGTGAGCCTGAACTCTCATCATCCGACGGCGTGAACCTCCGATTTCCGTGTGTTCCTGCTGGTCTTTGCACGCCGTCAGAGAGTAATTCACTTACTTGTGATTAAAACGGTTCAGTGTAAAGGGCAGAGACCTCCACCGAGGTCTGTGGGGTAGCTCATGAGATGTGAACGTCTCACGTTAACTCACATTTGCTGGTGAGAATGAACATGCACGTTGTTGACACGTCCGTGTTTGAGTTTGCTGGGTTGTAAACGAGAGCAGCAGCTGGTCAACCAACCAACCAACCAACCAACCAACAAACAGTGTTTGTTCTCATAGAAGCCACAGTCTAGTCAGCTGATCTGTGTCAGGTTGGAGGCTTTAACTGCTGTTAGGGGTTGCCATGGTGATGGGAACAGATGAGAGTCTACTGAATGAGACAAGGATACAGGGTGAGTCCCATGTGTAAAAACACTATGGATGAACAGAGCAGCCATTTTGAATTCTGTTAGTCAGGTTTCCTGAAGTTCCAGTTCAACTTTCCAACTGGGCGTTCAGATATTCTGACTTCCCAGTTCACCTGGAACCGAAGGACATTGCGTGAATGACCTTTTCCCGCTCTGTGTGACGTCAGCCTGACGAGTCTGTATGAAAATGTCCTGTTTGACCGTGTTAAAGAGGAGTGACACAACTGATGCTCTTACCACTCAACACTGTTTTGTTGAATCAGCCAGCAAGTCTGCGTAATCCAGCACAGAAAATATAATCGCTTTGGCAGACGTAGCAACGTGTTCCTGCTTTTACGATCGTCACTCGAACAAGACAAACAAATCTGAATCTGAAAAATAAGACACATCAACATCAGTAGGAATGAAGCGGAGCTGTTACATGTTTTCACGAACCACACTGCCGGCAGCAGGATGTTACTTCTAAAACTTTCCGTACCTGATACTTGTCAAAGATATAAGATGTAAACATGCTAAATCTACACGTCAAGACCAGCAGATCCCAGGGCAACGGCGTGTCTTCTTCATGACATCAGAATAATTTACTAATCTGACCCTTTACAACACCGACCCTTGAGCTTGGCTCACAGTAGAGACAGCGTGCAGAGACAATATCTCTCCAGGATCTGATGAGCAGCTTGTAAACTGAGTCCGGCGACCGAGAGGGCAGCACGTCGATCTTGTAAACGACACCTGGCCCATATAATCTGATTCCTGTTGGAGGGTTTCCTCCTCCTCCATCCTCCCTCTCTTCATTCCATTATGAGAAATAGGAGACAGCCAAAAGCAGCCCGAGTGCTTAACCAAGTAAAGCTCGACGTTCTGTATTATTGACACGCAGTTGAACAGCCGGTAAAAGCAAGGACGGCCTGTGAACGACTGCAGACCTGATAAGGCTGGGATTGGAAGCAGGAGTTAATTAACTGATGTTGAGGGGACTGATTGCGCTGAATAAGGGTGAGTTATCAGCTGCCCTGCTGCATGGCTCCCTTGGTGATTTGCCACAAATTGAGAGAGTGGAGCAATTCCCCAGGAGTTTGGTTTAATTTCTTGTGTCAGAGATTCCACTGAACCATGTTAACCTCCAGCTCCATCAGGAAATTAAGTTGCAAAAGAGGCTTAAGGTTCCCAAACAAAATGAAATGAAAGGCAGGCTGTTGTCTTCATCTGCCTGCTGCCATGAAAGCCTGCAAAGAGGGAACAATATTTCAGGATGTAAATAAGCTGCCTTGTGAAGAGGAACAGGAAGTCATTGATGGTGCAAGTACCACTGCTGGAAATAAAGATTCCATGGTTACACACTTCTCTCACCACACCGGGGGAAACTTTTATCTTTATTTTGTAAGAACTTAAAAGGCCTTTTGCTCTCAGCTGCACCTGCTGTCTATTTTGCAGCCCTGCTTTTAAGGAAAATTGCAGGATTTTATTCACAAGTGAGTTACAACAGTCTCCTGTGGTGAAATATCAAAGATGGCCAAATCTCCATGGTAACGTTGTTAAACCAAAACTGTACCCCACCACCAAGTTCTAAAGTCAGTTGATCACGCGTGAGGTGATCTGCTCGTCTCATGAGGAGGAGAACAGCAACGTGCAGGAAAACACGTAGTTTCCTGTTGCAGGCAGGTGGCGCTGTGACTGGTCTGACTTCCCATTCAACTGGTCTTCCAGAATAAATCCCTCAAGAGAGTGTGAGTAGAGTAGAGTAGAGTAGGGTAGAGTAGAGTAGAGTAGAGTAGACTAGGGTAGAGTAGAGTAGGGTAGAGTAGGGTAGAGTAGAGTAGAGTAGAGTAGAGTAGAGTAGGGTAGAGTAGAGTAGAGTAGAGTAGACTAGGGTAGAGTAGAGTAGGGTAGAGTAGGGTAGAGTAGAGTAGAGTAGAGTAGAGTAGAGTAGAGTAGACTAGGGTAGAGTAGAGTAGGGTAGAGTAGAGTAGAGTAGGGTAGAGTAGAGTAGAGTAGAGTAGAGTAGGGTAGAGTAGAGTAGAGTAGAGTAGGGTAGAGTAGAGTAGAGTAGAGTAGAGTAGGGTAGAGTAGAGTAGAGTAGGGTAGAGTAGAGTAGAGTAGAGTAGGGTAGAGTAGGGTAGAGTAGAGTAGAGTAGATAACACTAACCCTAACCTGCCAGAAAGTTGGCTTATTGCTGAGGGGTGTTTCTTGCCCAGAGACGAGGACTGATCCACTCTGAAACAGTTTCACACTCGTTGCTGAATGTGGAGGGGAGGGTCTTCTTCAGGATCCTAGCGAGGAGGTTGACACAGTTCCTGATGAGCAACAAGGACATGGACACCTCTGTACAAAAAGGCAGAGTGCCAGGAGCTACCAGTCGCATTGAGCACAACAGCACCATTTCCTAGATCATCGAGAATACAAAGAGCAACCGGGGGATCTTGCCGTCCTGTGGCTCCTCCTGACGACCGCGTATGGCGCAGTGCCACACAAGTTGGTCAACTACACACTCAAAGCCTGTCATGTACTACAAAAGGTGCAGCTGCTCCTCCAGAGCTATTTCAGGCACTTCAAGATGCGCTTCACATCTTGCGACTTCAGTGACCAATGTACGATCTCTGTGAGTCTGTTTGCAGCAGCAATGACTCTCCTGGTCAAGTCAGTGGGGAAGCCTGGATGGGAGCTGTACTCTCAGGTGGCATCCAGCAGGTCCCTGTTAGGGCCTTTATGGATGACCTAACAATCCCAGCGAGGTCAGTCCCAGAGGGCTGATGGATTTTGGATGACTTGCAGGTCTGTCATGACAGAGCTCACCAAAGCTGTTAGAATAGAGTTCAAACCAATTAAATCCAGAAGCCTAGTCCTAAATCAGAGGTGTGTTCAAGACCACTTTCAGTTTCAGATAAGTGACGATGTCATACCAACCATTACTGAGAAACCTGTGAAGAGCTTGAGAAGGTGGTACAGAGCTGAGCTGAATGACCAAGTAAGTGTGATGGAGATGCTAAACCAAGCAGAAGTCTGGCTAAAAGTTCTGGAGAAGAATGGACTTCCAGGTAAGAACAAGGCATGTGGCTATCAGCACGGCATCCTACCAAGGCTTGTGTGGCCTCCGCTGGTGAATGAGGTGCCCCTGACAATTGTGGAAGCTTTGGAGAGGAAAATTAACAACTTCCTGAGGTGATGGCTGTCTGTCCCAAAAAGCCTCTGCTCGACTGGCCTGTACAGTTTGGGGAGCAAACTGCAGCCTCCTATCACATCAGTCGTGGAAGAGTACAAGATGGTTAAGTGTGGTTGGCCATGATGTTGTGGGACAGTGATGATCAGGCAGTGTGGCAGGAAGAAATGACAGTCAAGACAGGGCGGAAGTGGGAAGCTAACAGTGCTCTGAGGGATGTGGAGGAGCTGACTGGGGAAGACCTAAAGGGCTGAGGGCCAGGACGCTGGTTTTACTTTCAAGCAAGGGCTTGAAAACCCTATAAAGTCACAACGTCTGAAGCAGCATCTGAAGGGAGCGATTCTGCTAACCACCCCACTAAGGTTACATGGAGCCCTCCCCTCCTCTCCTCTCCTCTCCCCCCTTCCCTCCTCTCCCCCTCCCTCCCCTCTCCTCTCCTGTCATCACCACTACTTGTTGCACTTTGTAGTTTGGCCTTGGTGTCTCTCAGTCTCTCTGTGTTTCCACAGATCCACCAGCGCTCCAACCGCCGCCTGCATCACCCCCCCCCCTATTCCCTACTGTTACACTGGCCTGCGCTCCCCCTCCATGAACCAGTCTACCATCAAGCTGGCTCGCTCTCCCTGCCTCCCCTCCCATGAACCAGTCTACCATCCAGTCCCCCATCAAGCTGGCTTGCTCTCCCTGCCTCCCCTTCCACGAACCAGTCTACCATCCTGTCCCCCATCAAGCTGGCTCGCTCTCCCTGCCTCCCCTTCCATGAACCAGTCTACCATCCAGTCCCCCATCAAGCTGGCTTGCTCTCCCTGCCTCCCCTCCCATGAACCAGTCTACCATCCAGTCCCCCATCAAGCTGGCTTGCTCTCCCTGCCTCCCCTCCCATGAACCAGTCTGCCATCCAGTCCCCCATCAAGCTGGCTTGCTCTCCCTGCCTCCCCTCCCATGAACCAGTCTGCCATCCAGTCCCCCATCAAGCTGGCTTGCTCTCCCTGCCTCCCCTTCCATGAACCAGTCTACCATCCAGTCCCCCATCAAGCTGGCTTGCTCTCCCTGCCTCCCCTCCCATGAACCAGTCGACCATCCAGTCCCCCATCAAGCTGGCTTGCTCTCCCTGCCTCCCCTTCCATGAACCAGTCTACCATCCAGTCCCCCATCAAGCTGGCTTGCTCTCCCTGCCTCCCCTCCCATGAACCAGTCTACCGTCCAGTCCCCCATCAAGCTGGCTTGCTCTCCCTGCCTCCCCTCCCATGAACCAGTCTACCATCCAGTCCCCCATCAAGCTGGCTTGCTCTCCCTGCCTCCCCTCCCACGAACCAGTCTACCATCCAGTCCCCCATCAAGCTGGCTTGCTCTCCCTGCCTCCCCTCCCACGAACCAGTCTACCATCCAGTCCCCCATCAAGCTGGCTTGCTCTCCCTGCCTCCCCTTCCACGAACCAGTCTACCATCCAGTCCCCCATCAAGCTGGCTTGCTCTCCCTGCCTCCCCTCCCATGAACCAGTCTACCATCCAGTCCCCCATCAAGCTGGCTTGCTCTCCCTGCCTCCCCTTCCACGAACCAGTCTACCGTCCAGTCCCCCATCAAGCTGGCTTGCTCTCCCTGCCTCCCCTCCCATGAACCAGTCTACCATCCAGTCCCCCATCAAGCTGGCTTGCTCTCCCTGCCTCCCCTCCCATGAACCAGTCTACCATCCAGTCCCCCATCAAGCTGGCTTGCTCTCCCTGCCTCCCCTTCCACGAACCAGTCTACCGTCCAGTCCCCCATCAAGCTGGCTTGCTCTCCCTGCCTCCCCTCCCATGAACCAGTCTACCATCCAGTCCCCCATCAAGCTGGCTTGCTCTCCCTGCCTCCCCTCCCATGAACCAGTCTACCATCCAGTCCCCCATCAAGCTGGCTTGCTCTCCCTGCCTCCCCTCCCATGAGCCAGTCCACCATCCAGTCCCCCATCAAGCTGGCTTGCTCTCCCTGCCTCCCCTCCCATGAACCAGTCTACCATCCAGTCCCCCATCAAGCTGGCTTGCTCTCCCTGCCTCCCCTTCCATGAACCAGTCTACCATCCAGTCCCCCATCAAGCTGGCTTGCTCTCCCTGCCTCCCCTTCCAGAAGCTTCCTTCTTCAGCTGTTATTAACATTTCCATGTTTCCTCCATTCTGTGTTATAAACTCTTTTCTTGTCTGTACCAACATCTCCTGTCCGTCTGTCCCTCCTGGTGAGGGATCCTCCTCCCCTCCTCACCCTGAGGTTTCTCAGATTTTTCCCTGTTCAAGGTTTTCTATGGAGTTTCTCCTCAGTCGATGTGAGGCTCTGAGGACAGAGGATGTTGTTATGATGCCATGAAGCCTGGAGACAAACTGGAGGTGAAAACAGGCTACAAAGAAAACTGCCTTGCCTAAGGTGGAAGAGGTAACTCCTGCCGGGTGCAGTGGTTGTGATACACTTATCATGGTAAGATAATATCGTAAGTGTAGAGTACAGTAGGGTATATTAAGAGTTGTATATAATAATTCCTAGTTGCATCCTCTCAGATTCTCTTGTATTTGGCCTATGAGACTGTTGTTTATCTAGTAGTTGACTGTGTATCTGTTGTCATCAGTCACGCAAACACAAGTACAGAATTACTGCTGTCCATGAAGTAAAAGTAGCCAGTTACAGGGTGAGTGATGTCACTGATACAACTTTTCACTTAAACAGGCATCCGTCAGCAGTCAATAGCAACCGAGTGGTTTGATGCTAATGGAGGATAACAACAGCTAAACTTACTTCAGTGTCATAACTCAAGGGCATCGTCAGACAATCTTCAAACCTGCTGGTGTGGCGCTACCACAAACAAGCACTGAAGTGGAAGAGTTACAGTTTCTTATCTGAAATCAAAGTATCTGTGGATTCCTGAGCGTACAACTGGATGAAGAAGACCTGTGAGACCAGACGATGGCCTTGAAAACGTTTGTAAAAGAACCTTTTTGGACAGTTTTGCTGCTGTTCTCCATCAGCACTTGAAAGGTAAAAGCCACTTTTGAGTCAAGCATGGCTGTAACTGTATGTGATCCTCATCTTTATTTGTGCTCTGTGACACCCCCCCCCCCCCATGTCTCCCTCCTGGCTCCCCTACCGCCTGTCGTTCCCTTCACCTGCTGAACACCAGTCAACAGTCGTCTCGTCAGTCTGGGTTCTGCTGCCAGAGCGCTCCATCATCCCTGTCCCGGATCTCCTCAGGGGCACCTCGGCGCTGTGCACTCAGCAGTAATCCCTGAGTGTTCCTGGAGCCCGTGCTTGTATTCTCCTGCGTTCAGGGTCCAGAGCTCCCTCCTCACCTCAGTCTGTCACCCATCTTCATTACAGTAAGCCCCCCCCCCCCCCCCGTAAACTCACTTACCATCAAGTTGTCTTCATTCAGTTGTAGAAATGAGCTTCACCAGTGGATTTAACAGCTTGGAAAAACTATTTCACTCAAAAAGACTAAAGCTAGTGCTAAAGCTAGTGCTAAAGCTAGTGCTAAAGCTAGCTGTAGAATGGAGTGATCATGGGGTTCTTTCACGTCACGCACAGCCATTCCATCATTTATCCCTGACACTGGTGGTTTATCCACGCTGCAGCCTTGGGTCCTGGATGTAGACAGGCTAATTTCAACAATTCCAAATGCAAACATCATCTGGGCCTGGATGATGAGCTCATCATTGCAGTGTTTACATGCACAATGATGCCACCATTATGCTGAAAATGAGAGTCCAGATTTGATGCAGGTCATGAAAGCAGCATATTTCAATTTGGCCTTTTTCCAAATGTTGGACACCTAAATAAACAGCAGGGTTTAGGAGCACAGGCAGAGGTGATTGTAGTGACCTGTCACAGAACACTGGCAACGGTCTTGAGTCGGGTTCTTTTAGTTCTCAATCTTGCGGCGCATGTGTGTCTACGTGTTTAAACCCGATAGAACACAACATGTCTTTCTTTTCTTTCATCAACAGTAATAGCAGCCCCCCCCCCCCATCTGCGTTTCTCTTCGTTTCTTCTTTTCTTTTCATGTGGTGAGCAGCCATGCATGTCTGTGCTGGCGCTCATTTGGACCCTCTGATGTTCGGTGTCTTTGGCGGTGTGCGCTGCCCGTCGCTGGGAGGATGCCTGCGATCACAGCCGCCTCCTCTTCCCAGCGTGCTCCTGCTGCCTGGTTACATTCCAGCATACTCTGTCTAGTTTGCCTCCTTCCTGCTGGTGGATTATCATGTAATCCCTGATATTCATCAGCCTATAAGGTCAGAGGTCATCTTAATACAATTCCAGGTCCCTCTTATCTCAGTGTGGCTGAAGGGAGCTGCACTGATTTGTGGGGTTAAAAAGCAGCATCAGGATGAGGGTGACTGTCTCCCGTCTGTGAGGACTGGAGTCAGATGAGGCTCCCAACCCGGGAAGCTGAAGGGGTGCGTGTGTGTGTGTGTGTGTGTGTGTGTGTGTGTGTATACGTATTTAATACGTATTTAACCAACAGAGTGAGGACATTTTAGCCGGTCCTCACTTCTTCGAAGGGCCGTATGAAGGTCAAGACTTGGTTTTAGGGTCAAGGTTAGGGTCAGGTTCTGGTCAGGTTTAGGGTCAAGTTTAGGGTCAGGCAGTCAGTTGAGATGGTTAGGGTTAGGGGGAGGGGCTAGGGAATGTATTACATCAGTGAAAGTCCTCACAAAGGTACAAGTCCGAGGATGTGTATGTGTATGTGTGTGTGTGTGTGTGTGTGTGTGTGTGTGTGTGGGGGGGGGGTTCAGTGGGGCACAGGAAGCTGCAGAAATCAGACTAGAAAGCAAATTAGACAGCAGTGAAGGAATAGTTTGTATTTTACAGAGAGACGAGAGGAGCAGCAAAGCCCTGTGGGTTAGGGTGAACGTCTCCGTGAGCTCAGAGCTGCACGGCTTCTGTATCAGCCCACACATGAACAGAGACATCAGGTGGAAGAGTCACAGTCCAGCTGTGTGCCAGACTCTTTCTCAAGTTTGTCATGATTTTGGGAGTCCATGTTTGGATAAGGAAGCTGGATGAGCAGCAAGGCACAGAGTTACGAGGTTAAAAAAAAAAGAAGGAAAGAGTTCTTATTTATCCCAAAAAAGGTGAATCAACAAACCTGCTGATGTTGAAAGGTCAGCGGAAAGTCAAGAGTCAGAGGCAGAATGGAAACAAATGAATAAACAGGCATGACTTTGTGTCAGAGTTGGGTTTGTTGGGAGGTTTTTTTTAACGTAACAGAAAAAAATCCTAGAAATTCTATAAATGTTCCTTTTTGAGTGACGGTTGGTCACTGAAGACGAGAGTCATCGCTCTTTCATTCATACAAACGCTTCAGAAATTCAAAGGTGACGTTTAGGGTGATAAATCGAGATGTTCAGTCCATCCTTGGCGGCCTTCGTCCCCAGCGTGACACGCAGAGGTGATTGTAGTGACTGACTGACCAGCGTCTAAAAGGGTGACTGCTGGTTATCGCCCATGAAACTCATGATGGTAGAGTTTAAGAGGAAGGTGACGGCTGCGTCGATACAAACAGCAACACACTGTACGACATCATGCAACTTTCTGATCTGCTAGTTTTTTGACTAAGATGCTGCATTTTTGTTTAAATCCGTATCCGCACATCCGGCCTTGGCGACGCTACACACAAGCAACGTTGGTTTAGAAAGATTTGACTGAGCAAAGCTGTGAATTGGTTTGTTTTGTTCTCACAGTGCATGCTGGGTAGCAAATCCCTCGCTCTTGCTTTTAGGCCTCTTTGATTGTCTCCGTCTGGAGGGATGAACAGCCACGACCCCTCCTTCAATGAACGAACATGATCAAGGGTTGGCGAGACGACATGTTGGTGGTTGAACCGAGTCAGGAGTTTGTGTTTGAGGGCCCCTGAAAGCAGCACTGAGATGGCCCAGGGCCTGCCGACACATCACTAATCCACCTAGCGTGAATGCTAGCCTCAATGGAAGAGTTGTTTGTTGCTACCTGTAAAGACCAGCATTTCCCATAAGCCCTTGAGCCACTTTTAAATCATGTGACAACTCGAAGCTCAGCTACAATTACAACCAACAGCAGCTGCACTGTTGTGCTCCTACACAAGCTCAGATTTCTAACCCCGGCAGTATTTGTCCCAGGTTGTCTTTGTTTGCGAGGCGGTGATGCCGGCTGTCTTTGAACCTCTCACAGTTTGGCTCACAGAAACATTTCGCTGAGAATTGTCTTTCCATCAGCTTCTGGTAGCGAAACCTTCTCCTCCAGCACGACTGATGTTCGACGTGAACCACCGTCTGGAGCCTCCTCCCTCACCTGGAGCCGGCCCACAGTCACACCGTGTCCAGCCGGCTCCAGAGAAACGGTCACATCCGAAAATTCCTCATACTTAATGACTCCTAGCCATCAAAAATCCTAAAGAGAGCACACTGAGGTGTGTGTGTGTGGGTGTGCGCGCGCGCGTGTGTGTGTCCCAAAAATATAAGCAGGAAATAATTTCACAAATTTAATTTCCCCAATGTACCAAACAGTAATCCTGCAGGCGGCAGATGTCAGGAGCGTGAAAGGCTCCTTCACAGCGGCTGATATCATCTGGTTATCTGGTTCTTATATCTGGACCAGGACAAGCACCTGCTTCATGTACAGCAGCGATACAAATCCCGAGTGACATAATAGTCCGTGTGTGTGTGTGTGTGTGTGTGTGTGTGTGTGTGTGTGTGTGTGTGTGTGTGTGTGTGTGTGATGCAAACAGACCGGCAGGCAGGGAGATCTTGGGGCCTTAATCTCTGTCTCTGGATGTCTGCCTGCACAAACTTTGTCAATCTGGCGTCAGCAGCATCGAAACAAACACCTGACAGTCACACTGAGGCGTGGCGCTGGAGAGCAGACGAGCAGCCCTGCACTCCAAACACCCTCTGTTGAACCCTGGATTGTGTTGGGTGGTGTTCGTCTCGACCTGCAGACACGACAGGGATCGATGCAGATCCGCTCTCATGTGTCAACGAAAGCTCCTGCATGACAAATGCATTCGAAAGTCTGCAAATGGCACGCGGTCCAGCCGTGGTTGGAACTCTGTTCCATGTGTTTTCTCCTCCTTGTTTTCCCCGTCGCTGATCCTGCTTTCACTTTAATAGAAGAAGAAACAAAACGAGTCTTGAAAAGTCATTGGTTGAGCCGCCACATGGGCGCACTGGCCTGGGATCAGACCTCTTCAATGGACGTTGTACCAACCAGACTCCTGAGCAGACAGAAGCCACCATGATGAACAAGGCTCACTTCTGCCGTCACACAGATGTTCCTTCTACTCTCAGAATGCAGATGTGACAGTGAACATCTGAAGAGTTGGTTTACAAAATCAAATAAAATCCATTCTAAAAACTGGCAGACGATCTACACAGGTTAGAATCAAGTGACTAACTGTCTGACAAACTTCCTGATCTTTCAACACATTCAGACGATTCGTTCTGTGACTATGGAAACAGGGAGACTATCAAGAGAGAGCAGAGCAGCTTGGCTCACAAACATTTCACTGTAGAAAAATTAAAACTGAGAAAACTGTGTTTCTACAATTCTACAATTTCATTTAGCAGACGCTTTTGTCCAAAGCGGCGTACAACACTTTCCATCAGCTTGTGGTCGTGAAGCCTCTCCTCCAGCAGGGCTGATGTTCTACATGTCGTTCCTGTCCTGCAGTACTGTAGCTGTGTGAGGAGCTGCAGTTCTCTGAGCGGGGTCGGACCACCAGAACCTGCTCAGCACCACAGCCGGGTGTCCCCTCTGGAGGGGGTAGAGAACAAAAACAGAGCGCAGAGCTGTTGTAGTCACCTGACTCCTGGATGCATCCCGGAGACAGGATGCAGATAGAAAAACATTTTTTTACATATTCTATGAAAGATGAGATTAAAGGTTATTTTAACAGAAACACACATCAAACCTGTGTTCTTTGTATTAAGAAAGAGAGAAGGGAGGAGGAGGAGGAGGAGGAGGGTCAGTAGGAGGGGAAACAGGAGGAGGAGGAGGAGGAGGAGGAGGGTCCCGCTGTCAAACCCAGATGCAAACACAGCAGCAGGTTTCAGGACGGCATCGTCGCCGCCCGTTAGATAACCACGTCTCTTCTCTCCTCCAGTGGGAGCGGAGCACCGCGCCGAGCACCGGCCTCACCGGTTTGATTCCCCGCAACTTCGAAGGTGCGGGAGAGGCGACGTCTCCGGAGCGGCGATGCTGCGCAGACACGAAAACTTCCGAGAGCGTCTATAAACTGTGACGCTGCCTGCCTGTCGGCGCCGAGCTGAACCTGAAACAGCCTGGAGCTCCGTCATGACCGCGACAGCTGCGAGCAGGCACCGGACACACGAGAGAGACGTCCCCGAGCCCAGGGAGCCCGCCTGCGCCCTCTAAGGTGAGTCAACCATCACTGTTCCATGGCAACTTTGAGATGTCGGTCGTCCGCCTGAGCGGAGCCGCGGCGGCGGGCTGCCGACGACGCCGCGGCTCCGCTCCGCTCCGCCGCTGCTGCTGGACCTTCCCTCCGGCGTGTAGTTGGAATGAGAGCAGGTGAGCCAGGGAACGAAGGCAGACACGCCCGCCACACCTGCTTGTTTGTTTGTTTGTTTGTTTTTGTTTGCACGATGTCAACTCGGAGACAGTTACCATGGAGCCTCGTGCAGGCAGGAAGGAGCACTCGGACACGCCGCGGGATGAGCAGGTCCATCTGTAGTCCGTCCACGATGCCTCACTCCTCCTGGTTCAAGTTGGAGAAAAAACACCCAGTCGAACTTGCGACATTTCTTGACAATCAATTTGAAGTCAAATGATTTATGGAACAACCACAAGATCAGTATTTCATTTTCATCATTTTGTGGAGGAAATATTGCATTTTTTTACTTGAAGTGTCAGTACCTCACTGACCAAATACTCGACAAGTCAAGCTCCTCGTCAGAATACCTCTTTGAATTTAACGCAGTGTTGCTGCTCAGATTTTCTTGCCCACGCACGACTTTTACAGATTAAGAAACATCTTTTTTGACAGCGATCCTCACAAAAGTCACCGTTAGATTTTAATGGACTCATCGATGAAACCGTGAATCACATGAACCATTTAACATTCCCTAACATCAAAAATCCTGTTTGGTGTTTTTAAAGTAGTGCATGACGTTATATCATTGGATTGCGACCGAGACAAGAATGTGTGCATTGGAATAGTTTAGTTTTTATCGAATTTGTTTTTCCATCATTTGAATGTCACTGTTTGATTCCACGACTTTAATAACTATCATACCAGCAGTGATGGGAAAAGTTGAGGAACTCGTTCAGTTATAGAGGGGAAGAAGTACAATGTGACAACACGTGAAGGTACAATACTTTCAGATTGCAGTGGCTGCCGCTCACGCAGGGTTGTGTAGCTTTCAGAGGCCATAGACTTGTCAAACTGAGATGGAAGTGCTTGTTCTGGTTGGTGGTTTGAGACACTGGAACCTCTCTGAGTCGGTCACACATCTCTCACCAGGTTGGGGTTTTAAGGTCACACAGCGGGTTGTGCAAATGTCATCAGAATCACAAGAATCCAGGCGTGAATTGGTGTGAAGTCGCTGGAGCAGCAGCTCAGGAATCAAGGTCGAGTGTTTCTGCTTCTGCCAGCCGGCTGAAACCTCCTCTTGTCACTCCGCAGCTTGAAAAATCAGTCGTTTCATGATCTTGTCGTTTCTATGACTTCTGAAAACATTCGTTGATTAAATAATGAGCCATCAACAGGAGGTGCTGAAAGCTGAGCATTTGTCCTTGTCAGCAACCACTGTACTGCTAAACAGCAGCATTCTCCTCGTTGGTTACCTTAGTGTAGTACATTCAGTTGTGGTTGATAAATGACACCACAGCCTCCAACCACAGGCTACAGGCTGAACCACACACAAACCAAAGTAGTTAATGCATCACATTTTCATCTAAATTAATGTCTTGACTTTGTCACCAAGCTTGTTCTCACAATGCTCATGAAGCACATCGCCGGCAGGTGGCTGCCTCAGCGTTTCACAGTTTGTGTGTGACGTTCCCGCACTGCAGGGAGGAAGCTACTAGTACTGAGCCTGCTCCATCCGCATTCGAACCGAAGTACGGATCCATTTTGATTTTTATGTCTGTAAAGGATTTATTCATGCAGCTCCTAGACTTTCCTAATTCCATCATGGTTTATGTTAAGTTTGACTTTCCAGTCAAAATAGTAAGAATGGAGTCGCCTACTGCAAAACTTTGATCTAAGTTTTGCTCTTTAGCTTTAAAAAATATACTTGATGGGACAGAATATTTCTGGGCTGGGGTCCCTAAATCAGACTGCGTGACCTAACGACCTCTGATGTGACTTCTTGGTGACGTCAGTGTCACGTCGTGGACTCAAACTAGCTGATTGCCTAACAGGCATAAACTTCACTTTAAATCATATGACCTAAATATTGGGTGAGGTAAGTTGGGTATCTTCAGCATAGCAATGAAAGCCATGCTGCTCATGTGGAGGATGGCACCTGGTGGTAACATAGAGTAGCGGACCCAGGAAAGAGCCTTGTGGAACTCCATGAGAAGAGTCATTTCATGATGAAGTTTCAAAAAAAGGTTGATTAAAAGACAGAATTTTACAATTCTTTTTTTTCTGTCACAGCTGTCAGCTCCTCTTGGCTCGTCGTCCTCATCTCCTGCCAGCTGGACACACAAACACCTCTTCACTTTTGTCCCACATCCTGCAGTCAGCATGCCCATCATCAGTAATGCCAACCACGACTTCAGCACCTACTCTGTCAGCAGCGATGACAGCAGCCTTGACCGCTTCTTCACCGAGATCCCAGAAACTGAGACCATCAAGGGCGTGTACTTCCAGCGTGCTCAGTTGCTCCGTGACCCCAAGGCCTCCTATGTGGTCGACCACACTCTGCAGGTTCTCATCAATGTGGGGGGCAACCGCTACACCTTCCCCTGGAGCACCTTGGAGCAGTTCCCTCAGAGTCGTCTGGGACGCCTGCGCTTCTGCACCACCCCTGAGGAGATAGCACGCCTCTGCGATGACTATGACGAGACATGCCAGGAGTACTTCTTTGACCGTAACCCCACAGCATTCAGGGTCATCCTCAACTTCCTGGCTGCAGGCAAACTGCGTCTGCTGCGAGAACTGTGTGCTGTGTCACTGCATGATGAGCTTGACTACTGGGGCGTGGACCCGGGTCATATGGAGCGTTGTTGCCGTCGCCGCATGATCACCCGTGTGGAGGAGGTGGCCGAGCGAGAGCGCAAGGAAGAGGAGTGGAGGCAGAAGAGGATGATGATGATGAAGAAAAGCACCACAGATGTGGAGAAGGGCTACCGCAGGCTGATCTGGATGCTGCGGGAAGTGGTTGAAAACCCCCACTCAGGGCTGGCGGGGAAGATGTTTGCCTGCCTGTCTGTCATCATGGTGCTGGTCACTGTGGTCAGCCTGTGTATCAGCACCATGCCTGACCTCAGAGATGAAGAAACCAGGGTGCGTATGAAACTGCGAGAGCCTGGATGTGTAACTACCTGTTTCACTCAGATGCAGACTTCTCTGCACTGGGAAGGTTTGGATGTGCGGCAGCAGTGAGGAGCATCATTCAGTCAGATAACCAGCTCACACGGTTCTGCAATGCGAACCTAATGTGGCTCTGCAGGGTTTGAAATGTTGATTTTAGGACAAATCCTTGAAGGTTGTGACAAACTACACTATAATTTTTAAAAATGTATTTTTTTTATTTTTTTTTACCTGTCCTGTTCAGTAGCAGCATCAGTGTTCCTGGTGCCTTGTTGTACTGAAGCAGTTTTATTCTGCATAGGAGGAATGTGATAAACTCCTCCTATCACCATTTATGTTTAACTTTATTAGGAATGGTGTTGGTTCATTGATGAAGCTACCGGACTGAGGACAGGAGAGAGAACAGGGACAGGACAGCAAGGACAAGGGGGAGGGGGGAGACAAAAACAACAACAACAACAGCAGAAAACAACAACAACAATGAAAAACAAACAAACAAAAACAAACGAAAAAACAAACGAAAACCAAATAAACAAACAAAGAAAAAGTAACAACAACAAAAGAAAAAACATTGGTTACAGAATTTCCGGTGCAGGCTTACCATTTGGTTTAATATAATTTTAAGATAAATGTCTGAGTGTGTGATTATGGGTCAGTTGTGCGCTCCATGCGTGTATGTGTGTATACGCGTGTGTACACGTATGTGTGTGTGCTACGGTTTATCTTGGATGCTGTGTGTAGCTGGCTGTAGCTGATGTGGGGGGGCCAGGACATCGCACCCCCAGTCCAGGATCGCAGGTAGGTCAGGACCAGGTCACCAGAGCACCCCGAAACCCCCAGGACACGGGGAGCCCCCAAACCCAACCCACGATCCCCATCCCCTCGACTCATCCCCTGTTCTCCCCCTCCCCCCAGAGCAGGAGGGCTTCAGGCTATAGGGCACCACCAGCCAGCCAGCCGGGACCCCCCACTCCCCAGAGAGGCACGCACGCCCAGGACTGCCACCCCCGAACAAAACAATCATACTCTCATCTTCCTCTATACAGGGGCTGAGAGCACCATAGATGCTGATACGGTCCAGGGCACCTCAGACTTAGTGAAACCGCCCGCAAGCAATCCACCGTACAGCAGCAGGGCCCGTGACGAACCCCAGCCCAACCAACACGCCGGGAGGAGGACCACCCCCCCCCCCAAAGAGCCCCGGCCAGGCCCCCAGGTCCGCAATGGTGCAGTTAGCAAAGGAGGCAGCACTGGACCCACTCCCTGCCCCAGCTGCCCCCCCATCCCAACATGGTGCAGGGTGTGTGTTGTGCGTGGGAATGTAGATGTGATGATGTGGATCACTAGAATGTAGTTAAAATTGGCGGAGGCACCCAGGGCATGGGAGCCCCGCCGGTTGCAGACGGCAGAGTTTCCCAGTACATCCTCATGCACTCCCCCAAGCCCAAAATGTCTACGGTGTGATTAAAATTGGGGGGTCCAGCCCCTCAAGGCCTAGTGATACATGATGATGATGTGATGTGATGGGACAGAGAGGTGATGAGAGGGGCTGAGGAATGGGCCAGACCTGCAGGGGGTCAGCTTCCAGACTGGCCCCGCTGACCACCCCGTCAATACTGCAACCAGCCGACAGGGAGTCTAGCCTCCCTGGTCCAGGGGTCAGATGGAGCACCAAGGGGCACTGTCCGGAGATCCGGGCAGAGGGCCCACCACTGTGCAGTCAGAGGGCAGGGAGGGCCCAGGCCCCCAGTGCACAGCGGAACCCCCAGCCAGCAGCCCGTGGTCAGGGCCCCCAGTTCAATCAGCATCAAGGAGGTCAGCCCCCATCCCTCAGATGTCCCCCAGCATCCTCCCTTTGTCCAGAGTGGCGGCAGTCCAGGACACCGCGCCAGGGCCCAGCCCGCCCGAGGATGGGCCGAGGTTAGCAAACCCCTCCCAAATGTGGGTGCGACCACCCGGGGGAGCGGCAGGGCCCCAGGCCAGCAAGTCCCAGGTACCAAGCAATCCACCTCTACCTCACTCTCCAGCCCCTACCTCCCTCCCTCCCGGCCCCCCTCCCCCTCCCGGCCCCCCGACCCCCCTCCCTCTCCAACCCCACCTAACCTTCCTTCCCCACCCTCTTCCCATCGTCCGGGGGCAAATATGCCCCAGCTGCCATGGCAGGCCCCGGCACGCCCCGCCAGTGCCCGGGGACCGGGCGACCACAGCCCCCCCACCGCAGGGGGACCGGCGCGAATCCCCGGCACCAGAGCCCAGGGCCCCCGACCCCCCCATGCCGGGTGGAGGCCCCGACCCACCCCAAGGACCCCCAACCCCCAATCCCACAGGGTGCCGCCATGATAGGGGAAGCCGCCCCCCACACCGTCCCTCAACAGGCGAGACCCAAAGCCGGCCCCAGAAGGCAGTAACCCCGGGCCCACCAGCCCAGCGAGCCACCGGACACCCAAGGCAGCCAGCATCCATAGCCACCTGCCCCGGGGCCAGAGCCACGAAGCCCAGCCCCCCCCCCCCATCAAAATTATGTGATGGATTTAATTATCGGGGACCAGATTTGTTCGAACTCTGACGATCGACTTTCCTCCCAAGCAGACATTCTCTCCATGGAAATGTGGTCTAATATTGAGTCATGCTTAGGTTGTTCTTGGATTTCTAATTCATCAGGATGGCCTTCTTTGCGATGCTTAGAGCAGTGAGGAGCATGCAGGATTTGTTTACTTCCATATTAACATCAGTGAGGTCACCTAGCAGACAAAGTGAGGGGGAGATGGGGATGGGGTACCCTAACCACCGTGATAGGTCTTTACAAACCCCCTGCCAAAAATTGTTAACAGGTGTACAAAGCCATACAGCATGCAGATAGCAGTCTGGTGAGCCAGTCGCACAATATGGACAAATGTTTGTTTGTGTGAGGCCCATCTGGAACATCCTTTGTCCTGTGTAGTGTGTTCTGTGGAGAACCTTGTAATTTATTGATTGTAGGTTACCACTGCGAATCATTCTAAATGTGTTGGAGCAGATTTGTATCCAAAAGTTAGGGTGTGGGTTGATCGACAGATCTTCCTCCCATTTGGATGAAGGAATAGAGATTATAAATTCTGTTGTTGAAACTATTGAGTTAATTTTAGACAGTACCTTCGGGGGTGAAATTTGTAAAAAATCTGTTATTCTAGGTGGAAGCTCTAAGTCTAACTGGGTAAGGTCAAACCGTGCCTGTATTATAGATTTGAGCTGAAGATATTCCAGAAATTTGTTTTTGTTGATACCATAATTTGCTGTAATTTGGTTAAATTCTATTAATTCTTTGTCTTGGAAGATCTGCTCTAGATTTAATCCTTTTATTGGCCCATGCAGCAAAATGTATTGTTTTTTTATTTTGCAGGATGTCAGGATTGTTCCAGATAGGCGTGAGCCTGCAAGGGGTGTTGGAGAGCCCATTGCTCTTGAGAAGTTCCCACCAGGCTATGAGGGTGTTGCTGATGCTAATGTACTTAAAGCAGCTGTGGTGCTTGATAACAGGGCTGATAAAAGGGAGATCAGAGATTTGGATTTCTTTGCAGAATGTTTGTTCAATATCGAGCCATGCTTGGTCTAATGAGTTTGGCTTGAACCATTTTAGTATGTATTGTAATCTATTGGCCAAGTAGTAATTATAAAAATTTGGTAGTTCCAAGCCACCATAGTCTTTACTCTTTTGTAAAGTCTTTAAGCTTATACGTGGTGGCTTAGCTTTCCAGAGAAATTTGGAGATGTTAGAGTCGAGTGTTTGGAACCAAGTCCGGGGAGGCTGGGTCGGAACCATTGAGAAAACATAGTTGATTTTGGCAAGATCATCATTTTCACTGTTGCTATTCTTCCCATAAGTGATATGGGTAGTGTGTGCCACCGGGTGAGGTCGTCCTCTATTTCTTTAATTAGGGCAGTATGATTTAGCCGTGTCAAGTCAGACAATTTGGCAGAGATGTTGATGCCCAGGTATTTAATGTTTCCTGGCCGTAGTGGTGCGGCGAGCATACTCTGGAAACCTGAGTTGATGGGAAGAACAGTTGACTTGCTCCAACTAATAGAGTAGTCAGAGATGGTTGAGAATTTGTCAATGAGTGCTATCGTTTCAGGGAGAGATGATTGTGCATTCCGTAGGAAAAGTAATACATCATCAGCATAAAGTCTTATCTTATGGTTCACATTTGTAGCATCAATTCCCTTGATGTTGTTGTTTTGCCGGACTGCAGCTGCGAGTGGCTCTATGAATATAGCAAACAGGGAAGGGGAAAGCGGACAACCCTGTCTGGTTCCTCTTTGGAGAGAGAAGCTTGGAGAAGTTTGATCATTTGTTCTGACACAAGCACTGGGAGCGCGGTAAAATGTTTTGATCCAGTTCACAAAGTTATCTCCAAACCCAAACTTTTGTAATGTGGTGAGGAGAAAGTTCCAATTTACCCTGTCGAAATCTTTTTCTGCATCTAGGGAGACAATTATGGCATCCTTGCTCTGACTGTTACAGTCGTCTATCAGGTTGATAAGTCTACGTGTGTTGTTAGTAGAGTGCCGTCCTTTAATAAACCCGGTCTGGTCAGGATGTATTATGTGAGGTGTTACTTTTTCAAGCCTTCTAGCTAGCGCCTTGCTGATGACTTTAATATCTGCATTTATTAGTGATATTGGACGATGGCTTGATGGAAGTGCTGGGTCTTTGTCCGGTTTAAGGAGAAGGCTAATAATCGCACGGTTCATGTCGGGTGGCAGGGTCGAGGTTTCCTGTATTTCAGTGAACATTTTGTAGAATATTGGTGCAAGCTCAGGCCAGAACTCTTTGTAGAATTCTGCAGGAAAGCCATCTGGTCCCGGGGCTTTCTTGTTTGGCAAATGTTTAAGGGCTTCTTGAAGTTCCTTGATTGAAAGGTGACTCGAGAGCCATTATTTGGTCTTGATTTAATTTTGGCACGTCAATTGTGCTCAGAAAGGTTTCAATGCAAGATTTGGAGGGGTTAATCTCAGGTGAGTAAAGTTTTTTATAGAATTCCCTAAAAATGTAATTGATTTCTTCTGGGTCACAGTTTGTTTCCCCATTGGAGTCCTTAATGGAGGATATTGTTGCTCTTTCTTTGTTCTGTTTTAGTTGGTTTGCTAAAAATCTGCTGGATTTATTGTTTTGTTCCAAGTTCTCCAAGCGTCGTCTCTGCAGCTGAAATTGTGTTTTGATGTCGAGTAAATCATTTAGTTTTAGTTTTAATTCCCTTAATTCTGTTAGTAGGTGTTCCTCTTGGGAGGCGGCATAAGTTGTCTCCAAGGCTTTAATTTTTTCATTTAATTCTGTTTCGAGAGCTTTCTCCTGTTTTTTCTGATATGAAGAGTAAGATATTATTTTGCCCCGCATGACTGCTTTTGCCGCCTGCCACAGCACACAAGCTGAGACATCAGGCTGGTCATTCATCTCACAGAATATTGTCCATTCCTCCTTAAAGAATTTAATAAAATTGGGGTCCTTGAGCAATGATGTATTAAATCTCCATTGTTTAGAAAGCGGTGTTCTAGTTTTTTTTGTGAGTGTCAGAGTGACTGGTGCGTGGTCGCTAATGGCAATGGGGTGAATCTTGGTGTCAAAGACATCCTTCACAATTGAGTTACTAATTAAAAAGTGGTCCAAACGAGAGGAGGAGAGGTGCACTGGTGAGTAGTAGGTGTATTCCTTTAGCATGGGGTGGTGTGAGCGCCAAGCATCGCAAAGACCGAAATCACTCATGGACTGCTTTATTATGTCGGATGATTGGCAGTTGCGTTGACGAGCTGCTCTACTGATTCTGTCCACTTGAGGGTTGAATACCAGGTTGAAGTCCCCTCCCACTATGAGTGCTGTGTCTGAGTGGGCTGAGAGTGCAGTGAAGAAGCTGTGGAAGAAGGAGGGGTCATCAACATCTGGACCATATATCCTGGCCATGCATACCTCTGTGTTGTGTGTGGATATGGTGACTATTACAAACCTACCTTCTGGGTCTACAATGGTGTTTTTACAAGTGAACCTGACGTTTTTGTGAATCAGAATGGCTACGCCTCTTTGCTTGGTGTTAGAACTCTCTGTGTATGTGTGCGGGAGCTGTGGGCTTAACACATGATTACCTGTTTTAGGTAGATGGGTTTCCTGTAACAGGACAATGTCTGCTTGTAAATTTTGTCGGTGTGTTAAAATTTTAAGCCGTTTTTCACGTGAGCCAATTCCACGTACATTCCAAGTGACAAACCGTAGTTTGTTCGTGTCTAAACTAATCTACTGAGTGTCAGTTGTCACAAGCAGGTGAGTGAGAGAGAGAATGTGTACCTGTGTCTTTGTGCACGTGTGTGTGGTGGCGCCAGAGAGGATGAGAGTGCATGTGTGTGGCAAATGTAACAATATTATATCCCTGCACTACAAACCATATAAACATCACATTTAAAAATGACATGGAACACAGAACAACGACAGGAAGGACAAAGGGGGGACATGAACACTCACATAAATACACACTTATGAGTGAACTCGGCATGTAGCAGTCTACCACGTGCGTTTTTATGTTTTAGGTTTAACACAGTATTGAAAGAGAAAGAAGAAAAAAACCACAAAAAACAACAACGAATGAGAGAAACTGGTGTTACCTTAATCCATGACCTTCATCATGCTAACACCATCCTCGGCTGAATCCGGTGAGTTCCGGTGGAGAGAGGAGACGCGCTTCAGTCGAGCCAAGGGGTGATCTCCGGATCACGGAACAACTGGCCGTTAACATACAGTTTATCCACCGCGATGACAGCGCGTGATCCACCGTCGATGAACGTCTTCCTGACAGGGAACAGGCGTTTGCGGCGCTCCAGCATCTCCTTAGGGAAGTGATCGTTCACGCTGAAGTCCGTTCCTCTCAGCTCCCTGCCCGGGCTCTTCACCAGCTCCTTCTGCTTGAAGTGCTCGAACTTCGCAACGATGGGTCTGGGCCGCCAGGTCTCTGGCCTCTTCCCTCCAAGGCGATGCACCGGGTGGAAGGTGATGTTCTTCACGGTCTCCATCGGAAGATTTAGCAGTTTGTGGAGGAAGTCTTTGAGGGACATCTCGGGGTCTTCCTCCGTCCTCTCAGGTATGCCGGAGAATACCAGGTTGTCCCGCATGCTCCTAGCTTGGATGTGGAGGATAGCCTCTTTCATCCGTTTGTTCTCCGCTTTAATCTCCGTCGCCCCTCGGTGAGTGTTTTAATTGAGGCTTTAAGGGCTTGATGTTCAGCGGCCAGTGAAGCCACCTGTTGCTGGCTAAATTCCAGCGACTCACGGAGAGCCTGGAACTCTCTGTGGAGGATTTCCACCAGAGAGAGTCTTGCATCGAAACTTGTCAGTTTCTTGTCTATTGACTCCAGGATGTCTCCTAAATCCTTATCGGGCGATGAGGGTGCGCTGGACGGTCGGCTTCTTTAAGGAAGTGGGGTCGTCGCATTGTCGGTCTTGCCCATGACGAGTCGGTGGTAGCACTCATCAACGCACTCCAGCAGACTTTCCACTGTCTCTTCTTCCAGATCTATTTTGAGGATTGTTTGTGGCTGAGAGAGTTGAGAATCTCTTACCGTGGTTTGAGTTTCCCATTGATCCAACTGTGTGAATCGGCGTTAAGGAGTTAGCTTGTTCTGGTATCTTCAGATGTGTGCCGCCATGTTGAATCACGCACAAGTGTGACGTTCACTCTGACGTGCTCCATTCACTACACTATAATTATTAATGCTAAGAAGGTCGTGTGGTCGTGTGTCAGCCAAATTACGCAAAAACTGATTTCCATCAAAGTCGGACCATGAGGTCCAGAATGGGCCGAGGAGGAGCCTATTGGATGGTGGCTTCTTTTTGCACTACATGTCCTCCTCCCAGTCAGTGGACTGGATGCTCCTCAGATTTGGTCATAAACGCCTTAAGAACTTGACGATGGGGGACGGTAAAGAATGAGAGTTTTCTTTAAACAGGATCAGCATGGCAAGGCAGCCATGTTTGAGATGTCCCCATAGAACAAGAAACCCTTGGAACTGGACTTCACATGATCAGATCTTTCCAAAGTCCTCCCTTTGATGAGAGTCCTGAGTGCATCCGCAAGCTGAATGTAAACCACAGCGCCTGCTACACCCACAGATGCAGGAACAAACCACTAACTTAAAAGAACTCTACAGCTTTTAATGTCACAATCTCACCATCATACATTTCCCACAAATTTCATATCCATTGCATTTGCAGGACTTTCAAAATTGTAATAACTTCCCTTGAATGTAATAAACCAGGAATTTAATCTAAAACTGCGGTGTACACATGTTGCTAACTCTAAATGTCTTCAACAGTCAGAGACATTTTCTTCTCACATGGACCTTTCCTTCAGATAGGTGGTCAACACGGGGTCTGAGGACCCTCAGGGGTCCTTGAGGAGGTTCCTGCATCGTCTTCACACAATTTAGAACAAAACATGCACTCAGTGTGTGTTCTCTAGTGCACTACAGTGTACTGTACTGCAGCTTCTTCATGTGCTTGCTTGCGATGGTTTGTCTTATAATAACAAGAATAGAAATGTTGGTATTTCTGAATACTGAATCATAAGACAGTGAATAAACAGCAAGGAAACAAAAGAGAAAGCTGACCTGCACGATGTAAAGAATCACCAAAGAAAAAATGAGTAAATTAAAAAAATAAAGCATCCAAATGACGAAAGTTTCAGCCAGAAAAAAAGTAATTTGCTGTTTGTGAAACTTAAGTGCAGCACGAAGAAGAAGAAGAGGGGAAGTGATAGATGTTTGCTGCTACACCAAAAGCAGACAGGCTGTAGTCTGGAATTGATCCTGCTCCTAGGCTGGACGTGGGGATCTATTTCTCCACGACACAGGCACTCCGCCTCTCTGTTAGAGGGAACATCAAAGCACGTTCAGCTCAGAAGACAAAAGAAGATTCATTTCTCTCTCTTGGCCTGAAAACCGTAGTTATTTTCCATCCATGGTGCTGCTGGTTTCACTGGCTGTCGTTCAGGTAGAGTGACAAATATATTAGCACATCTGGACACTGGCGTGCCTGCCACACTGAGAGGGACTCACATCCGTAAAACAACGGGTCCTTGTCTTCAGAGAGAAGCTCATTTTTAGTGAGCGAGTGTCGGATTAGCCGACAGAGCAGCTGTCACAGGCACAGACGACCCTGTCGCACCCGGCGCGATCAAAACAGAACACTTGCAGCGCAATAGTTTCATATTTAATATTTTGTATTAAAATGAGAACCCTAAACTTCCCTAGATACTGTTTACAGATGTGTTCTGCACTGTGTGTGTGTGTGTGTGTGTGTGTGTGTGTGTGTGTGTGTCTTCAGGACTAGAACATTCCTCTTGTGCCTGTCACTACTTTCAACATTACAGGAGCCATGAACTCAGCATTGTTGTGGCTGATTATGATGGAAAGATTCATCCTCCTCCAACTCAGTGGAAAACTAGCTTATGATGCTTGTCTGTAACTGACTGATCGACTAGCAATGCCACACACACACACACACACACACACACACACACACACACACACACCAATGCTGAATTTGGACGTGCAACATGCAACATTCATGACCAAACAGCGCTCTAGAAACCGCAGAGGTCAGCGGAGTAAAGCAGCAACAGAATAAACGGTCGTCAGGCCTCAGCGGCAGCAGCCAGCAGTGCACAGACAAGCAAACAGAGCCGTTTAATGCACCGCGGCGCGTACGGCACACGCAGGCTGCGACGTGTTCAGTGTTGTCAGGGAAATAAACACCAACAACACACACAGCATGCATGGGCCACAGGTGTGGTGTGTTAGGGTTGTTGGTTTGTCTGTCCAGTCCCAGAGGAGCCAGGAAGGAAGGTATGAGGGTCATTCATTCATGTTTGTTATTGACGTCCTCTGAGACCAAACAATGACTGGGAACATGTTGCTGGTCAAAGGTTCAGGTCACTGTAGTAGTCGCTGTAATGTGGGATTTCTACTTCTAGTCTTTGCACCAGTTTAACTAGAAGAACTTGAGACCGGCAGATGTGAAAGAACCCGACCCAAACCTGAAGGTTGTCCCTCATTGTTTGTCAAAGTGAGCGCGGCCCATCAGGCTGGGCCATGTGGCCAACATAAAAATCTGCGGAAGCACCGAACGCGTGGATCATGTTGTGAATTTTTGTGTGAGACTGTTCTCTTAACTGCCTGTGTAACGAGTCCTGCACTCCCGTGTGTGTGTTGGCAGGGCGAGTGCTCCCAGAAGTGCCGCAGCATGTTTGTGGTGGAGTCCATCTGTGTGGCCTGGTTCACCTTGGAGTTTGTGCTGCGATTCATCAACGCCCAGAGCAAGCTGGCCTTCGCTCGCGGCCCCCTCAACATTATCGACGCCATCGCCATCCTGCCGTACTACGTGTCCCTGGTTGTGGACGTCAGGGATGAGTCAGAGGAAGATGTTGTCATGGGTGCTGGCAGGGGATACCTCGACAAACTGAGTCTGATCCTGCGTCTGCTGCGGGCGCTGCGCATCCTGTATGTGATGCGGCTGGCTCGCCACTCTCTGGGCTTGCAGACGCTGGGACTGACCATGCAACGCAGCATGCGGGAATTCGGCCTGCTACTGTTGTTCGTCTGCGTGGCCGTTACCCTCTACTCACCTCTTGTCCACCTCGCAGAGAGCGAACTGGCACCATTTGCGGCCACACACCCGCAACACAGCTTCAGCAGCATCCCAGCCACTTACTGGTGGGCCATCATCTCTATGACAACGGTTGGCTATGGTGACATGGTCCCCCGCAGCATCCCTGGACAGATGGTGGCACTGACCAGCATCCTGAGTGGAATACTCATCATGGCGTTCCCCGCCACTTCCATTTTCCACACCTTCTCCCGCTCCTATCAGGAGCTGAAGCAGGAGTATGAGAGGCTGTGGAAGGAAGAGAGAGGCGAGGAAATCGCCGCCGAGTCAGACGACATTTGCTCCGCGGTCGACTTGACTCCTGATGAGCTCACGTTTTTGTCCAGAGGAGATCATGACGAGCTGACGTCAGACCGAGGTCAACAATCCACTCTTCCCTCGACAGCCTTCTGAGTGACAGTCCAGCAAGCTCTCGTCAGGGATGTCACGTTGTCGACTCACTTCAAGCTCAAGTGCTTCGTGGTTATTGACTTGATTCCAAGCAAACTCCCAGTCATGACATTCAGAGCCTCGCAGTCGACTCATATAAATAGTAATTATAATAATTAATAACAATTATAACAGTGAGCGTGAGCTGATATGGAGAATTAAACAGAAGAGTGGAGACGAGCTTCAATCATTGACATGTTCATGACATTTTCTAACATTAGTGTGTTTGTATTGCGTGTGTGCGCGTGTGTGTTTGTGCGTGTGCGCTGCCTCCTGTAGTGTGGCTGATGTTGAGCAGCTTGTTGTCATGACATCGCCATCATTTTAGGGTTGTGACGCTGTCTGTGTTGCAGCTGGTGATCGTGATGTCATCAGCAGGCTTTAGGGAAGAGCTCCCACCTGTAGGTGAACAGGGTGTACAGCAGGGGGCAGACAGTGCCCACCCGCCCCTCCTAGCATTCTTTGTCCCATCGAAGTACACTTTGACTGAAAGGACTGTGAAATTGTGAGCTCTGTATTCCACTTAAACCCTTTAATATTCTCCGTGTTCATGTTGTGGTATTCTGCTTTAAATTCATCCTCAAACATGTTTCAGCTCTGGCAGGAAACGACAGGATGACGTTTGTCTGTGCTTTTAAAAACTGCTCCAACTGCCATGTTTGTGATGACGTGTCAGCACTGTTGTTCAGGTCTGATTTGTTTTAGGCCCACAAACATGAGGGTTTGGGTTCACTACACTCACACGTGGCCACTCACTGTGACATGTCTCGACTTCGTTTGACCCCTGCATGACGTCTCGTTGAACTCAGACTTGAGAGTTCTGCCGCCATGTGAACGAGCAGCAGCTGGCGACTGAGCTGGGAGGAGAGCACACTGGGCCTCGCAAGAGCGTGGAAGCAGACCTGTTGTAGACAGTAGCGCTGCAGCGGGACCACATTTTACGTTTCTGTTCAAGCAAGAAATGATCTGTTTCTTAAAATTCTTTGTATAGGAGATGGCTTCCTCCCACAGTCCAAAGACATCAAGAGGGACCAGGTTAATCCAGACTCTAAATTGACCGTAGGCGTGGCTGGGAGAGCCAATGGTTGTCTGTCTCTATGTGTTGGCCCTGCCATGGACTGGTGACCTGTCTAGGGGGAAGGCTGCTGGGATAGGCTCCAGCCTCCAGAGGTTCATGGGAGAGTCAATGTTTTGGTTTGAAGACAGTTGACTTTGTGATGCTGTGGTCATTTTTTTTTGGGGGGGGGGGGGGGGTTTGTTATGTTTGGAGTTGTGGAAGAGACTGAAAACCGTGAGTGAGACGCAAGTGACCGTCAGTGGCACTCAGTCAGTGATTCTGCCAATTTGAGGAAACTGATGTCTTAAATTATACAATGGACTTGAGTAAGAAGAGACTCCATCAAAGCCAGCATCTGAAAAATTCTGCAGTTATTCAATTCAGTAAATTATCTAATTCCAAACGTACGTTTTGAGCCTCCAACTCCTCCAGATCCTGGTACATCTCTGTGTTTTCGGTGATTCTAGCAGAAGTCGAAGGGCCTTCTGGAGTTGAGCTGTGGCACTGCGGTTGGTGGATGGTGCTGTGTGTGCGTTCTGTGTTCAGGCTCACTTTGGTATTTGGAGAGTCTGTCATCAGAACATAAGCCACGGCGCTAGAGGCCATGACAGACCTGATGATTGATCGGTGTGTTTCAGGTGTGACATCACTCAGACCAGTCTAAGCGCCTCACGTTGCTCCCTCCCTCGGCTGATCCACATAGTTCAGGTTCACACGCTTTTCAGATGGGGGGAAGAGAGCACTTCTTATCTGGGGAGGCAGACCTCAGGCACATCTTACGTTTAGATATGGGAGCGGAATCCCTGAAGCCACCAGAGATGAAGCAGGTCTGGAGGAGGTGGAGCAGGTCTGGAGGAGGTGGAGCAGGTCTAGAGGTGGTGGAGCAGGTCTAGAGGAGGTGGAGCAGGTCTGGAGGAGGTGGGGGTCCATGTCTCCAGGGTCTCAGGCAGCAGTGCTGCTCCTCTGCTGGTCTGGGTGATGAGTCTCTAACATCTCATCTCTCATGACTCCACTGACCAGAGATCAGCCTCTTCTGGGTCCATGGAGCCAACATGGACCCTCAACATGGAGGCACCAGACCAGCTTCAGGAACACAATGGAGCACCTGGTGCAGGTGGAGCAGGGCGACAATGGCTGGCGGGAATAGGTCATATGTGCTGGCTTGAAACTAATGATGGTCCTTGTGCTTGACCAAGTTGTTGAGTGCAGACGTGGGTTATACAGGTGACATGTTTGAGAGTTTGCAAATGGTCGTTTTGTGTAGTTCTGTGTTCGTTAATCTCCAGTCTCCAGTGACAAGAATGTGGCAGACGTTTCCTGAATCCTGGACTCACTAAGAAGTCACAGGAGGACAGACAAGATTCATGACTTCAAGACCTCTAAGTGAGCAGCTGATGAACATTTGATCATTTTGGGGTGAGGTATCCCTTTCGACTCCAGGAAACATGGTAATTAGGGATGAAGCGTTTTGTTGTCATGGTAACAGGAATAACCAGGTTGGTCTGATTTCCTCACGCCCCGGGTGTAATTACTGCCCCCACAAGGGGGCATGGATCACTCCCATGTACAACTGAGCCTGCTGCTGGTCTGTTGTCCTTGCTGCTTATCAGCAATGATGTTGAAGGCATGTAAGAGATGAAACAAGTGTTTTTACACACACAAATAATACAAAGTACATGAGAATTGTTGCAAACAGGGTAATTAACCTGCTTTGGAAGGCAACAAATAATCACTTCTTGTCCAAAATGTGACATCATCCTGTTAGCGACTTCAGTCTGCTCATAGTTTCTCCTGAGTGACTTCACTAGCGCAAGTTTGAATGTGACGCTTTCCTGTAGCAGACTGTGGATGTGCGAGTGTCCTTAAATGCACCATGAAGGAGGATTATTTTTCACTTGCAGCTGTTGCGAAAGACAAAACACTTTTCACCTCTCACACACACACACACACACACACACACACACACACACACACACACACACACACACACACACACACACACAAACTCTAGCAACAGAACCTTCTGTGTCCCTGCAAGTGACTTTGCGCTGAATGGCCGTCCTGAAGGTGAATGCTACTTTAAATGTGATTTTACAGCTGTGTGTTAGAACGTGTGTTTTATGTAGGAAACATGCGAAACAAACTATCATGTGCACATCAATCCTTCTCTTGGATGTCTTGTAGTTCCTTTTGTCTTCTCACTGCAGATGTTTTTGACAATAAAATGGTGACACTTTGTGCCTTTTGTTTTTATTTTGAAGAGCCTCAGTCATTGTTGAACCTGTGAGTTCAGGATGCTTTCCTGGAACAGATCAGTAGATGTGAGCTGTAGAAAGCTGGTTTATGTTGAGTCCAGCGAGGCTCCATCCATCTATGTCCGTCCACTCGGTGAATGTCCATTAGTCACCGTCTTTCAGCTCTGTTTCCCCTCTACCGACCTCTGAGGGAAATAACTTCAGCAGTCAAATGCTCCACTGTGTTTGTGACCTCGTCCCTGACTGGGTCTGTTTGTCCAGCACAGATGGAAACAATGATCTGCTGTGGCTGAAGGCACAAGAACGTCAGCCAATCAGTGATGAGCTGCAGAGCCACTGATCATTCGCTTTATAACTACAGTGCAAGCTATAGTCTACACACTACAAAGGATTCGATTGCAAAATGAATGGGCCCATAGCACATCTGACCTCAATCCTGGGGGGACGAAATGAAAAATGTACGTGGAGGGATTTAAGGTTTTTCTAAATCTGACAGTGGGCAGATTCCATGCTGAGATGCCAGGGATTCGATTCAGCAGCTACAGCCGGACCACGACTGATAGGAATGCCACAGGGAACATATTCTACTCAGCTTTTGGGAAGGACCAGGCTGACTCTCTATTTGGACTAATAAACCACCCAAAACTTGCACAAGTGAATCTGAGTAAAACCTGCTCCTGTTTTCCAGAAGTCATGAAGCTAGTGCATCATGGGATTGCACCAGAGCGCACAGTAAAAAAGTTAACACAAATCTATTCATATCAATATCAGCTTGGCCTCAAATGGAGCAGTTTATCACAAAGATGAAGTGTAAGATTATAAATAAAGTGAAATGTAGTCTAAAGTGAAAAACAATGATTTACTAATAAAAAAAACCTTCTCAGAATTGCTCTTTAAATGCATTTAATCAAAATAAAAGACTGTCAACCTCATTTATGTGTCTCTGGAATGTCCAGAGTTCTTCTTCAATATAGGAGCAACTACTTGGACCCGAGATTCTGAATAAATGTGACATCATTGGTGAAACAGTCTTTCACTGTGGGTGCAACAGATCTATAAGCTGAATTCAGTTAAAACCCACTGTGGGCAGATGTAATAATTCTACTGCAAGGTCCAGAAAGGAGGAGAGCTCCAGGAGGAGGGAAGATGAAGAAGGCAGGAGAAAAAACATAGCGATCCCCTATGTGGCAGGGGTTTCTGAGAAATTAAGGAGAATCTATAACAAGCACCGCATCCCTGTGTCTTTTAAACCAGACAACACTCTGAGACAAAGACTGGTTCACCCCAAAGATCCCACCCCTCACAGCCAGAAAAGCAATCTGGTATACGCTGTCAGATGCAGTGAGGCCTGCACGGATCTCTCCATAGGGGAAACCAAACAGCCCCTCAACAAGCGCATGGCCCAACATAGAAGAGCCAACTCTGGAGGACAGGACTCAGCGGTTTTCCTCCACCTCAAGGAGGAAAGCCACTCCTTCCAGGACGACCATGTCCAAATTCTCGACAGAGAGGACAGATGGTTTGAAAGAGGAGTTAAAGAAGCCATCCACGTCAGGATAGAGAAACCATCTTTGAACAGAGGAGGTGGACTGCGACATTTCCTTTCTCCTATTTACAACCAAGTCCTTTCAAAGCTTCCCCAAAGAGCTCAGCTGAAAGACCCATGTGGAACGGCTGCTGCCAGCACAGCCCATTAGCATCTGAGTGGTCGGTGAAACTCCCTAACGACCACCCCTGAAACTCCCTGACACCGCACAACGACTGTCGTTTGGGGAGGCCAGGTGAGTCTCGGGAGGGTCGTTTCCACCACAATAGCACTGACCACTCCCACATAGGTTTATAAGCTGGAGTTTCCACACTCTTCACTAGAACTGAAGAAGCCTCTCGGATGAGAGGTGAAACGTCTTCAAGATAAACTTACGTCCAGTTGACCAGATTGGGTTATTGAGATGTTAAAAAAGAGCAGTTTCCTTCATAGTACTATCAAGTTTTCAGTAATTATATTCAAGGCCAAATTGGGCACTTAATAGTTTGTGATTAAATAAATTACTTATTGAACTAATGAGATGAAAAGAAAAATATTATTTCATACACTTGATGTAGATTTGTTTACTGAAACCAAGTGAACTCTCCTCACGCCGTCATCAAGTGTTTCAAGACACAGATGGAGTGTTTTAAAGAGCTCCTCTCCACATCCACAGAACTTCATCAAACTGTTGCTGGCAGCCTCTCCTGTCCTCGAAACACAAACAATGGAAACATTGAAAAACGCAACACTCACTTTGCTCATCTCCCACCTCGTCTTTTCCCGCACCGCCTGCTGTCCTCTCGGGGAAACATCATCTCCCTCTGACAAATGTTCATGTTCAGGAATGACAAGAGAGATGAAATAGTGCGGACTCACTGGTGAAGGGGATCTTGTGGTGACCTTGAGATGGATTCAGCTGGGCTGACGTCCCCAGAGGAGGTGAGCTGGCGAAGTGAAGCTGACGAGGTGGGTCTCTTGGTTGAGCAGGAACAGGCTGAGAAGAACTGCAGGGCTGTTTCCAGATCTTGGTTCATCTGCTTGGTCTGTCCATTGGTCTGGGGATGGAATCCAGAGGATAGACTGCCAGCGGCACCCAGCAGACTGCAGAGCTCCCTCCAAAAAAAACAAGAAAACTAGGGACCACAGTCTGACACCACATCAACAGGGAGGCCTTGCAGGCAGAACACATGGAGAAGGACCAACTGAGCAGTCTCTTCAGCAGAGGCACAAAGTGGACCATCTTGGTGACAGGGTCCACCATGGACAGGATGACAGTGTGGCCATCAGAGGTGGGAAAACCAGTAACAAAGTCCAGGGATATGTGGGACCATGGGTGGTGGGGAACAGGAAGACGTTGAAGCAGCCCAGCAGGAGGCTGGCAGGGGGTCTTGTGTTGGTTGCAAGTTGGACAGGCCTTGACAAATTCCTGGATGTCCTCCTGCAAGGTGGGCCACCAGAAACACTGGAGGAGGGATGGCGGTGTCTGTTGAGCATCAGGATGGCAGGAGAGCTTGGAGGAGTGGGCCCATAGCACATCTGACCTCAATCCTGGGGGGACGAAAAGTAGGTGGTAGTTAGGTGGGTAGGAGCCGGGACCCGGTTGTCCTTCAGTGGCTGCTCTAACCCTCTCTTCTATGTCCCAGGTCATCATGGCAACAAGGGAGGACATACAGAGGATAGACGCAGGCCTATCAGCAGGATCCTCTGTCCTCTGGAACTGGGGGGAATGGGCGTCAGGCTTGACTTAAGAGAGGGTGAAGTTAAAACTGGTGAAAAACAGGGACCAGTGGGCCTGGCGAGAGTTCAGTCTCTCGGCTGAAGACATATACTCCAAATTCTTATGGTCTGTCCACACAAGAAATGGCTGCTTGGTGCCCTCTAACCAAAGGTGCACTCCTCCAGGGCCATCACTGCCAACAGTTCTCTGTTGCCAGTGTCAGAATTTCTCTGAGCAGAGGCCAGGCGCTGAGTGATGAAGGCACAGGGATGGAGCTTATGGTCGGTGCCACCGCCCAGCAATGCTCCTGAGCCCCGGGAGGGAACCCCAGAGCATTACGATGGTGATCCGGAGACTGAGGGGACTGAAAGTAGGCTAGCAAACGGTGGAAGATTATTTTATTGATTTCCACACCAGACCCAGCTGGAATAGTGCAGCCCTCTGTGACGCCTTCCTCCTCAGTCTGGCTGACTATATAGATGAACTGATCGTACAGTGGAGCAGTGGTCCTCACCGTGCCCCCCAGCAAGAAGGTTGTGTGTGGAGCCCCGGCTGCAGCACGGGGTCTTTCTGGGTGAGTCTCCATGTTCTCCCTGTTCCTGCTGGGTTCTCTCTGGTACTCCAGCTTCCTCCACAGTCCAAAGACATCAAGAGGGGACCAGGTTAATCCAGACTCTAAATTGACCGTAGGTGTGGCTGGGAGAGCCAATGGTTGTCTGTCTCTATGTGTTGGCCCTGCCATGGACTGGTGACCCATCCAGGGGTAACCCCGCCGCTCACCTGAAGTGTGCTGGTATAGGCTCCAAACCCTACCACTCTTAACAGGGTAAAAGGTAGAAAATGGATGGATGGGTTTTGTGTGACACCCCATCACCTTAGACGGGTGACTGATTTACTGATCTGATAAACTCCTCCTATCGCCATCTTTATTTATATTAGGAATGGTGTTGGTTCATTGATGAAGCTACCGGACTGAGGCTCAGGAGTGGATAGGAAGAGAGAACAGGGAAAGGATAGGGAGGACGGGGGGGGGGGGGTAGACACAAAAACAACAACAATAGCAGAAAGACAAACAAACAAACAAACAAAAAACAGTAACAACAATAACAGAAAAAACGAAAAACATTGGTTGCAGAATTTCCAGTGCAGATTTACCATTTGGTTTAATATAATTTTTAAATAAATGTCTGAGTGTGTGATTATGGATCAGTTGTGCACCGATTGTGTGTACGTGTGTATGCGCGTGTGTATGTGTGTGTATGTGTGTGTTACGGTTTGTCTTGGATGCTGTAGGTAGCTGACTGTAGCTGATGTGGTGGTCCAGAACAACACACACCCTGTCCAGGACAGCAGGCAGGTTAGGACCAAGCCACCAGGGCACCCAGAAACCCCCAGAACACAGGGATCCCCAGGCGCCCCCCCCCCCCCCGCCCCAGGGAACAGCCACAGGCCTAACCCATGCCAGGACCCACAGGAAAGCAAAGGAGCAGCAACCCCCGCCCGGAGGCAGCCTACAGAGAGACAGGGCAGACAGAGGACCCCGGGTCCACCAGGCACCCCCCCGCAGCAGAGCCCAGGGGCATGGAGCCCCCCCGGCCCGAGCCCCATAAGGGGCCCACCAGCGGCAAGGCCGACACCCACCCACACCCCATGCCCAGGCGGGGAAAACCACAGCACACTACAACGACCAGGCCCACCGCCCCCGTACAGAGCTACCCCACAACCCTCCAGCCCCATCCCCTCCACCCATCCCCTGTTCTCCCCCTCCCCCCAGAGCAGGCCAAGCTTCAGGCCATAAGGCATCACCAGCCAGCAACCCCCCCCCCCAAAAAAAAGGGAAAAGGACCCCCCACTCACCCGAGAGGCCCAGGTCCGCCTGCCGGGGTGAGCCGAAGGCACCCGCGTCTGGGACCGCCACCCCCAGAAAAAATAATAAAAGTAAATAAATAAATAAATCATGTCCTCATATTGCTCCGCCCATACAGGGGCTGAGCACTCCATATATGCGGACGCAGTCCAGGGCACCTCAGACCTAGTAAAACCACCAGCAAGGGGATCCACCGCACAACGGCATGGCCCGTGACCAACCCCAACCCCAGCCCAACCACCATACTGGGAGGCAGACCACCCATCCCAAGAGCACCAGTCAGGCCCCCAGGCCTGCAATGGTGCAGTTAGCAAAAGGGGCAGCAATTGACCCACTCCCTTCCCCAGCTGCCCCCCATACCAGCATGGGTGCAGGATGCGTGTTGTGCATGGGAATGTAGATGTAATGATGTGGATGACTAGAATGTAGTTAAAATTGAGGGAGGCACCAAGGGCATGGGAGCCCCACCGGTTGCAGACGGCAGAGTTTCCCAGTACATCCTCATGCACTCCTCCAAGCCCTCGATGTCTACAATGTGATTAAAATTGGGGGGTCCAGCCCCTCAAGGCCTAGTGTTACATGTGATGTGGTGTGATGGGACAGAGAGGCGATGAAGGGGCTGAGGCATGGGCCGGACCCACAGGGGGCCAGCTTCCAGACTGGCACCGCTGGCCACCCCCGTCACCACCAGGGGTCAAACCAGAGCACCAAGGGGCACCGTCTGGAGATCTGGGCAGAGGGTCCACCACCCCGCGGGACCCCCAGCTGGCAGCCCATGGTCAGGGCACCCAGTCTGATCAGCATCAAGGAGGCCAGCCCCCAACTCTCCTATGTCCCCCCGCATCCTCCCATTGTCCAGGAGTGGCAGCAGCCCAAGACGCCGCGCCAGGGCTCAGCCCACCCAAGGACAGGGCCGAGGTCAGCGCACCACTCCCAAATGTGGGCGAGACCCCCCCGGGGGTGCGTGCAGGGTCCCAGGCCAGCAAGTCCCACGTACCAAACCATCCACCTCTCCCTCCCTCTCCACTCCCCTCCCTCCCTCCCGACCCCCCTCCCTCTCCAACCCCCTCCTAACCCTCCCTTTCCAACCCTCATCCCAAGGTCCGGGGGCAAACATGCCCCAGCCACCACAGCAGGCCCTGGCACACCCCACCAGTGCCCGGGGACCGGGCCAGCGCCACACCCCCCACCGTGGGACCCCGCCGGGAGACCAGCACGGACCCCAGGCCCAGGGCCCTGGACCCCCCATACCACGGGGAAGCCCCAACCCAGCCTAAGGACCCCCCAAACCCCAATCCCACAGGGCACCACTATGATAGGGGAAGCCACCCCCACGCCCCCCACACCATCCCACCCAGGCGAGACCCAAAGCAGCCCCTGGAGGCAGTAACCCCTGGCCCATCGGCTCAACGAGCGTCTACCCACTCAAGGGCAAGGGCCACGAAGCCTAGCTCCCCCAATCAAAACTAGGTGATGGATTCAATTATAGGGAACCAGATTCATTCAAACTCTGACGATCGACTTTCCTCCCAACCAGACATTCTCTCCATGGAAGGCAAGGCCAGGCAAGGCAGTTTTCTTTGTAGCCTGTTTTCCCCACCAGTTTGTCTCCAGGCTTCATGGCATCATAACAACATCCTCTGCCCTCAGAGCCTCACATCGACTGAGGAGAAACTCCATAGAAAACCTTTAACAGGGAAAAATGGGAGAAACCTCAGGGTGAGGAGGGGAGGAGGATCCCTCACCAGGAGGGACAGACGTGCAGGAGATGTTGGTACAGACAAGAAAACAGTTTATAACACAGAATGGAGGAAACATGGAAATGTTAATAACAGCTGAAGAAGGAAGCTTCTGGAAGGGGAGGCAGGGAGAGCAAGCCAGCTTGATGGGGGACTGGATGGTAGACTGGTTCATGGAAGGGGAGGCAGGGAGAGCAAGCCAGCTTGATGGGGGACTGGATGGTAGACTGGTTCATGGGAGGGGAGGCAGGGAGAGCAAGCCAGCTTGATGGGGGACTGGATGGTAGACTGGTTCATGGGAGGGGAGGCAGGGAGAGCAAGCCAGCTTGATGGGGGACTGGATGGTAGACTGGTTCATGGGAGGGGAGGCAGGGAGAGCAAGCCAGCTTGATGGGGGACTGGATGGTAGACTGGTTCATGGGAGGGGAGGCAGAGAGAGCAAGCCAGCTTGATGGGGGACTGGATGGTAGACTGGTTCATGGGAGGGGAGCGCAGGCCAGTGTAACAGTAGGGAATAAAAAAGGGGGAGTGGAGGGTGGGGGGGGGGGGCGATGCAGGCGGCGGTTGGAGCTCTGGTGGATCTGTGGAAACACAGAGAGACTGCGAGACACCAAGGCCAAACTTCAAAGTGCAACAAGTAGTGGTAGTGACAGTTCCAAAATGTGCAGGGAGGAGAGGAGGAGAGAGGGGGAGAGGAGAGGAGAGGAGAGGAGGGGAGGGGAGAGGGCTCCATGTAACCTGATGTGTCCCCCAGCAGTCTAAGCCTGTAGCAGCATAGCTATCAATGGCTACCTGAACCAGTCCTGACTGAAGGCTCTGTCATAAAGGAAGGTCTTAAGCCTGGACTTAAACGTTGTTAAAGTGTCTGCCTCTCTGACCCATGGAGAGATGCTGGTTCCACAGTAAAGGAACCGGTACCTGAAGGCTCTACCTCCCAGTCTGTTTTTATTGATACTGGGAGTCACTAACAGACCTGCATTCTGGGAGCGGAGTGCTCTGGTGGGACAGGAGGGACTAATGAGCTCTTTCAAATAGGATGGAGCTTCATCATTGAGAGCCTGATGAGTCAGCAGAAGGACTTTGAAGTCGATTCTAGATCCTACAGGAAGCCAGTGGAGAGAAGCTAAAGTGGGAGAGATGTGTTCTCTCTTCTTAACTCCCGTCAAAACCCTCGCTGCAGCGTTCTGGACCAGCTGGAGACTCTTTAGAGAGTATTTAGGACATCCTGACAGAAGAGAGTTGCAGTGGTCCAGCCTAGAAGTGATAAATGCATGCACCAGTTTCTCAGCATCACTCTGGGAAAGGATGTTCCTAATCTTAGTGATACTGCAGGTGGAAGAAGGCGGTCCTGGTCACATGATTTATGTGGGAGCTGAAGGAAAGGTCCTGGTCAAAAATGACTCCAAGGTTCCTTGCAATTGTCCTCTGGGTCAGGGTGATGCCATCTAGAGTAGAGATCCGATTAGAAAAGGAAATGTGGTCTAAAAAAGGTTTCTATATTGAGTCATGCTTAGGTTGTTCTTGGATTTCCAATTCATCAGGATGGCCTTCTTTGCGATGCTTAGAGCAGTGAGGAGCATGCAGGATTTGTTTACTTCCATATTAACATTAGTGAGGTCCCCTAGCAGACAAAGTGAGGGGGAGGTGGGGATGGGGTACCCTAACCACCATGATAGGTCTTTACAAACCCCCTGCCAAAAATTGTTAACAGGTGTACAAAGCCATACAGCATGCAGATAGCAGTCTGGTGAGCCAGTCGCACAATATGGACAAATGTTTGTTTGTGTGAGGCCCATCTGGAACATCCTTTGTCCTGTGTAGTGTGTTCTGTGGAGAACCTTGTAATTTGTTAATTGTGGGTTACCACTGCGAATCATTCTAAATGTGTTGGAGCAGATTTGTATCCAAAAGTTAGGGTGTGGGTTGATCGACAGATCTTCCTCCCATTTGGATGAAGGAATAGAGATTATAAATTCTGTTGTTGAAACTATTGAGTTAATTTTAGACAGTACCTTCGGGGGTGAAATTTGTAAAAAATCTGTTATTCTGGGTGGAAGCTCTGAGTCTAACTGGGTAAGGTCAAACCGTGCCTGTATTATAGATTTGAGCTGAAGATATTCCAGAAATTTGTTTTTGTTGATTCCATAATTTGCTGTAATTTGGTTAAATTCTATGAATTCTTTGTCTTGGAAGATCTGCTCTAGATTTAATCCTTTTATTGGCCCATGCAGCAAAATGTATTGTTTTTTTATTTTGCAGGATGTCAGGATTGTTCCAGATAGGCGTGAGCCTGCAAGGGGTGTTGGAGAGCCCATTGCTCTTGAGAAGTTCCCACCAGGCTATGAGGGTGTTGCTGATGCTAATCTACTTAAAGCAGCTGTGGTGCTTGATAACAGGGCTGATAAAAGGGAGATCAGAGATTTGGATTTCTTTGCAGAATGTTTGTTCAATATCGAGCCATGCTTGGTCTAATGAGTTTGGCTTGAACCATTTTAGTATGTATTGTAATCTATTGGCCAAGTAGTAATTATAAAAATGTGGTAGTTCCAAGCCACCGTGGTCTTTACTCTTTTGTAAAGTCTTTAAGCTTATACGTGGTGGCTTAGCTTTCCAGAGAAATTTGGAGATGTTAGAGTCGAGTGTTTGGAACCAAGTCCGGGGAGGCTGGGTCGGAACCATTGAGAAAACATAGTTGATTTTTGGCAAGATCATCATTTTCACTGTTGCTACTCTTCCCATCAGTGATGTGGGTGGTGTCCTCCACCGGGTGAGGTCGTCCTCTATTTCTTTAATTAGGGTGGTGTGATTTATTTATTTGTTGTCTTACATGTAAAAGTGTGTGAACAGTCACATCAGAACTGTCTTTCACCATTGTCCTGTCATCACATCTGCTGGAGCCACAAATACACACCTCACCTTGTCTCCATCCATCCTGCAAACATTCGTGAGAACAAAATGAAAGCCATTAGTGAGTTTCTTCTTTCAGCTTTTCTGAGCTCCGGGGCTGATGGGAGATGTGGTCTTCATTGACAAGATTTTTGTTGCTCTGGTAAATTAATTTAACCAATAAATAGACCCGATGGTATGAAGCCAGAACTGTTCTCATTTGACTTGAATCAGGAAAATGCTGATGTCAAGCTGCTGAGCCTGTGCAACCGTGCAGTGAAGGGAGAGGAGGTCTTCAGAGGAAGGCAGCAAGATCGCTATTCGCAGTTCATAAGAGGATTTGGAAATTTAGAAAAGTATATGAATTTTAACACCTCCAATCTCATAGGTCACCTGAAAACTCCTCATGGGTATGAGCTGCCTATTCAACTGCAGACAGGCTGCAAGAGACGGGATCATGGAATTCTATCATGACCAACCCTTTTCTGTGGCGAGGACCAGGGATTCAGCGGCTAGTAAGGCAGTAGCAGCCTCAGTCTGCAGGCTGCCCTACTAGCTGCTGAATCCCTGGTCCTCGCCTCTAGGAAGCATCATCGTCTGCATCACTCAGCTGTTACTTGGGGTGAGTTACTTTGCTGGATAAGCTCTCATTTGCCTTGTTGTGAGGTCACCTTTGCTGCTGGAGCTCAGCCTCTGGTTCGTGCCGCATGTTTACTCTGCCACAGTGATGGTGCAGCCTTCCTCCTGCCTGGTGCAAGTGGTGCTGCATATGTTGGCACCAGTGCTGCTTGGTGACCCTGTGGGTCCAGCCGTCAGCCTCCAGCCCGGCACCTCTGCTGCTTTTTCATACTGTTGGATTTCATCACCATAGCGACCTGGTAGCTGCTGGATAAACGTGAACCCGCGCTGTAGATGGGTCGGTACGTTTGTTCAGAACCAATAACTCGAGCCATGGCTCCTCCTTTCAGTTTCAACATTTAATTATCATGTTTACTTGATCCTGTTTCCCTATTTGTTGGTTTAAGATTGTTTTGTTTTCCTAGGATATTGTTTATTTTGTGGGTTTCATTTTTTTGTGATAATTCTTATTTGGTTTTATACATTAATCGAGACTCGTCAGCTCGATGTGTGTGTGTGTGTGTGTGTGTATGTGTGTGTGTGTGTGTGTGTGTGTGTGTGTGTGTGTGTGTTATGGATCCCGCTGCTGTGTGTGGGCAGACTAATCAGTCGTGATAAGTCCCAAGTCTGTGACAGTGTAATTATACAGCAGTGAGAACCTGACATTTTGAAGTCCCATGCTTGTGGTTTGCTTTTAAAAAGAACTAGCGCACTAAAACCTGTAGCGACTTTTTGAAGTCTCTCCCAGCCATGATTTCAGCCTGGGCCACCTTCCTGTGTGATGTGACCTGGCCTGCTTGTTTACTGGGGTGAAATCCCCCAGTGGCTTTGCCCTCACCTCTGCCTCTTTCACTTTCAATTGAACCTTTATTTATATGTCATCATGGAGATACAGGCTCTCGCTCTGAGGAGGGACCTGTCAGACGTACAGATTGACAGATTTAAGCGTCAGTGGAAGCAGGGCACGATGCTGAGAACCAGACAGACGTGGGTGCTCTTGTTTCACTTTTCTCTGATAGTCAAAGCACAGACTTTAATGAACGTTGGAAGTAATTTGCTTCAAATAAAGTGAAGGGTAAGAAGTGATCTTTGTTTTGGTTAACATGTTACTCAGGTTTGGTCGCACCAGCACACCGGAATCTGAGTCATCCAGTACCTGTGCCTTTTTAACCCAACCGTGTCGGGATGAGCATATCTCAATACATCTTGTGGACTGAATCCTATTTTAGAAAAACTCCAATTCATTCTCCAAGAAAAGTGGGTCACTCAAAGGTCAAAATACAAAGAACAAAACCAAGTCCCCTTTCCACCTTTTGCTTTGTCCTCACAGATTGTCCGTTGCCAAGCCAATACCAGAAATGACCCGAATTTCATGATATCCTAAGCTAACTACTCAGGTCCCACCAAAGCGGAAAGACGTACACAACAAAGTAACAAATTACCAGTGTCTGTCAGAAAGACAGAAGGGGTTTCTGAGGCAGGGGTAGCACCTACACACCCTACTGAAAAACCCCTTGCCATGCAGGGCACAACAAGCCTCATGCACTGAGGAACTGCTGCACTTATGAAGTAAGCCTATGAAAGAGCGCAAAACTTGTCTGAAAGCAAAGAACTTCTGTTTCAGGTGTTGCAGATCAACCAGACATAGAGTGAAAGACTGTGAGAGAGAAACTGGGTTTTGAGAGTGTGGCAGCAAGACTCACACATCAGCTCTACATTCTGGTTCCAGCAGCTTGGACCTCAGAAGCTCCACCAAAGCAAGACGAGGAAGAAGAGACGCATATAGCCCTTGCTAAAACTCCTCCTGCAATAACATCAAAATGTACAGAGGTTTGGGGGGGGGGGGCGCAAATGTCTAATCCTACTGCAAAATACGTCTAGTTAAAGTCAAAGAGATGAAAACAGCAATTCAGGCATAAGCAGTGTCAGACGACCAGAGCAATCGCTCACTTGCCCGCCCTGAATTCTTCAACCAGTTCAACGTCAATGAAAATGCATCTCCCTATTGGGATGTAGTGACCGTTCCACTGCACGTTCTCACCAAATGTGTGTTGTGTTGTTGTTATGTAACTCATGTACACTGTCAAAAAAAGTCCGGAGGAATTACGGTAAAAAACCTGTCAAATGGCCACAGATAAAAGGCCGTAAAATCTAAAATAGTATATCACCGTAGTAAATACATTGAATGACTGTAAATCAAGGAACAATACCTAACTGTAATTTTTACAGTCGTAATCTGTAGAAAACACAGATTCTTTCTGTGAAAATTTAAAAACATGGTAAAACTCATGGGAAAATACCGTAGTAAATACCACAGAAGAGAAATCATTGTAAAATTGACGGCATTATTCTGCTTAAATTAAAGATTTTGCTGATGCTTACATTTTAATTTACAGTATAAAACTGTGAAACATTCTGCAAAATCATACCTTCATTTTTACAGGAAGACCATGTTAAAAATATGGTCCAGAGGTAAATTCAATTTATACTGTATAAGGGAAACCTTTTGAATGATTTGACAAACATCTGACTGATTTTAGAGGCGTCTCCAAACATGATTGTAAAAGCATCTGAAAAACAGCTGATGGATTCTAATAGCATCTCAAAACTGCTACATTTAAAAGCATCTTAAATTAATTATTTTAAAACCGTCTCAAAACCTGCTCAAACTGAGCAGAAGTTGTATTTCCCCTCTGCAGCTTGGGGATTGTGCGTGAGTTGACATTAACGCGCCGAGTTTCAAATCGGCCAATCAGCGCAATCCTGGCAGGCTAAAGTAGGATCCGTGTATGTGCTGGAGACTATGGTGAGCGTGCGTGTGAGTTTACCCACCTGGCGGGCTAAAGTAGGATCCGTCTATATGCTGGAGACTATGGTGGGCGTGCGTGTGAGTTTACCCACCTGGAGGGCTAAAGTAGGATCCGTCTATGTGCTGGAGACTATGGTGAGCGTGCGTGTGAGTTTACCCACCTGGCGGGCTAAAGTAGGATCCGTCTATGTGCTGGAGACTATGGTGAGCGTGCGTGTGAGTTTACCCACCTGGAGGGCTAAAGTAGGATCCGTCTATATGCTGGAGACTATGGTGGGCGTGCGTGTGAGTTTACCCACCTGGCGGGCTAAAGAAGGATCCGTCTATATGCTGGAGACTATGGTGAGCGTGCGTGTGAGTTTACCCACCTGGCGGGCTAAAGTAGGATCCGTGTATGTGCTGGAGACTATGGTGAGCGTGCGTGTGAGTTTACCCACCTGGAGGGCTAAAGAAGGATCCGTCTATGTGCTGGAGACTATGGTGAGCGTGCTGGTCACAATCTGACCTGTTTAAGCATTGCCACCCAGGGCCAGTGAGAACGGCTTGCTCAAGAACCCAGTGCTTTAAAGACGTGTTCAAATACGTGGAGCCCAAACAAATCGTGTTGGCAGAGATGAGAGCAGGACAGAGAGGTGTGCCTGTTATATTCCTGCACTAAACACTTAAAAAGGGTATGCACAAGTCCGGCTTTCGGCAGGGCCTCATGTCAGCGGATCCCAATGCTTCAAAAACAGATGTTCTCTCTGACTGTTGTGATGGTGAGGTGTTTATGTCAAACACATTTTTCAGGAAAACCCAAGTTGTCTCAAGCTGGTTTTAGTACCAGGATGCATTCGAAGTTGTGAATCCACTGGGTTCTGCAAAAAAGAAGCACAAGGTTTTGGCTGTGTACTTCTCTCTTCTCAACATGCTCCCCCATGTACGGTCAAATGTTGACCCCATGCAGCTGGTTTGATTGGGTGGAGAGAAGGACTTCAAGGAATTTGGCCATGGCGAGGTTTTTTCTGAACTGCTTACTGATCTGAAAGAACTGGAGGGAAATGGGATATCAATGGGAGATGAACTTGTATTAAAGGGAGCTCTCTACTGCATTGCTGGAGACAACCTGGGCTCTCACACCATTGGTGGTTTCACAGACAATTTCAGTTCTTCTGAGTACTTCTGCAGATATTTTCTGATTTCTCGAACTGAATTTCAGGGTGCTGATCCTAACGTCTGTGGACTGGAGCGGACTAAAGAAACGCACAGCTCTGCCATTGAACAGCTGGAGACAGAGGATGCTCCACAAGTGCAGGGGATGAAGTTCAGGTCAGTATTTAATACTCTACAAAACTTTGATGTTTGTTCACCTGGCATGCCCCCCCATCTCGGTCATGAAGTCTTTGAGGGTGTCCTCTCATGCGATGTTGCTCTTTACCTCAAGTACCTGATCAACAAAAAGAAATGGTTCAAAGGTGGATCACCTTTTTACTCAGAGCTGTACAGTGAGGAAGTTAAAGGCATAATTCTCCATTTTGGCTTCACTGAAAGAAATACAAAAACTGCTGGTGATGTGCAGTATAATGGGATAACTTACAGGAAGGGCCAGTTTGTTGTCACTAAGAATGATGATTGTTGTCACTAAGAATGATGATTGTTGTCTCTAAGAATGATGATTGTTGTCTCTAAGAAAGATGATTGTTGTCACTAAGAAAGATGATTGTTGTCTCTAAGAAAGATGATTGTTGTCACTAAGAAAGATGATTGTTGTCTCTAAGAAAGATGATTGTTGTCACTAAGAATGATGATTGTTGTCACTAAGATGATTGTTGTCACTAAGAAAGATGATTGTTGTCACTAAGATGATTGTTGTCACTAAGATGATTGTTGTCACTAAGAAAGATGATTGTTGTCACTAAGATGATTGTTGTCACTAAGAAAGATGATTGTTGTCACTAAGATGATTGTTGTCACTAAGAAAGATGATTGTTGTCTCTAAGAATGATGATTGTTGTCACTAAGAAAGATGATTGTTGTCACTAAGAAAGATGATTGTTGTCTCTAAGAAAGATGATTGTTGTCACTAAGAATGATGATTGTTGTCACTAAGATGATTGTTGTCACTAAGAAAGATGATTGTTGTCACTAAGAATGATGATTGTTGTCACTAAGATGATTGTTGTCACTAAGATGATTGTTGTCACTAAGAAAGATGATTGTTGTCTCTAAGAATGATGATTGTTGTCACTAAGAAAGATGATTGTTGTCACTAAGATGATTGTTGTCACTAAGAAAGATGATTGTTGTCACTAAGAAAGATGATTGTTGTCTCTAAGAAAGATGATTGTTGTCACTAAGAAAGATGATTGTTGTCTCTAAGAAAGATGATTGTTGTCTCTAAGAAAGATGATTGTTGTCACTAAGAAAGATGATTGTTGTCTCTAAGAAAGATGATTCAGTGGAGTTTGTTGAAGTCATCCTCATTCTTTGGAAAGATGACTTTGCACTTCATTTCCTGATGAGAGTGCACGATGGGGAATTTCTTTCACACTACCACATGTACTCTGTAAAAAACACGGGAAGATTAGAATGCAGACTTGTTAGTGAACTAATTGACCTGTGGCCTTTTTCATATTACATAAACAATGGATACTAGTTTGTCCCATTGAAGCACAGCCTCTTGTCACACTAAATCAGTAGGCCAGATGCGAAACTCTCTCTTTTGTGTGTCCAAACAGATATGGCTGAATCAACACAGATAAGCGATGCCATAGCAGCAGTGCTTCCAGATCTTCCTGATCAAGTTGTCAAGTCAGTAGGAGACACTTTGAAAACACTTGTAGCAGTAACAACAGATGACTTGCAGTACATTACAGAGGAAGACTTGCTGCCAGTATTGAAGCCCATACAAGCCAGAAGACTGGTTGCTGCCTGGGCCCAAAAGGGGGAGTGTAAAACATTGACACCACTACACAGCACACTTCTCTTCTTGAGCTGCACAAGTAATGCAATCGTTTAATTTCTCTAAGAGTAGAAAAACATTAAAGGTTTCATGATCTCAAGTCTCTTTTGTTGTACTTTTACAGACTCCATTCACTCCAAGTTGGTCTGATAGCACACTTCCAGGAACTGACTGGTGTGAGTTTGAAGAGGTCATGCAGATGGTGCTTCTTTTACTGGCTCATTTTGTTGAGAAGGAAGAGCATCTGTTCCATTTGGTTGAGAAGACCAGCATTGCTGCAGAGGTTCAGATGGAGAATGTGCCTCCAACACCCTGCCTTACTGTGTGTGGTAAGTAAACTGAACCAAACCTGCAAGCTTTCTCTATCGGTGTACTAGCACCCACATGTACTTTTACTTGTTTATTTTCATGTTAGCTTGGAGACCATTTTGAGACAGTGGCTAACATTTGACCTGCTAACAAGTTCTGCTAACAGTAGGTTGTATGACTCTCATCCTACATTGAAATAAGTACCATTGAATTTATGGCTGTTATTGAAGCCCGTGTCATTAAAGTTTATTTTTTTGTTCATGTTAATTCTTAGGGTCCTCCTGCTTTGCCGCTGAGACATTTATGCTGAGCATCGACAAAGAGGTTGTCAACGACCACGTCACTTCCTTCACATCTGCCTGATGTTTGGCAGTGACTCCTGCCTCAACATACACGACCCCGTGGAACTACGGTCTACACTGGAGTTCCTCCAACGGTGATTTTTTTTCTTTTTATAACATTAGAAAATGCAAGATATCCCATCTGAGATTCTCTCTCTCTCTCTCTCTCTCTCATATACGAAGGTGTTTCTTTTCAATCAATCCTGAGAAAGGCACCAAAGTCGAGTGGAAGAAGAAGAAGAAAGTGTTCTCAGTCAATCCCAGAGTCTTCACTCTGACCTCAGACCTGGCTGACCATGAGTGGACCTCCCAGTGAAGTTGAGGGCCAGTATGATAGAAGGTACACTCAATGTTACAGTCATTGCAGACATTGTGTTTAACTTGATGCATGAACTTGATCCTCTACATGAAATGAAAATGCTTTTCAGGGCAGCTACCAACGGTGTTAAGATAAGGCCAAAGGACTTCAGAGAGTTTGTGAGACCTGAGGGAGGTGTCCACGTCCTGAATGAGGATCAAAGGGCGGAGACGTGAGGTTGATTTATGCGTGGACTTTTGCTCCACTTAAAGGGAAACTTTGGTTTATTTCAACCTGTCTCCCATCGTCATAAATGTGCTTCATGTGACGAGTGAGGTGAAAATATTAGTTGTCATGTTAGCCACTGTCTAGATGCACCCTGAGCGCTGCTCCTAGCTTCAGAGCCTTTACAAGGTAAGTGAACAGGCACACCGCCTCACGTGGTCAGTATAAATGTCAGAGAAGATGTAGAAACCACATGTAAACGTGTTCTGTTAGCTTCCCTGTTTTAAGCCATCTTTGTTTACATGTTTGAGCGAATTACCTCCACTCGTAATCATGAAAGCTGCACCAGGTAAGGCTATAAGCTACCACAACACATTGACATGTGGCTTCTATATGTTCTCTGACATTTATACCAACAATGTGGGGGGAAAAAAGCTTGTTTAGTGGACTAACTTTGCCCGTGAATGTGAGCCTGTTCACTTACCTTGTAACAGGTATGCAGCTATGAGCAGCGCTCCGGCTGTATCTGGACAACGGCCAATATGACAACTAATATTTTAACGTCACGAGACACATGAAGCACATTTATGATGATAGGAGACAGGTTGAAATAAACCGAAGTTTCCCTTGAGGGATTATTTTATTTTGATAATGTGAATATGTTACTGTAAGTACACTGATATCACTTTGTGGTCAGATTTGTACCAAAATATGCACTTAAATTCTCTCAACTTAATTGTAAAGGTTTCTTGTTACAGTTTGTAAGTAAAGTGTGTTCAGTTTTACTACACTGGTTTTGAAATTGGAACAGAAAGTGAACATTTCTTACATAATGTTGTTCTCATTCTTAGATATTTTGTGATATGTTCAAGTATTTGATGGTGACAACATAACAAATATAAAATAAAGATTTTCTATATTGGAAAAATTTTAAGATGGATGTTTTTCTGGCTGTTCTGGTACATGAAGTAATTTGACAATATTAATTCATGCTCTATGTATTAAGTTTACAGAATAGAATGAATGACAGTATACACTGTCTGGCAAGTTCTGCATCTGACAACAATTGAAATGCTAATTTGGCTGAATATTAAAAGCATATTTAGAATATGCACATCTGATATTTTCTTTATTTTTATTACTTTTATTAAGTACATTTTTTAACCGTTAAATCAACAGCATCAATATATTTTTTACCATAAAAGAAGAAAATGTTTTACCGTAATTTAATGGTAGAGTTATGGCAACCTCAGCTGCCGGTATTTCATTGTAAAAAATTACACATTTTCATGTAAATTTTCAGGTAAAACAATGTTTTTTTAAATGTAAAAACTTTATTTTTTATGGTATAATGTCGAATTAAGCACGGTAAAATCAACAATATCAATACATTTTTTACCATACATGACAAAAATTTTGTAGCGCAATTTAACGGTAGAGTTTCGGCAACCACAGCTGCTGGTATTTTACCATAAAAACAAAAAAATACTGTAATATATGATACAGTTTCTGTCATGTTTATTACTGAGATAGACTGTAATTTTGACAGGAGATTACTGGAAACAGGTTTATGTGTTAACTGTTATTTTTGCAGCAAACTACCGTAAACAAATAACAGTTCTGTTCTGCAAAATTTACAGTTGCCAAAACAGCATACCGTAAAGTCCTCTACATGGTAACCATAATTTTTACGGTGAATCTCTGGCAACCACAGCTGCCAGTATTTCACCGTATATTTTACGGATTTTTTCTTACAGTGTAGCTCTAGGAACCACACTAAACTGGTTCAGGTCATATTTACTAGGTCATCTCAGTTGGTACCAGTTAATCATGGTTCCTCTGAGACCACTACAGTCAGTTATGGTGTTCCTCAAGGCTCTGTGCTTGGACCAGTCCTCTTCACCCTGTACCTGCTTCCTCTAGGTCACATGATCAGGAAACACTCCATTAATGTTCACTGCTATGCAGACGACACTCAGCTGAACTCATCAATGATCCACATGGAACAAACCAGCTGACTGAACTGGAGGCCTGTCTGAAGGACAGGAAACATGGAGGACCATCATTTCCTTTATTAAACTCTGATCAACTGAAGTTCTTGTGCTGGGCCCAAACACCTGAGGACCACCTGATCTGATGAGACAGGTACCCTGGATGGCACCACCCTGGCCCCCAGCACCACCGTAGGAACCTAGCAGTTCTCTTTGACCAGGACCCTTCAACTCCCACATTCAACAAACCTCCAGGACGCCTTCTTCCATCTACGTAACATCGCTAAGATCAGACACATCCTGGCTCAAGAAGATGCAGAAAAACTAGTCCCTGCTTTTGTCACTTCCAGGCTGGATTACTGCACCTCCCTCCTACCAGGCTGGACTAATAAGTCCCTAAAGACTCTCCAGCTGGTCCAGAACGCTGCTGCCCCCCTGACTAGAACTGGTAGCAGAGACCAGGTCTCTCCTGGACTGCTTCTCTGCATGGCTCCCTGTCAGATTCAGAACAGAATTTAAAATTCTTCTTCTACCATCAAAGTCCTCAACAGTCAGGCTCCTTCATCCCTGACAGAGCTCCTAGTCCCCTACGATCCAGCTAGAACCCTTCACTCCCAGGATGCAGGGTTCCTGCTGGTTCCTAGAGTTCTAACAGTAGAATGGGAGTCAGAGCCTTCAGCTATCAGGCTCCTTCATCCCTGACAGAGCTCCTAGTCCCCTATGATCCAGCTAGAACCCTTCACTCCCAGGATGCAGGGTTCCTGCTGGTTCCTAGAGTTCTAACAGTAGAATGGAGCCAGAGCCTTCAGCTATCAGGCTCCTTCATCCCTGACAGAGCTCCTAGTCCCCTATGATCCTGCTAGAACCCTTCACTCCCAGGATGCAGGGTTCCTGCTGGTTCCTAGAGTTCTAACAGCAGAATGGAGCCAGAGCCTTCAGCTATCAGGCTCCCCTCCTGTGGAACCGTCTCCCAGTTTCAGTCCAGGACCCAGACCCCCTCTCTACGTTTAAGAGCAGACTAAAGACCTTCCTTGTTGATCAGGCTTATAGTCAGGACTGCTTAGGCTGGCCCTTAGATCTGCTGCTATAGGCTCAGACTGCTGGGATCTCCCATGATGCACTGGGCTTCTCTGTCCTCCTCCTGTCCTCATACGTGTTACTGACTCCTCTTCTTCTCCCCTCATCCCAGATCCTGGTGCTGCTGGAGGACGCTCCAGACCTGAAGAGGCTCCAGCTGCCACCCGTAGCTCCACCTGCTCACGTCCCCGTCTGTCCATCAGTCTCTCCTCCTTTCTCTCTCTTTATCTCTGTCCCTCTCTTTCCTTCTGTCTCTCTCTTCCTCCATTCTCTGTCTTTGTCTCTGTCCATCAGTCTCTCCTCCTTTCTCTCTCTTTATCTCTGTCCCTCTCTTTCCTTCTGTCTCTCTGTCTTCCTCCATTCTCTGTCTTTGTCTCTGTCCATCAGTCTCTCCTCCTTTCTCTCCCTCTTTATCTCTGTCCCTCTCTCTCCTTCTGTCTCTCTGTCTTCCTCCATTCTCTGTATTTGTCTCTGTCCATCAGTCTCTCCTCCTTTCTCTCTCTTTATCTCTGTCCCTCTCTCTCCTTCTGTCTCTCTGTCCTCCTCCATTCTCTGTCTTTGTCTCTGTCCATCAGTCTCTCCTCCTGTCTCTCCCTCTTTATCTCTGTCCCTCTCTTTCCTTCTGTCTCTCTGTCCTCCTCCATTCTCTGTCTTTGTCTCTGTCCTGCTCTCCTGCTCTCTCTCCGTCCCCCACTGATCCTGGATCTGCTCCACCTTCCTGCTGGTAAAGGAAGGTTCTGGTGGCTGCTGTTGCAGGATGTGCTGCTGATGGAGAATTGTTGGGTGGAGGTTCATTGAAGGAGGGAGGTGCTGGACCTGCTCTACTTGGACAGAGTCAGGACAGAACTTTGGTTGGGGTTTGGTGACACACTAATAAAACCAAACGACAAGGACGACAAATAAAATTGACTTGTCTTGACTTGAATTTCCTACCTCTGCGATACACAACTGGGTCGTCGTACTCATCCTTCTTTGATCCAGTTTGTCCTGGTTGAGGGGGCCTCAGCCTCAACAAGGAAGCCCAGACTGTCCTCTCCAGCCACTTCCACCAGCTCTTCCGGGGGAATCCCGAGGCGTTCCCAGGCCAGCCCAGAGATTTAATCCCTCCAGCCTGTCATCGGTTGGCCCTGAGGCCTCCTCCTGGTCAGGCATGCCTGGAACACCTCCTGAGGGAGGCGTCCTCACCAGATACCTGAACCACCTCCACTGACTCCTCTACCTGGAGGAGCAGCAGCTCTACTCTGAGTCCCTCCTGAAGGACTGAGCTTCTCATCCTGTCTCTAAGGTGTTCAAATGCATTTCAGCAAAGAGAGCATTGCAGTCAGCACTGACATTCAGCAGATGTTCTACGCGTTTGTCATCCGTGAAGATCATCATCGTGGTTATTGAAGGTTCCTTTGGTACGAGGATAACAACCTTGGAAGTGAGGTGGCAGAATTCAGTCTGAAAGTACGCATGTTTGGCAACAGCCTCTCACCCTCAGTCGCCATTTATGCTCTGAGAGGAGCTGCACCAGAACACCAGGACAGACAAAGCATTAGTCATCAAACATAAAACTTCTTCAGCCTCCCCTTTCTTCATGTTAGCCACCTGCCTTGCTGTACAAAGCTGGAAGTTTACTGCGAGAGCAGAACAGCTCTGACTGACCAAATGACCTTGACACTACAAGCAGTCAAAAAACAAAGGAACAGACAAGGACAGGAAGCAGATGAAGACACAGGAGGGACATGAACACAGAGGAAACAGGAACTGAACAAAGTTGACCACCAAAAACAAACCACAAACAGTTGCATCAGTCCAACTCTTGAATCAGCCTTGTAGTCCTGTTGTCTTTCTGTTGACTTACAGTGGTTTGACTCATGTGAAGTGAACGTTGGCTGAGTTTAAGACTTAGACTTAGACTTCCTTTATTGTCATTGCACAAAAAAACACGACAGCGAAATTTTGGCAACGAAATGCCGTTGCTTGGCTTCCGGATTTACAACAGGGACGGAATTGTTGGGCAGTTTAAAAAATTAAATATAGACTCAGAAACTAAAACTAAAAACAACAAGAGCGGGTTGGTAAGTGGGTTGCTTTCACGATAGGATTCTCTCTTCCTGGTTTTAGCAGGAAAAATGTCAGAGGTCATTGGGGTCTTGGGTTGGTGAGGGGAGAGGTCCGTTGAACACGCTGCATCAAATCTGCCAGCATCTTTTATTCTAGACACACACTTGATGCTTTGTGTCGATGTTCAGGGGGTGAAACTGGACGAAACACATCATCACTGCTCGTGTTTCAGCAGGTAGGCATATTTTATTTTGGTAACTCAACACAGAAGTTCACTTACATCCACATGAACATGATTACTGGAAATAAAATTGCAGCTCATGGAAAATGTATTTTTACGGAAGCTGAAATAGTGATTCTAACAATGCTTATCCTTTCCTTTCAAACACATCACATCATGAAGGACACTTCAGTATAACCTTTTAAAAAGGAAGAGGAAGCTTGTCTTCCTGGAGAGAAAACTATCACAATAATATCAAGTAGAATTTCTCTGCACATAGCTTGGGGCCTGAGCACCAGGAGAGTCTCTCTGAAGATGATCATGGAATGTGGAGGCAGCTTGAGGCGACAAAGACACATGTCTGTGTGATGGCTTATAACTCAGCAGAGATCTGGACATTCTGGTGCCCTTCCTCTCACAGATGGACTGGTTGAAGGGGGCAGGTGGTGACGTCCTGTTGGCAGTCAGCCTTTCAAACTCTGCAAGTAGGTGCTTGGCCCAATTATAACTGCAGCAGATGCAAATCTGATGATCACACACAGTTGTGACTCTGTAAGAACAACAGCATGGAGGTGTTTTGTGCGTTAATGCAAACCAGCAAGTACACATGTAGTCATGTGCGTACAATAACGTCAATGTGCACCAAACGGTCCACAGCGAAAGTAACTAACAATTCTTTTTGAACAGGTACGATCAATGTAGGATTTGATTTATATCTCTGCGCTGAGCTGATACCGCGGGGACACGTGCGCATGTGCAGCTGCTGTGGTCCGACATGCTGCCCGCTGCTGCAGCTGCAGCCGATCTGTTCCACACAGCATCGCATTTCCACTCTGTTTCGTTATTTCCATAAGAGTAACTGTTGTTCACAATTTATTAGGTCCAGCTTTAAAGCGGTACTTTTGGTACTCACAAAGTGAGAAGTGTCTCCACCTCACAGAGAGGATTTTCCCTCCTGCGTTGCTTCTTTGTGATTGTAGAATGTAGAAAGAGCCACCCACGTATATTCAGCTCACGTCACAAAAAGGTGACGTAGGAAGGGGTTTTATACATTTATATACATATATATATACATATATATATATATATTAGTAGTTTAAAATGTCAGTTCATCTAGTAAATAATGACAGAATTGCAGGATTCTGATGTTTTTTACATTTTTACATCAGAATTGATTACTGCATTATTAAACGATGTGAGGAATAACATTAAAAACTCACACAATCGCTGCCACTTTACAGCCACTTGGAGACGCCACGTGTTTGATCGTCTGCTTTCGAATCCCTTTATTAATGCATTTAAAACAGCAGCCTTCCTTGAACATTTGTGACTGGCTGACCAACCCTGTAAGAGAGAGCAGAGTTGAAGTATTTGGCCTTTTAAATACACATAAACTGACAGAAATCCAGTCACTGACCTGCAGAGACCTGAAGCACAAAGTAGATCAGGCTGAGAAAAACTGGTGGGCCCAGAGTCTTCATGGTGCAGACGGGACAGATGTAGAGATGAAAGGCTTTGATGCTCTGAATGCAGCTGGAGAGCCTGGACCTGGAGAGCCTGGACCTGGAGAGCCTGGACCTGGAGAGCCTGGACCTGGAGAGCCTTGACCTGGAGAGCCTGGACCTGGAGAGCCTTGACCTGGAGAGCCTGGACCTGGAGAGCCTGCAGCTGGAGAGCCTGGACCTGGAGAGCCTGGACCTGGAGAGCCTGCAGCTGGAGAGCCTGCTTATAGGCAGCTCCTGCCTCCTTCTTAGAACCTGCCGTTCCTCCCTTTTCCTTCTCTGTTCTCAGATGTGATGACACAACTATGATATACAGATAATTCTGCAAATAGCCTTGAGAGAAAAACTAGCACACATTGCATGTCATTCTTATTTCAGTGTTTCCATTCACACACACACACACACACACAAAGACACACACACACAAAGACACACACACACACACTCACTGTACAGAAGATGTTCTGGTCAACATTTACTGAGGGACCCTCCCCCTCACTATGGAAGAACCCCCCCCCCCCCCCAACACCCTATAAATCTGAACTCTGCCTTTAGATTCCAAGAATGTGTGGTTGGTTTCCTTGTGGTTTTCAGTTCATCTTTTGTGGCTTCACCGAATGTCACAACTTCAGGAGAACTCACTGCTTTGACTCACACAGAAAACAATTCCCAATTAGCGGTGGTCATTCTAATAAACAAAATTCCGGTCAATGAGGAACCAGAGAGAACCCTGCTTGAAGTGTTCCTGCAACGTTGCCAGCATTGAAGCAGCATTATCAGAGGTGTGAAGGCGCCTGTCATTCAACGCTGAGTCATCAGATGTAAGGTTGGAGCTTCTGCACAGACGGATCACTCTTCATCCCGCCGCTGACGCCTGGCCTGCTGGCAGCTGTATATAGCCCTGTTGGATTCATCAAGAGCAGAAGCAGCACATTACATGGAGGACTGAAAATAACTGGAACTCTGCGTTACTGCCCAGAACTGCTGAGACAACGTGAAACTTGATTAAATGATCAGTTGCTCCCAAGCAAGAGAAAGACATGAAAGCCCTCACTCCTTTCCCCTTGATTTTAAGAAACCTGTTGATTACCAAGTAGATAAAGTTCTGAGAAGATGTGAATATGGGAAGAGAAAACTACAGAGTCAGACAGTTTCAAAATGATGCCATTCATACGTAGCGGAATGTAATCATTTCCCCCTGTTAGCTTTTGGGCAGCTAAAATGGATCCTTCATCTTATAGCACAAAGTACACATCACATTTGTGTAAGGCACACCAGCATTGGGTGATAAGTGAATCAAAGTACTCGGTACACCACGCTGAGTTCTACTGTGGGCCTCTTGTAACTGTCAAACCACAAATGCAGGACTTTGCTGCTGAGCTTCCTGCTGGTGCGACCCATGTTGAAGTACGTCGACTTCACCGGGTCTGTCGATGATAGGAGATCAACCGGAGTCGTCTGCTTTAGACAAATCAACACTTTATTTCACACCACAAAGCAGACACAGATCTATCTGGAGACCTTCACTACAGGCACCTTGAGAGTGCAGCAGAGAGTCTGAATAAGATATGAACAGACAGTGAATATGTGCTTGAAGCCACACCTTTTTTGCATACGTAATTTTACATTCATGCATATCACACTTCTTGATCAGTACTCCTGCCTCCTGCACACTCAGGTCGTCTTGTCCTGTTGTTTTCGTCATTCAGCCTTGACAGTTCAGGTGTGACTAGCAGCCTGCACAACGTAATACAAACAATCACGTCATGTACTGATACACAATCACCTCCTGATATGGTGAAGACGTGAACAGAACATGATCAAAAGCTCATCATCTCACACCCAGTTTAAGGTCTGTGGTCTTCTTTAGCCACCTGTTTGAAACCAAAGCTTTTTGGAGACTCTTAAAAGCTTAGACATTCTCCGATGTGGTATTGACTGACATGTTTTACTCTGTAGAACAAAACCTTCAACTATTTTAAACTCGTGTTAACCTCAGACCTTCTTACAGACATTCAACTGTTGTGCCAACTCAACCAGGTCAAGAGATTCATTCAGAGATGTGACAATTAATCCAGTTGAAGAAAGGACTTTCGGCCTGTGAGGCCTACCACCTCTCTCTGGAGCCTGCATTTGAGTGACCACATGTTCTTGAAACGAGGGTCATAAACAGGGGGCTCAATCTGGCCACTGACCCCCCCAAAACTCGTGCCTTGCTTGACCAGAAGTTCGTGTGCCGCACTGCTATTGGCTGAGAGCCATTACCATCCCACGGGAAGTGACATCATCTGCCTCATCACATAAAACTACAGCGCAAGAAAGGTTCGACCTCTTCAGTTCTCTTCAACCTCTTCGGCTCTCCTCTTCGGACCTCGATCTGGCAGTGCAGCGACGGCAGAGACTCCGCAAAGGACACCTCTTCCCCCCTGTCTACTCGTCCAGAGAAGCCACCGTCGAGCCACGCAATCCGCGTGAACTGGTCCCTGGTGAAAGAAAGCTCACTCCAGCTTCTTCACCTTTCTACCAGTCAACTCCAGCAGATCCTGCAGGCTGTCTGCCTGCCGATGTCCTGAGAACCTCCGAACCGAATCCCTTACCGCTCCACCGGGTCAAGTAAGGATTCCTTTAACTAGGCATTTTCTGGGCAGAGAAATAGCTTAGTGTGTTTGTGTGATGTCATGAATGCTCTGTTGATGTGACGAAGTCCTGTGATTAGCAGATACTATTACACAGCATCATACGGTATTGATTCAGGTTAGTTATTATTAACCGTGACCTTCCAAGAAGGTGTTACCTGTTATTAGTTCTGCACAATCCTGAACAAGTGTGTTAACACACGCATTTTTGGGTTTACCTCTGTCCTTGCCTCTCTCTCTCTCCGGCTCTCTCTCTCTTCCGCAAAGCGCTCAGTTCAGTAATTAACACTCCACATTTATACCTCCACGGTGCTAACTAGCGGCTAGCTAGCCTCAGCTAACTAGCCCAGTTGCAACAGTAACTGGTTGCTAGGCAACCAGGCTCCCCCCTCCCCTACTCACTCTCTCTTTTATATACACACACACACACTCACTCTCCCTCTCTCACACACGCTCACACACACATTGTCACTTGTGTCTTTTGGTTAGATAACCGTTATACCAACGTGTTGCTGATTGATGGATGCACTGTGTCAATAAACCCATTTTATTATCAGAGAGAAGTCGTAGTGTCTTTGTGTACCAACTTGTGGTCACGTGTCTCAGCAACAGCAGCGCTGTGATCTCCTCCAACATCAGAGCTGTCCCAGGTAGTTGATGTCACAGGATATTGACTGTTAGTGGATCAACTCTGTTAGAGACTGGTAACTGTTACAAGTTTGGTCGTGGTTTAGTTTCCCTGAACTCATCAGGGTGGTGCCCCGAATAGTTAGTATTTAATATTAATTAGTAACTTATTTAATAATGGATAATTATATTCATAATTATCCATTATCATTACTTTTGACCAATTTGCTCTTCAGTGCACAACATAATTGGTGCCCCGTGTGAGGCTATTCCGAGACATTTGACCACATTTGTACATAAATCAAAGATATTAATATTTTCATAATTCATAGTTTTTTAATTGGATTTCGGTCTTCTGCACTTGTTTCTACAGACAGAGATAAGTAAATGGCCTAATTATTACAGAATTATTAATTTAATAATTTCAGGATAGTTTATTTTAATAATTTTAAAATTTTCCAACCCTGCGACGTGAATATCGCCAGCTACACGCAGGATAGTTCACGTATCACACAGCGTGTATGGATCAACATTGCTTTCCATGCCATGAACCTCGTGCACCCCATTTATGTCTATACGTCTGACACCAAACCGCTGCTCATCGGCCAGGATCTCCTGGATCGGTTGACACCCCTCATCGACTACAGACAGGGACTCATTTGGGCACAGGTGGAAACACCAAGGCCCCTTAACACAGGTCACAGTCTGACAGCTTGCAGCGGACGGGTCGTCACTATCGAGGAGTCTAGAGAACTCCTCCCAAGGCTCATGCCGCTCCAAGGGCATGACGCTGGCACCGACCCCATAGCGCTGCTCGCTGATCATCGACCACCACCGACCATCGATAGCAAACCATTGCATGCCTTAGCGACATTATTGCAGGTTGTCAAGGAGGACATCACCTATCTGCAGACAGTCAGAGACTCAAGGCAGGGCCTCCACAGAGGAATTAGCCTGAGCGGTGGTATGATTTCCTCGTCCATGGTCTCTTCAGGATTGGTAGGAAAAACTCTCCAATCCGCTACGACAAACAAGCACTGAATCTTAGACAGAAGAAGGTTGAGCCATCTTAGGTAAGCTGAAAACTTGCTTGGTTTTGTTTTTGTGTTGTGGGTCGTTAGGTGCTTTGCACTGGAGTTTCGGTTTCTCTCTGCAACAATAGGTGAGGTCAGCTGACGCGGGTCACACCCTCTATTGCTTGTTTCCCAAGTGAAATCTAACAGGGGCGGTTCAGCCGGGCGCAATTAGTCAAGCTGGAAACAGCTGTGACTGTGGTCAGGTATTTAACAGACGCTCAAGCGTCAGCCCACAAAGCGTTTAAGACCACAAAAGGTAAAGACCCGCAAGTCTACCTGCGCGAGTCCATCGAGCTCGGACATCGACTACCGCTGCCGCCTGTCCGACCGAAGTTTATCGTACAATGTGTCCCACACACATCCCGGTCATTGTTGGCAATCAGAAAAAACGTACAGTCTACCGGAAACGCAATCCGCAAAACCTGTCCGCACTCCCAGAAAGTGGTCCCAGCCCACACTTGGTCACGTTTGGTCTTTGGAACTGTCAGTCCGCAGTCAACAAGACAGAATTCATCAGTTCACTGATGAAACTCTCAGACATTCAGGTCCTAGCCCTGACTGAGACATGGATCCGCCCAGAAAACACTGCTACCCCAGCTGCACTCTCTGAGTCTGCCACACTAAGCCACACCCCTCGCTCTACTGGACAAGGAGGCGGTGCTGGCATGCTCATTCCTGAGAACTGGTCTTTTTCTGCACTACGCCCGTCGAACAGCGAGACAACATTTGAATATCGTGCCTCTGAGTGTCACTGCTCCCATCAAAGCATATGTTCTGGTTTTGTACCGCCCACCAGGGGGTAATCTGGATGGCTTTGTCTCGGAGATGGACATTTTACTCTCTGATATCCCTGACGATGGCACACCACTGATTGTCATGGGAGACATGAACATTCACCTTGACTGAACTCTGGCAAACGACTTCCTGGCACTCATCTCCTCCTTTGCACTCAAACTAGCTCCTTCTCCTCCCACCCACAAAGCTGGTAAAGTCCTCGACTTGGTGCTGACTCGTAACTGCTCCATAACAGATGTGACAGTTACCCCACTCCACCTGTCAGACCATTTCTTGGTCAAATTTGCGGCTGCCTTTCCGCAATTGCAGACACCCACACAGACAGTTTCCTTCCGCAGAAACCTGAGGTCCCTCACAGCAGCACAGCTGTCTGATGAGGTGAACTCCGTTATGCCTGACCACTCGCACTTCTCCTCACTTTCTGTTCATGAGGCTATAAAACACTCTGTTCCTCTCTGGCATCCTCTCTGGACAAACTCTGCCCCCTGGTGTCCAAACCAGCCAAGAAAAAACAACCAAGTCCATGGCTCTCTGAAGTTCTGAGAGAACAAAGAGCTGGACTCAGGGCAGCAGAAAGAAAGTGGCGTAAATCCCAAGAACCCACTGACTTGTCCTTATACAAACAGAAACTTGCTGCCTTCACCTCATGCTTACAGTCCGCTAAGAAAGCCTTCTATCAGAACAAGATCTGTGCCACTTCTGATTCCAGAAAACTGTTTATGGCGTTTAACTCCTTGCTTTCTCCTCCAGTTGCTCAGCCTTCCACTGCGCTGACTTCAGACATGTTTGCCTCCTTTTTTACTGAAAAGGTTGCTGCAATCAGCAACCAGTTCTCTGAGCCTGACCAGTCCAGTCAGCACCAACCTGCCACTGCTGCTTCACTCTTCTCCTTTGCTCCCCTGAGCGAAGATGAGGTCTCCAGACTTCTCCTGAGCTCAAAACCTACAACTTGTCCTCTCGATCCAATACCCACCAGCATCCTGCAGACCATTTTGCCCACTATCAAACCTGCAGTCACACACATTGTCAATTCCTCCCTGGAAACTGGCATTTTTCCTGCTACTTTTAAGCAGGCCCGTGTCACCCCACTGCTCAAAAAGCCTCATCTCAACCCCGCCCAGGTTGAAAACTACAGGCCAGTATCACTTCTGCCATTCCTGTCAAAAATACTGGAGTGCTCAGTATTTAACCAGGTCTCTGAACATCTGCGGAACAACAACCTACTTGACTCTTTTCAGTCTGGCTTCAGGTGTGACCACTCCACTGAGACCGCACTCCTGTCAGTCCCTGAGTCACTGAGACGAGCTCGAGCTGCTGGTCAGTGCTCTGTCCTACTTCTGCTGGACCTGTCTGCTGCCTTCGACACGGTGAACCATCACATTCTCCTCTCCACACTCTCTGAGCTCCGCATATCTGGTTCTGCCTTGTTGTGGTTCAAGTCCTACCTCACAGGCAGATCCTTCAGAGTGTCATGGCGAGGAAAGGTGTCTAGGTCACATGGCCTATCTACTGGGGTTCCTCAGGGGTCAGTGCTTGGTCCCCTTCTCTTCTCTCTGTACACCACCTCACTTGGTGCAGTGATCCCCTCCCATGGCTTCTCCTACCACTGTTATGCTGACGACACTCAGCTTTTCCTCTCTTTCCCACCTGATGACAGAACGGTCTCAGATCGTATATCAGCGTGTCTGGCTGATATCTCCACATGGATGAAGGAACGCCGCCTTCAACTGAATCTCTCTAAGACTGAACTTATGGTCTTTCCAGCTTGTCCATCTGTTCAGCCTCAGGTCACTGTCCAACTTGACTCGAGCCTACTTGCGCCCACAAACTCAGCCAGAAACCTGGGTGTCATGATTGATGACCAGCTGACCTTTAAGGTTCATGTGGCCTCAGTTTTTCGGTCTTGCCGTTATGCCCTCTACAACATCAGGAAGATCAGACCCTTCCTGACCCAACAGACCACACAGATTCTGGTTCAGGCTCTTGTCATCTCACGCATTGACGACTGCAACTCTCTTCTGGCAGGCCTCCCTGCAGGCTCATTCAAGCCTCTGCAGATGATCCAGAATGCAGCAGCACGTCTGGTCTTCAACCAGCCCAAAAGGGCACATCTTTGGGGTAGAATCAGTTAGAGGGTCCAAGACCCAGCACTTAGTGACTATGTAGCACTAACTGTGTTGTGTGATGTTGTATGTCTGTTATATAAAATTTTTTTAAAAAGGGTGGGGGGGCAACACTTCTTCTTCCACTAGATGGCAGTACCTGTGACCAAATCACAACTGAAGCACTTTTGCGCTTCCTATGGACTTTTCTTTAATTAGGTCTAAATTCTTGCTTGTGTTGTACGTCGCTTTGGACAAAAGCGTCTGCTAAATGAAATTGTAGAATTGTAGAATTGTAGGATTGTAGACTTCTGGGGTGCAATCCTCCCAACTCCACCTGGCATATAGTCTTGGCAGCGCAATCCCTATTTTTGTAGATCCCAAGAATCTAAAAATAGGACTTACACTCGGTCTACCAATACTCTCCTACCACGAGACGAACGTAGGAAGAGCAGACAATCGACAGCTAAACACACTTACGTCCTCGATGTTAATACCTTACGACCGCCATGACACAGCCACTAGTTTGACTCTACCCAAGCAACCAGTGTTTGACGGTTCCTCGGGGAGTCACCGTACACATCGGCGATATGATTCTCCACCATCTCAATCCTGACAGAGATCACTCTAAGATTGAGATCCTGGATGCGCTCAGAGGTCATGACCTCACCATTGATGGCGCCCTTCAAGAGCAACGGCTCTTATTGGCCACCCCATTTCCATTGGCTCTGGTTGTCATCAATCATCCTCTGTAGCGCTCCAAGTGGTGTTGCCAAATCTACTTTATGTAATGTATCTTATGTTGTCTGGTTGCAGGTTTCTCTCTCAAAATCTGGCAACACCGTTTCATTTTCTCAGAGCAGAACCATCAAGTAGAAGCGATATTGAGGGGGAAGAAAACAGCAGTGGTTGTCACATAGAGTTGTCCCCATTCTCTATGCAAGTTTATGTAGAAGAGCCGCCATAAGCGGCCCCATGAAATGAACAGAGTTCATTTCACTCTCTCAACAGAGATGAAGTAGAGTAGAGTTTTCAGATATAAAATTAGTCGATTTTTAGTCCAAATTTGAGGGCTTCAGTCGACCAAAACCTTGTTAACTTATACGTTAACAAGGTTTTGATTTTGAAAACTAACGTACTTACCTCACTGTACCAATTCATTCAATGTCTTTTTACCAGTAGCATGAGCCTAGCCAAGTAGCCACTATTAGTATTTTCTTGGCCAGGTGACTGGTCCCTCTGACACTCTTTCTTGTGGCCACGATGAAAAGAAAACAAGGAGACATTATAAGTTTTTCAAGAAGAGGCAGACTGAGACGCCACAGCTTTAAAACGGGGGCAGCACCCACGGACCTCCAGGTGAAAATGATTTGAAGTCTGGTCATACTTACCCCATATTACTCTTTGTTAAATGGGTGTGTATGTGAAAACCGGCTCCAGGCCGTCTGGCCGAGCTGCCTCATGGGTGTTGGGGGGCTGTTTAGTGTGTGTTTGTAGTGCTTTTAGTGCTGCTAATGTGGTAGTGGAAGTACCTTCAGGCTCAGGCCCTAATTAAACTGATGGCAATTGTTTGAGTACATTCACTGTGGAGAGCACTTCAAGTTTTGTCAAGAGATTTTGTGAAGTGTTAAGCAATAAATAAGGATTTATAAAATCATGATACAAATTGAAGTCATTGTCATACCCTTTGTACAGGTTAGATATATTTGCCAATAATATGACTATGAACCTTTACAGGTTTACATGTAGAGAGGGAACAGTGAAACAAAACAAAGTTATTCTTCTACACTGTTATTCATTCTCTATTTGAGACCTTTGAATTTAGTCCACATTAGACCCTTTGTGAGATCTGTATTAGTATTTAGTGATGTTATTTTGCAGATTGCAGGTAGAACAGTCAGTTTTCCCCAAACTGGCTTATAGGTTAGTAGGTATAACTGTGTCAAAATGTAGTTTACTATGCATTTCAGGGGTACTGTGGGGTTGAAACCCCCCAAAAATTTTCGGCACTTGCCACCCCAAAGTAAGTGTTGGTACCCCCTGCGCCCCCCCCCCCCCCCCCCCCGGAAAAACTCTAGATCCGCCCCTGTCCTGAACATTCCTAACGAGTGTCGGACTTACAGACGCCTCACTAGTCTTGGAGCAACACTGCAGCTTACAGGGGTAACAAGGTAAGAGCTTCACGTCCATGTTAGCGGTGCCATGAGGCTGGAGCAGGGGCCAGAACAACATCGGACAAATTCATCGCCACTTCAGTTTTCCTCTTATTGAACATGCTTTTGAACTGTGGCTGCAGCGCCTGCCGACAGCTTGATATCATATGGTCCTGGACTAGTTCTGCCTGGCCCGCGAGGTCCACAACACCGCATCAGTCATCTTAGTCCTGCAGGCCTCAGTCGCGAAGGTTGGAACTTGTTTCACATGTGCTGAAGATTAATGAGCACTGAACGAAAATGAGAGGCGGCTGGGTGGTTATGGTGCTGGAGGAGGCTGCAGACCTGAAGAGGCTCCAGCTGCCACCCGTAGCTCCACCTGCTCACGTCCCTGTCTGTCCATCAGTCTCTTCCCTTTTTCTCTCTCTTTGTCTCTGTCCCTCTCTTTCCTTCTGTCTCTCTCTTCCTCCATTCTCTATCTTTGTCTCTGTCCATCAGTCTCTCCTCCTTTCTCTCTCTTTATCTCTGTCCCTCTCTTTCCTTCTGTCTCTCTGTCTTCCTCCATTCTCTGTCTTTGTCTCTGTCCATCAGTCTCTCCTCCTTTCTCTCCCTCTTTATCTCTGTCCCTCTCTTTCCTTCTGTCTCTCTGTCTTCCTCCATTCTCTGTCTTTGTCTCTGTCCTGCTCTCCTGCTCTCTCTCCGTCCCCACTGATCCTGGATCTGCTCCACCTTCCTGCTGGTAAAGGAAGGTTCTGGTGGCTGCTGTTGCAGGATGTGCTGCTGATGGAGAATTGTTGGGTGGAGGTTCATTGAAGGAGGGAGGTGCTGGACCTGCTCTACCTGTAAAGTGTCATGAGATAACTTTTGATGTGATTTGGCGAATACAAATAAAACTGACTTTACTTGGTGTGACGGTCCATCGAGGTGCTTGAGCAGCTCCACGTTCTAAGGGAGTCTGAGAAATAAATAATAATAATAATAATAAATGGAACCTCTAAAGCACTTTATATCAAACAAATGATCACAAAGTGCTACATTGCAAAAACAAACAAAAAAAAGAGAGACCACCAAGAACCAGGAATCGGACAGTGGTGTGAAAGGTACAGGGTGAACTTCCGGAATCTCTTATTTTCCAGGATGTGCAGGATGAGGCAATGATGTCATCATTTGCGGATGAGCTGACGTCAAGCGTTAGCGATGCTGAGTGGCTGACTTGTGTGTAGAATGTGAATTCATCCAGGTGAGGTGCTGCTGAGGGGAGTTACCTTCCAGGTGTGAAGAGTCTTTGGCTGAGGTTGATCAACAGGTATGTAACACCCCTCAATATTCTTTCAGTCCACATTTCAAGACATTCTATGTTCTGTTGCGGTTTTCACACCGTTTGTTTTACAATACAGAATTTGGTATTTGAATATTTGTCTGGTTTTGCTTATAAAAGGATATTTCCAGTTGTAACGTCAGGGATTTTCAACCTTTAATTTCATGAAGATTTGGAATTAAAGCAGCGCACGATGCAGAAACACTGTTGAGTCCCAACGGCATCCATTATTTCAGTGACACTGAATGAGATCTGCAGTAATGTAACAGCATATAAATGTTCCTTAAGATGTTAGACACAAGGTGCCTCTCATGTCCTTTGACATTATTTATCTGTTAGAACCACGAGTGATGTCGCCCACCAGTTTTGCACCACGTGAATGAGATCTTTCTATTTAGAGCCGTAGTTCTTTGCCTGGGGGGGTGGGGGTTGGTAGTGGAAGCTCTACAAGTCCAGCCAAGCAACACACAACATTTAGTGGTAGACAACCCAACCGCGTCTCTGCGACAGCTGGCCTGGAGCCCCCAGCACATTGTCAGATACACTGAAGCGGAGGAGAGTCCAGAGTCAGGAGTCCTTCCTGCGGTCGAGGGCGTGGTTGGCTGTTTCTAACTGCTCTACAGAGAAGGACTCGTTTCAGCTTATTGGAAATTAATAAAAAAGAAAAAGCAGAACACAAAGAAATCCCATTTTTTGAGAGACTAGATGTGAATGAAAGTCACCACAAGTCACCTGGTGCCCATTCTGATGTAGCAGGGTGATGTGTTGAGTAGGGCAGCAATCAACCAAAGATATTCTTGGTGCACTGAAGCCCTCAAATTTGGACTAAAAATCAACTACTTTCATTTATGAAAACTCTACTGTGTCAACTACCAGCACAAAACCTGCTGAGGAACATTGAGACAATTGTTTCTGTCAGGTTAGAACCACTGAGCAACGCCATCGTTGGTCCTGACAGAGCCAGACTGAACACAGGAGCTCAGCATCGCTGACACACAAATAGACTTTTAACTTAAAACTTAACTCTTAAACACAAAAGGCAAGTCCACGGTAAGAATTTTTACAATTAACACAAAACAATTATTGGACTAAAACACTGAACTGTCAATTCTGATGTGTTCATGTACTCAAAACTGACAGGCAACCTCAGGTGGACACGTTAGCTCACCGTTTCTAGGGGACACGTCGTGTTTGTGGTGGAGCTGTGACATGAAAACTGGTGTTGGCAAACTTTGCATTCGCCTTTTTTTCCATGATCTGTTTTCATGAAATGCTGCCACGCTGCAGACGTCTTTGACGTGGTGGACGAGGACTGACTTGGAATGAAACAGTCAACACTAAACAGACATTCATCAAACCACCAGACGTGGGCCTTCTAGTCCTCTTCAGTCTGTCTGTCTCTAGCGGGTCGGGGGAGTCCAAAATAGCAAAACAAGGGGGTGTTCAGAGATAGATTGTTATCTGTGAAACAGGGGAGCTTTGGTACTTTGCTCCTGATGAAATTAACGTGGCAAAAAATCAACCAATCACAATTTTGGTCCAGCCAGAACGTACCGACTAATAAATTGACCAGTTGACTGGGAGATTACAGCCCTAGTGTTGAGGGCAATCCAGCTGCCGGTCACCGGGAAAGTGCTCGTCCTCGGTTCTTTGAAGAACCGGCTTTTGTGGGAGGAGCTCACGGAGGACAGGAGCAGCAGTCGACCTCGGAGGACCTTCACCTCCTTTCTTCTTCATCTGCTGCAGTTGTCGGCAACAGACTCGATTCATCACTGGAGTTGAATGATTGGTTGACCTGTGTAGGAATTTTTCAACAAGTCATCATTAATCAATCAGAAGGACCCACAGTCTATATTGCGCTGTTCAAAATCTGGAGAGGACACCTTCCAGTTGGTTCAAAAGAATTTATTCAGATTAACTGGAAAGAATACAGAGCTCTGGAGATCGTCTCCCTGTCCTGGAGTCAGCATACGCAGATGCGTCGTCCCTGGCGTTGGGGCAAGAAGTCCAACAATCTAACTATCTTCTCCAGTTTTATGTGATACAAGGAGGTGCTGATGTGATTGCTTCTGCGTGCACGTGTGTATTTTTGATCTTCGTGTTTTTTGCAGATTCTTCCGTCTGACTGCGTGCCAGCACCATCTGTTCCCATCGTAGACTTCTTGTTGCAGCTGTGAAGATCAAAACCTCTATCCTGATCCACCACCATGCTCTTATCTACTTCATGCTACCGTAGAAATTCTTGTGGACTCTGTTCTGACTTAATTAGCTTGAGGGAGTGATGCTAGCATGAGCTTCACTCCTGCTATTCCCTGTTGTGACCTTTCACCTGTCCACTCTGATACAATCTGGTCTGTGCTTCACTGCCTCGTGTTTCCTGCACTCTAGTTTAAGCAAACATATGTATAAATTTATCTACACCTGGTTGACCAGAACATCAGAACTCACCTGCAGAGCAAGGTCCTCCGTCAGTGCAGCTCCTGGAGCAGGTGCTTCGCCTGGAGAATCATGAAACAAACATGACACGACCACCATTTATTGTTTTGTTTTTCAAATGTTCCCTCCATTTTACAGTCTGCATTGACATCAACAAATCCAGCTTAACATTGACGTCGCAGAGTTTGAATTCCAGGCAGCTTTAGAACCACTCTTGAAAGATCTCGCCTCTCTCCAACAGGAGGGAGCTTTCATTTCCAGTGCTTGAATAAATACTAGTATCGGTGGTTTCCACTTAAACCACAGCCTTCTTGTGACTTACTATGTCCAGCACTGTTTGAATGAGATCCCTTCAGAAATGTCTTGACCCTCAAGGTTGCCTGAACAGAACTAGAACAGGTAAATGTTGGCTGCCTTGCTGCTCTGGGAGTCAGGGACGTCTCCAACAGGACCACGCCGTGGAGACGCTCCCTCAGAGACCCTCTCCTCCGTAGGGCCAGACTAGGATTTGTGTGGCCTGCTTGTTCTGCTTTGATATTTTTGCAGAAGTTGCATCCTTTAGAAACTCAGAAAACCGTTTTGTGGCTCTACAGGTGATCTCCAATAAACTGAAATGATTCCTTTTCTGCAGAGCAGTTAGAAAAGCCAACCAGTTAAAATACAGTCCTAGAAAACTGTACTGTGCATTGTCTTGTTTATGTCAGGACCCGCATTAGCCTGTACCCTTGGTCACAGCTACTCACCCGAAACACAGAGTACACAACGTCCATGATAGCAAAGATCAAAAATAATAAAAATGTAACAACAAAGCCATGAGATAAAGATAACAATGAATAAATGAATGAACAATGAATGAAGATAAAGTTGTAACAATGAGACATTTTAACAACAATCGCAAAGAAAGAGAACCACTCAAACTCAAAGGTGCTGCCTCCAACGTAAGGTTAGCTCATATTAGCAACCTCAGCCAGAGGTCAGAGGTGAATACACCACCCTGCGACCAGCGTATACACACATGCAGTACATACCTAGGTATACATGCAGTACATAGCTAGGTATGTACTGCATGTATATACCTAGGTAAATATGCAGTACACCTGGGTATATATGCAGTATATACCTAGGTGTACATGCAGTACCTACCTAGGTATACATGCAGTACCTACCTAGGTATACATGCAGTACATAGCTAGGCATACATGCAGTACATAGCTAGGTATGTACTGCATGTATACACCTAGGTAAATATGCAGTATACCTAGGTATATATGCAGTATATACCTAGGTGTACATGCAGAACCTACCTAGGTATACATGCAGTACCTACCTCGGTATACATGCAGTACCTACCTCGGTATACATGCAGTACATAGCTAGGCATACATGCAGTACATAGCTAGGTATGTACTGCATGTATATACCTAGGTAAATATGCAGTATACCTAGGTATATATGCAGTATATACCTAGGTGTACATGCAGTACCTACCTAGGTATACATGCAGTACCTAGGTATACATGCAGTACCTACCTAGGTATACATGCAGTACATAGCTAGGCATACATGCAGTACATAGCTAGGTATGTACTGCATGTATATACCTAGGTAAATATGCAGTATACCTAGGTATATATGCAGTATATACCTAGGTGTACATGCAGTACCTACCTAGGTATACATGCAGTACCTACCTAGGTATACATGCAGTACCTACCTAGGTATACATGCAGTACATACCTAGGTATACATGCAGTACATACCTAGGTATGTGTCCACCAAACACAGTACTATGAAAACTATGATGACAGGACACCAAAAAGCTCCATGGTCTGACAGCAGGATCATCACCGTCATCATCACCATCACTTTGCCCCTCATTACCTCTCTAGTTACCTTGTTGGTAATCTGTTGATACTAACCCAACCATAACTCAAGCTGTTTTGTTCAAAGTGCCTTCTGTTCTTCACTTCCTCGTTGCGGTGGGTTTTGGGCTCCAAGGTCTGAGCCAATGGTGGGGGGTTTATTGACACTGTACAGGCTGAACTGCTTCACCTGAACTCAAGTCTGAGAGACAAATGAGCTTTTAGAACGTTTCAAGAGGAACGTCTCAACAGTTCAGGAACAACTGCATCTGCTCCCGTTTACACGTCACACTGGCGGGCCGTCACACTGGCGGGCCTTCGCACTGGCGGGCCTTCGCACAGCGGAGAGACCAAACGCTCCAACATCTGTGTCTTCAGCAGAAAACCAAAGTTTGTGTGTAAATCTTGGAGTTGGTGAGGAACTCTGCTCCTGACATTTTAGTACAGCGTGGGAGCTCCACACACTGTAGTATGAGCACCTACTGCCCCCTACTGGTTAAGCTTTGCAGCTGCCGTAGTGTAGTGGCTGACCAATGACCCCCCCCCCCCCCCCCCACAAACACACACACACACACACACACACTCTTTATGAAACAAACAGGAAAACTAAAACCCCACGTGGTTTAATTTTAACATTTTTATTGGTTAGGTCATCCAGCTACCTTACCCTCAAATAATTAAATTACAATTCTTTTAAATATCGTCTTCAAGAAGAAAGCAAACCATTCACACACACGTCTTAAAAGAAGGAAAACAAACTTGAAATCACAACATCAACACAAAGAATGGAGTTAACACACTACACACAACTGAACCTAGGAACGAGACGGACGGGTGCCACAAACACGGCGGTGAACGTATGGATCCGCTCCAGTCAGGCGGCCTCTCAGTCAATCTTTCTGTTGCCGTCATGTCACTGGCTCTCTCTGGGGTTTCCCACGGTTTTCTCCAGGGGCCGATTGAGGGCTGTGATTAGATGTGGTGGGTGTCAGTGAGGCCGGGTGGCTCTGCAGGTGCGGCATGCTTTAAAAACCAAAGGTGTTTTCTCCGCTGTACGCCACGTATAAAAAGCCGTCCTCGTCCCTCTCTTTCTCGTAGAGCTGTCCCATGGTGATGCTGAAACAGAGGAGACACTCGTCAGCGGCAGCATGTCCAAGCGGAGACACGCTGCAGGTCAGCTGGGTCACATGATTCAGCTTTCTCTCCATCACAGATAACGGCACAAGTCAGGCTTGACAAGCTTATTCAGGGTGCTCCGATCGATCGGCCGATCAATACCGGCCAATATGGGCTCTAACAGAGTAGATCAGCTGATCACTTAATGATACTTCCTCATCTCTGAATGTAACAGTGGGCTAGAAATGTGAAACAAATATAAGCTACATGACAAACTGACATCTTCAAATAACCTCAGCAGTCGCTAACAGCAGGTACTGCTTTCATTGATCAATGGAACATCCCGATCGGAGCGGCCTGGCCGCGTACCGACAGCGCAGTCCCCAGACGTGAGGGTCGGGACGCTGTTTGGTTCCTGCACATTTTGGTTAATAAATGTCCAGGATGCGTCCGTCTGCCTCCTCTCGTCCCACTGCTGAGCCCCCCTCAGTGTCCAAGTCTCATCAGAGCACCGTCCCATCTACTGCCAGCTTGTGGATGAACAGACGTCTTATCAGATTATTTGATCCTAAAAATGTGACGACTGGAGTTTCTGCAGGTTTGGACAGCGAGCACAGGGAGGAGGTGTCGTGGAGGGAGGGGGTAGCAGGAGTTAGCTTGCTGGAGCAGGACGTTCCGTTGCTGCTGGAGTGGTGGACGACGGACAGCTCTGAGCAGGGTTCCTGCAGGTTCCACTTTAACACTCCTTAGAATAGTCTGAGACATCTCTGACAGCCATACTGGCACACAACCTGCAGGGACCCTGGTTAGGTGCATTACCGCCACCTTCTGGTGGAGTAGCACACTGCCACCGGATGCCAGTCAAGCCAAAGTGACAGTCACATTAACACATCAACTTTTCATGCATTAAGGAATGTTTGTGATTATCTTTTTATCATTTATCACAATCAATTTAAAACATGATGATGACAAATGATAAAAACTGATGATAAATGATAAAGATAAAAAAAGATCATAACAAACATTCATTAAAGCATGAAAAGTTGATCATTAGCAATTCAAAACATGGTGCGGCACCCTACTACTGCTGCTGCTGCTGCTGGTACTTCTTCTACTACTACTACTACTACTACTGCTGCTGCTGCTACTAATACTACTGCTGCTGCTACTACTGCTGCTGCTGCTGCTGCTACTGCTGCTGCTGCTGCTGCTGCTGCTGCTGCTACTACTGCTGCTGCTAATACTACTACTGCTGCTGCTACTACTACTACTACTGCTGCTGCTGCTGCTGCTGCTGCTGCTGCTACTACTGCTGCTACTACTACTGCTGCTGCTGCTGCTGCTGCTACTACTACTGCTGCTGCTGCTGCTACTACTGCTGCTGCTGCTGCTGCTACTACTGCTGCTGCTGCTACTACTACGACTGCTGCTGCTGCTACTACTACGACTGCTGCTGCTACTTCTTCTACTACTACTACTGCTGCTGCTGCTGCTACTACTGCTGCTGCTGCTGCTACTACTACTACTACTACTACTACTGCTGCAGCTGCTGCTGCGACTGCTGCTGCTGCTGCTGCTGCTGCTACTGCTGCTGCTGCTACTACTGCTGCTGCTGCTGCTGCTACTACTACTGCTGCTGCTACTAATACTACTGCTGCTGCTGCTGCTACTACTGCTGCTGCTACTACTACTGCTGCTGCTGCTGCTACTACTGCTGCTGCTACTGCTGCTACTACTACTGCTACTGCTGCTGCTGCTACTACTACTACTGCTGCTACTACTACTGCTGCTGCTACTGCTGCTGCTGCTACTACTACTGCTGCTGCTGCTGCTGCTACTGCTGCTGCTGCTACTACTACTGCTGCTGCTGCTGCTGCTACTACTACTGCTGCTGCTGCTGCTGCTACTACTGCTGCTGCTGCTGCTGCTGCTGCTGCTGCTGCTACTGCTGCTGCTAATACTACTACTGCTGCTGCTACTACTACTACTACTGCTGCTGCTGCTGCTGCTGCTGCTGCTGCTACTACTACTGCTGCTGCTGCTGCTGCTGCTACTACTACTGCTGCTGCTGCTGCTACTACTGCTGCTGCTGCTGCTGCTACTACTGCTGCTGCTGCTACTACTACGACTGCTGCTGCTGCTACTACTACGACTGCTGCTGCTACTTCTTCTACTACTACTACTGCTGCTGCTGCTACTACTGCTGCTGCTGCTGCTACTACTACTACTACTACTACTACTGCTGCAGCTGCTGCTGCGACTGCTGCTGCTGCTGCTGCTGCTGCTGCTGCTACTGCTGCTGCTGCTGCTGCTGCTGCTGCTGCTACTACTGCTGCTGCTGCTGCTACTACTGCTGCTGCTGCTGCTACTAATACTACTGCTGCTGCTGCTGCTACTACTGCTGCTGCTACTACTACTGCTGCTGCTGCTGCTACTACTGCTGCTGCTACTGCTGCTACTACTGCTGCTGCTACTACTACTCCTAATCAGGCGGCAGTTGGAGCTCTGGTGGATCTGTGGAAACACAGAGAGACTGCGAGACACCAAGGCCAAACTACAAAGTGCAACAAGTAATGGTAATCTGTCATAAAGGAAAGTCTTAAGCCTGGACTTAAAAGTAGTCAGAGTGTCTGCCTCTCTGACCCATGGAGAGATGCTGGTTTCACAGTAGAGGAACCGGTACCTGAAGGCTCTACCTCCCAGTCTGGTTTAGAGATACTGGGAATCACTAACAGACCTGCATTCTGGGAGCGGAGAGCTCTGGTAGGACAGTAGGGACTAATGAGTTCTTTCAAATAGGATGGAGCTTCATCATTGAGAGCCTGATGAGTCAGCAGAAGGATTTTGAAGTGGATTCTAGATCCTACAGGAAGGAGAGAAGCTAAAGTGGAGAGATGTGTTCTCTCTTCTTAACTCCTGTCAGAACCCTGGCTGCAGCGTTCTGGACCAGCTGGAGACTCTTTAGAGAGTATTTAGGACATCCTGACAGGAGAGAGTTGCAGTAGTCCAGCCTAGAAGTGATAAATGCATGCACCAGTTTTTCAGCATCACTCTGGGAAAGGATATTCCTAATCTTAGTGATACTGCAGGTGGAAGAAGGCGGTCCTGGTCACATGATTTATGTGGGAGCTGAAGGAAAGGTCCTGGTCAAAAATGACCCCAAGGTTCCTTGCAGTTGTACTCAAAGTTAGGGTGATGCCATCTAGAGTAGTGATCTGGTTAGAGAGGTGTCCCTGAGGGGTTCAGGTCCAAACATGATGACCTCAGTTTGATCTGAATTGAGCATTAAGAAGTTAGAGGACATCCAGGATTTCATGTCTTTCAGGCAGTCTTCCAGATTAGTAAACTGGCTTGTGTCGTCTGGCTCCATCGACCAGTAGAGTTGTGTGTCATCCTCATAACAGTGGAAGTTGATCGAGTGCTTCTGGATTATGTCACCTAATGGGAGCATGTAAAGAGTGAAGAGAATCGGTCCTAAAACTGAACCCTGTGGTCCACCATATGTGACTCTGCTGTACTCTGAATGGTCATTATTAACATTAACAAACTGAAACCTGTCAGATAAGTAGGACTTAAACCATTTTAGGACAGGTCCTTTAATCCCACTTTCATGGTCTAGTCTCTGTAGCAGGATGCTGTGGTCGATGGTGTCAAATGCAGCACTGAGGTGCAAAAGGACAGAGACGAGACCTCTGTCTGAAGCTGTAAGAAGATCATTAGAGACTCTGACCAGTGCTGGTTCAGTGCTATGGTGTTCCCTGAATCCAGACTGGAAGGCTTCAAAGAGCTCGTTGCTGTGCAGATGTTCATGTAGCTGCTCCAGGACAACCTTCTCAAGGATCTTGGAGATGTAGGGAGGTTGGATATTGGCCTATAGTTGGCTAACACATCTGGGTCAAGAGAAGGTTTTTTAAGTAAAGGGTTGATGACAGCCACCTTAAAGGCCTGTGGCTCATAACCTGTGACTAAGGAAAGATTCATTTGATTTAATATAGAAGTGTTGACTAGAGGGAAGGCATCTTAAGGAGGCTTGTTGGGATGGGATCCAGCAGACAAGTGGCTGACTTGGAGGAAGTGACTGCAGAAGTTAATTCTGACAGGTCGATGGGGGAGAAGCTGTCCAAGTGAGCACCAAGTCTGGGAGGTGCTTCTATGGGGACTGTAGTCTGTCCTCCATTACTGGCAATCTTCGTTCTAATATTCACAATCTTTTCAGTAAAGAAAGAAAGGAAGTCGTTACTGCTGAGAGTTGGGGGATGCATGGCTCAACAGCACTATGGTTCTTGGTGAGCCTGCCCACGGTGCTGAAGAGGAACCTGGGGTTGTTCTTATTCTTTTCTATCAGGGACGAGTAGTAAGCGCTTCTAGCATTACGGAGTTCTTTTTATATATTAATAAACTCTCCTTCCAGGCTTGGCGGACTTCCTCGTGCTGGCTGGAATGTGTCTTCCTTCCCAGTTGTCTGGTCTTCTGTTTTAAGGCACGCAGCTCTGGGCTGTACCAGGGAACTATTCTTTTCTGGTTGATAACCTTCTTCTTCAGGGGAGCTATGGCATCAAGTGTCCCAAGGAGTGCTGCTGCAGTGCTGTCCACAAGATAGTCCACCTGGGTGGGGGTGAAATCAGCATAACTTCCCATTATATCACTACAAGGTGTGGCAGCAAGCTCTGCTGGAATAAGCTCCTAAATCTAGAAACAGCAGTGTCAGATAGACATCTACTGAAGCGGGACTTTTTCCCAGGTAGGATATAATTTGTTAAAGTAAATTCAAATGTAATTAAGGAGTGATCAGACAAGACGGGGTTCTGAGGAAGAACTATGATGAGGTCAGCTTCTATTCCATAAGTGAGCACTAAATCAAGGATGTGATTAAAAGTGTGAGTGGGTTTGTTTACCCTCTGACAGAAGCCAACAGAATCAAGAAGCGACTTAAACGCAGTGGCCAGACAATCATCATTGACGTCCACATGGATGTTAAAGTCACCCACTAGAATGACTTTGTCTGAGTTCAATGCCAAGTTAGACAGAAAGTCAGGGAGTTCTTCTAAGAACTCAGAATAAGGTGCAGGAGGACGGTACACCCCAGCAAGTAAGAGTGGTTTCTCTGCTTTCCAGTCTGGGAGGGAGAAGCTGACAGTCAGGCTCTCAAATGAATTAATGAACAATTAGGTGGAGGGTTAATGAGCAAATTTGACTGATAGATTGCAGCTCCTCCTCCTCTGCCAGTGGTGCGAGGTACATGGTAGTTAATGTAACCAGGAGGGGAAGATTCATTTAAACTAACACACTCATCTTGCTGCACCCAGGTTTCAGTGAGTGCTAATACACCACTGCTACTGCTGCTACTACTGCTACTACTACTACTACTACTACTACTGCTGCTACTGCTACTACTACTGCTACTACTACTACTACTACTACTACTACTGCTGCTACTGCTACTACTACTGCTACTACTACTACTACTACTACTGCTGCTGCTACTGCTACTACTACTGCTACTACTACTACTACTACTACTACTGCTGCTACTGCTACTACTGCTACTACTACTGCTACTACTACTACTACTGCTGCTGCTACTGCTACTACTACTGCTACTACTACTACTACTACTACTGCTGCTACTACTACTACTACTGCTACTACTACTACTACTACTACTGCTGCTACTGCTACTACTACTGCTACTACTACTACTACTACTACTGCTGCTGCTACTGCTACTACTACTGCTACTACTACTACTACTACTACTGCTGCTACTACTACTACTACTGCTACTACTACTGCTACTACTACTACTACTACTACTGCTACTACTACTACTGCTACTACTACTACTGCTGCTACTACTACTACTACTACTGCTACTACTACTACTGCTGCTGCTGCTGCTACTACTACTACTACTACTGCTGCTGTCACTACTACTACTACTACTACTACTACTGCTACTTCTACTCCTACTACTACTGCTACTACTACTACTGCTGCTACTACTACTACTACTACTGCTACTACTACTACTGCTGCTGCTGCTGCTACTACTACTGCTGCTGTCACTACTACTACTACTACTGCTACTACTACTACTGCTACTACTACTACTGCTGCTGCTACTACTACTACTACTACTGCTACTACTACTGCTGCTGCTGCTGCTACTACTACTACTACTGCTGCTGTCACTACTACTACTACTACTACTACTACTGCTACTTCTACTCCTACTACTACTACTACTACTACTACTACTGTGTTGTTGATGTAATTGTTCTGTTAAATGAAGCATGAAGTCTAAAGACATGAACGCCTCCCCATGTTTGGTCTGGTGTTCACTGAAACACTACCCCACATCTACTGGGCTGCCCAGTTTTTCACCAGAATCTTGATCCAGGATTCTGGTTCAGCACAGTAACTCAGTCTTGGCACTGAGCTTCTGCTGCTGATATTAGACAGTCAATGTGACCTGAATGCAGTTTGTGACCCACAACCTGTTCTACAGTTGGAACAGTAGCAGAAAAAACAGGAAGTTATTGTAGTAGTACTGTATTACTACTTACTACCATGTTTATCTAACTGAATGTACTCAAGCATCACTATGCTCAGCATAAATGTTTATTGATGTACTCGTCCTGTGCTTCTGGAGGTTTCTATGTCGGAGTTGGGGGGGGCGTCACACCGCTACTCGCTTCGTGTACGTCTGTCTCGTGAGGAAACTCAGGTACTGTTTGTGTATATTCTCACAATATTGTATGCAATAATCAAACTGCGTCTCTTTCTTCCAAATCGTGCAGCAGCCCTAAGCAGCACATAGAGACACCTGAGCTGGACCATGAAAGACGCTGCTCCAGTGATCTGGTCCTGACCTGGACTGAGGGACCGTCTTGTCCACAAACAGGAAGATGGCCTTCTCCGACGGCAGCTGGATGCGTTTCCTGATGATCCACATGAACTGGGCCACGGTGATGTCAGAGGGGACCAGGTACTTCCTCTTGTCGATGTCCACTATCTGAGATCCAGACACTTTCTCCACAATCACCTGGCAGCCCACACAGAGGCAGAAATCACAGCATTACGACCAGAACACCAGAGCCCCAGCTGGACTCGGTTGGCTGCCACTCACCGGGACCCTGTCAGGGTACTTGTTGCGGATTTTTGCTGATTCTATGCATCGATGTTCTGCAGGACAGAAAGAAAGAGTTGTGTTAGTCGTCAGATGTGTTCCTGAGTAACACTTCCTCTTCTCTAGAGGCCAGGAGTGATGGACAAGGATCAGGGTTGTGTAGCTGTGCTGGATCCCAACACACCCAGGACAGATCAGTCCAGCACACCTGGCGGTCCAGGTACTCAGCAAGGCAGCTTAAGCTGCCAACCTGAGCTCAGCCGGCGTCCTCGACAGTTCAACTGATGACTTTACTGTCACATAATATGGCTGTGACTCTTGATGACCGAGGGCCCTGCTTCCAAAGATAAACACTAGGTTTCTATGTCAGTTCTAATTACATGAAGGGTCACATGACAAAGATATTTTCTAAAAAGGAAAAAGAGGTAGTTTGGGTACCATTTCCTCAAATGTCTTTAAACTTTAACAACATTTCACCTCGTCATCAAATGAAAAACCAGCTTATGATGTCACACGAGGTGGCAGGCTTGTTTAGAGGACTTATCCAAGAAACTGCAACACCAAAATAAACACATTTATTGCAGTGGATGGCGACTGATCGTCTTTCAACAGAAAAATCAACTCATCAAAGAAGTGTAGAGGCTCCAGTTTGATTTAGAGTAGCAAATTACAGGTTTCTAAAAGAAGAAAAACGGAATCTATTAATTATACTACAAATCCATTCAATGCCAATCACTGTTCTCTCTCAAATCTCCACGTCTGCTTGTCAAGAAAAATGTATGCAAATGAATGATAATCAAGAAAAAAAAGGAATTTCAAACTAAAACTTTCAAAATGAAAATATTCAAGTAAGTCACATAAATAGCAATAACAAAAGTATCACTTGTGCAATACCTGCGCTGCTCAGAATAACTCCTTGTGCAGCGCTTCATGTTTGCTTGGGTCCAGGATAACAAACAGATACGCGCCTCAAACGCATGGCGCCACACAGGAGGGCCACAACCACAGGCCAGGACTCAGCAGTCCACCTCCACCTCAAGGGGAAGGGGTACTCCTTTGAAGACCACAAGGTGCGCGTTCTCGCCAGGGAGGACAGAAGGTTTGAAAGAGGGGTGAAAGAAGCCGTTCATGTCAAACTAGAACGTCCACCTTTGAACAGAGGAGGGGCCTCAGACACCGCCTGTCACCCACCTACAATGCCGTCCTCAGATCGTCCCCAGGAGGTGCAGCCAGTTGTCACGCCTTCATTCAGGTGACCTGAACGACCCTCCTAAGAGGGCTGGGAGGGTAATGACCTGAAACTGAGGCCAACGACTCACATCACCACCTGATGAGCCTCTTGTTCTGGCCTGACGACCATTTGTTTTCTTTGCCACCACCCCCACGGGTGGTTGTATACCTGATACTTCCCACCAGACCTTTAGACTGAAGAAGCTTCTTGGATGAGAGACGAAACGTCTTCACCTACAAGAGGAGAGTCCAGTTGCCTCCTTTGATCTTTTTTTGAGGGAGCGCCCCAAACACGTCACCTTCAGATAATTGTCACGCTTGTTAACCACAAAACAAAGCACATTAAATCAACTAATACGTCAATAACTAAAAATCAGTCGAAATGTTGTTAAATTAACGTTAATTGTATTTGTATTTGGTGACAGTAACTAGTTTAGCCTCGCTGGTGTGGGGCGCCAGCCATCCTCCCTCTCACAGGAAGCACAAGAGGATTCTGGGTAATGTAGTTTTGGCTCTGACAATAACAACTCAGGGGAAACAGGAGCTACAGTCTTAATTTGATACCACTTTAGTTGATTATTACCCAAACTTTGTCCTAGGAAGAGGCTGCTACCTGTGTGTCATGCTAGCTCTGCTCGCTAACATGGAAACGACCATTTAAATCACATTTTAAAGTCAGTAACTCGACTTTCGACCGTCTCCTTGGCTCGTGATGTAACACAGGGGCATTTGGGGCATTCCTCCCAGTACCCGGTCAGTAGTTTGGTGACAACACTCGTAGCTGTCAAGTAGAAAGTGGTTATGTAGAGCAGTAAAGGCCAGCTGCAGGCCTGCAAATGCTCTACCTGAACCAGCTCCCTCCTCCCACCAGAGCTCCGGCCCTCGGCCGACAGGCACTCATAATCAGGTCGAACGGCACAAAGAGGCCGGCTGCATGCTTGCCGTGCGGCCGTCGAAAGTTCTTGGGGGCAGGATGATGTTGTTGAGCCGCTCAGCCCGCAGCAGCAAGCGAGGGTCGTCGAGGGGAGACAGTAAACACAGCGCTGGCGTTTAATACAAGACGAAGCAGAGCAGGTCTCTGAGTAGGCTGGCGGTAACATTCACAGCTCGACCTGCTGCTCGCTGACAGGCTGAAGCCCGAGGGCCGGGCCCGACGGAGGCGCTCGCCGCCGCTGACCCGAGTCCGCTCACCCCGGAGGGATCAACACTCCGCTCAGTGTCCCCCCCCCCCTTACCCAAGGAGTGATCCTCTTTGAACATCCATTTCATGTTTGCCGTTCCCGGGCTCGTCTCGCTCGATGCAGCAGATCGTTGGCACCACTCGAGGTTCCGGGTGAAGGGTTTCCTCGTCGCTGCTCGTTCGCCTGCAGCTCGAACAGCGGAGCACCAGCAGCAGGACAGATATCTCCACCTCAGCAAAACAACCAGCCTCCCCCAGTACAGCACAGCCCAGCCCTGCGAGGGGGGGGGGGGGGGGGGGGGCGGCTGAGGGACGTCCCCCTGCAACACCGAGCCACCAAAGGGGGCGGTAATACATAGCACTCCACCTGTCAGAGCACCGGTCTGAAGAGCCAGGCAGTCCCGAGGTCTGGCCAGGACAAAAGGCCGATTGTTGTCTTCACAGTTCCTTTTGTGAGGACAGAAATGTCCGATCAGCTGTCCAGGTGCACCTTGCGGATGGTGATTCTGGGGGGACACCAGATCCTGGATCCTGTACTCTGTGTGGGGGGATCAAAGGCAACTGGATGGCACCAGAACAAAGCACTGCACTGAGATGACAGGCAGAATGACTGAGATCAGAGTCAGAGACTGAAGACAGAGCTGCCAACATCAAAGTGAGAACACAGAGATAAAAGTCAGGGATGTCAATCACAGGCCAGACATCAACCTGAGATGTCCATCTGTTCAGCCTCAGGTCACTGTCCAACTTGACTCGAGCCTACTTGTGCCCACAAACTCAGCCAGAAACCTGGGTGTCATGATTGATGACCAGCTGACCTTTAAGGTTCATGTGGCCTCAGTTTCTCGGTCTTGCCGTTATGCCCTCTACAACATCAGGAAGATCAGACCCTTCCTGACCCAACAGACCACACAGATTCTGGTTCAGGCTCTTGTCATCTCACGCATTGACTACTGCAACTCTCTTCTGGCAGGCCTCCCTGCAGGCTCATTCAAGCCTCTGCAGATGATCCAGAATGCAGCAGCACGTCTGGTCTTCAACCAGCCCAAAAGGGCACATGTCACCCCGCTGCTGGTTTCTCTTCACTGGCTTCCAGTGGCAGCCAGGATCAAATTCAAGGCACTTCTCTTGGCTCACAAAACAATCACAAGAACGGCTCCAGCCTACCTGGAATCCCTGATCCAGGTCTACTCTCCTTCTCGCCCACTACGCTCTGCATGCCAAAGACGCCTGGTGCTTCCAGCCCAGCGCTGCTCCAAATCTCTAGCCAGACTCTTCTCTTCTGTTGTTCCCAAATGGTGGAACCAACTACCGAACTCTGTGCGTTCTGCTGAGTCCCTTTCTACTTTTAAGAGACAATTGAAGACTCAATTGTTCAGAGAGCACCGAGGCACTGAACCTGACTCTGCTCCTCTTTGGGGTAGAATCAGTCAGAGGGTCCAAGACCCAGCACTTAATGACTATGTAGCACTAACTGGGTTGTGTCATGTTGTATGTCTGTCAAAAAAACAAAAAAAGGGAGGGGGGGGCGACACTTCTTCTGCCACTAGATGGCAGTACCTGTGACCAAATCACAACTGAAGCACTGTTGCGCTTCCTATGGACTTTTCCTTAATTAGGTCTAAATTCTTGCTTGTGTTGTACGTCGCTTTGGACAAAAGCGTCTGCTAAATGAAATTGTAGAATTGTAGAATTGTAGAATTGTAGAATTGTAGAATTGTAGAGATTAGTTTTGGTCCAACAACAGTCCTTGCACAGGTCAGGGTTAAATGGCAGAGACGGAGTTCCCACCACAACGTCCCCGCAGCCTAAACTGACAGATTAGAGTCTTTAAATAAACCAACGGTGGAAAATCCAAATATTTCAAACAATAAACTCTTCTGACAATGAAAACAAGGCAGAAGCACCATCCCAGCCTGCAGGCAGAGGGAGCCAAACACTCATGTTCACAGCACTCAACCTGGCTTTGGGGATGTGATGATGTTTGGTCAGGTGCTGAGTGGAAAGGTAACTTTGACAGGAGTTTCTTAGCAGGGAGACCGCGGCCCTGCTGTGGTTAGGGTGAGAACAATCACAATGAAACGCCTGAAGCATTCTCTCATGATAGGAATCTCCTCAAGTAATTTGATGTCATTGGAACCATTCTACTATTTATTATTGAATTTCAAAATATCTCCAGAATTTGCGAGAGTCAAGGATACCTGCACCGAAACAAATCCAACCCCACGTTCAGAGAGACCAGGAGAGACAGCTCACGTTGAGTTAACACTGCGTGAATGACAGTCGTACTTCCCCTGGTGGAGAAAGTAATTCATGTATTGTTTTCCTGTTGTGAAGCCATACTTTTGCTAGTGTAGCTTAGCCGTGAGCCTCCGTCACTACACCTAAACAGAAACAAGTCGAGTCTTTTTAATCTTAATTCTTTAATTTCAGTTTCAGCATTGGTAAAACTCTCGTGGTAAGAAGCTGACAATGCGGCAGGTGAGGAGGTTCTAGGTCCTGCTGGCTGGTTTGTCTCCACTTTCATCCGGGAGCTGGACTTTGGTCTGGTTGTCAGGCGGCAGTCGTTTCCCTAGATGGTGTCCCGTGGTGATGCCGTAGAACTGGGACTCTTTCTCCCTCATCACCTCGGGCCAAAGCAAGAACCCCCCTTGAAAACTGAGGTCAAACAGCTCACATGGGGCAAAGGTCAAAGGCTTTTCGGCTAGCAGTCCTTTTAGTCGGGCACGCCAACCCTCTAGCATAGAGGTTCGTACCCCGGGGGCGGAGTGAGCCGGACTCCAGAAAATCTGGGGCGCGAGAACCTGAAATCCACAGAAATGCAGTGTTCCATTCTGAAAGAAACAGGAGAGAAAGAAATGGGAGCCACTTAGCTTCAAAACGTCTGTGACTTTCATGCTGCTTCCACTATGACCTTAAATCAGTCGTTACACTAAAGTGCCTCTCAGTACAATGATAATTATTACTAATAATAATTCTATCCATTGGTAGTATGTGGGTTATTGGATATAAAGTACTGTAATGCCAATTTTCCTCTTCAGAAGGAACTGCACTGTGCTCATGTAAGATGAATCCAGTAATAATCCAGGGGGTGGTGGGCATGTAGGCAGGCTCAAATCATCCGCTTGGGTAGCAGCAGGCTTTAAGGGGCCGAGAATGAAATCCATTTTTCTGAGGGAGGAAACAAATTACAGCCTCATGCTGAGTTGTGGAGCAGTTCCGAGGTTATTCCTGCTCACCTGCAGAGGCCACAGCGTGACGTTGATGTCCCCGTTGATGCCGTCAGGGCGGAACATAGTTTCCGTTGCTCCAGTTGTGAAAGACAACATAGCTTTCTTATCCTTTGAGGGGACAAAGAAACACACCTGTTATCCAGTGTTAAAGGTAGCATCAACACACTCGACCCTGCTCCAACTCTGTAGACGGAGGCGAGTAAAGTGGCTCAGACCATTCATACTGGACTATCCCATTCACGTAGGAGCAGGCGGTATTCATACTGGTCGACTGTTTCTGCTGGCGACCCCCCAGCTTCCTCACCCTGGCACGAGAGGCCACCGTGATACCGATGACACACGAACAACCAGCGAGCTCTGACTTTAGCAATGCTGCTCACTTCCCTGCCTCAGGCTGCTCCACATTCTTTCTCTTGGAGTTAAACACCTGACAACACCCACGACCTTGTAAGAACCAGAATGACAGGTTTAACATGACCTTGACCTCTCTGACCCCTGATGTCACCCAAGTCTCCATCTTTGGTCTCCTGTTGTTTTACGTGTTCTGTCTCTATGGGTTTGCCCTCTCTGACTCTGCTCAGCAGTTCGAGAGTTCCCAACGCTTCAGCACTTGAGTCCCTAAACAAGGTGTTGGAGAAGGGCGACACCCACGGTTTGATTGGTTTTAAAGTCAGAGCAGCGTGTTTAGGGTTGGTCAGTCAGGGAATCAACTAAACCTCCCACCTGTGAGGCCAGGGACCCTGCTGGGGGAGCCCCGATCAAGTTGATGTGACATCGCTTTGAGTGGGTTCTGATAAAAGCTGAAGGGGTGCTTATTGGGTGTACATTTACTATGATTAGTATCTTTACTTTTCCTATCTATTACCTAGTATCTCGTATAGTATTATGATAAGTATTTGGGCAGGTAGTGTTTTTTTTAGGTAATTTGTTATGCTGTTTAATTGTAGATTAACATAATTTTTAAACTTATTTTTCTGTTCATCAAATCCATTTAAACAAGTTGACAAACACACCAAATGCACACACACATGCACACACACACACACACACACACACACACACACACACACAAACAGAGATCCAGGTTGCTTAACAAATAAGAGCTTATTTTATTTGACTCTCATCATCCTGTGCCCTCTGTGTGTTTATGGGCCCATGTGCTGGACTCGTCCCCCTGACGGACCTTGAAAATACCGTTATTGTACATCCTCTCCAGGGAGAAGGCGAAGCCCTGCGTCAGCACGCGGTCCATCCAGCCCTTCATGATGGCAGGAACACTGAACCAGTACAATGGAAACTGCAGGGTCAATTCATCATGGTTAGTCTCCATTGACTTCTTTTATTTCACTTCCTTACTCATCAAATATTTATTGACACTGCCAATTGACAAATGTGTGTGTCTTTGTTACAGAAGTGGGTGGGTGGACGTCAGTGTTATGTTGTTGTTCACGTGGTCATGAAAATAAAACAATGTTCTCAACATTTCACTGAATGTTTGAATGTGTGTTTGTGCTATGAGAGTGGGTCCACGTGAGTGGGTCCATGACAGTGGGTCCATGAGAGTGGGTCCATGTGAGTGGGTCCATGAGTGTGGGTCCATGTGAGTGGGTCCATGAGAGTGGGTCCATGAGAGTGGATCCATGAGAGTGGGTCCATGTATTGGGTCCATGAGAGTGGGTACAAGTGAGTGGGTACAAGTGAGTGGGTCGATGTGAGTGGGTTCATATCAGTGAGTCCATGTCAGTGGGTTCATATCAGTGGGGTCCATGTCAGTGGGTCCATGTCAGTGGGTCCATGAGAGTGGGTCCATGTGAGTGGGTCCATGAGAGTGGGTCCATGTGAGTGAGTCCATGAGAGTGGGTCCATGTGAGAGGGTCCGTGAGAGTGGGTCCATGAGAGTGGGTCCATGTGAGTGGGTCCATGAGAGTGGGTCCATGTGAGTGGATCCTTGTGAGTGGGTTCATATCAGTGAGTCCATGTCAGTGGGTTCATATCAGTGGGGTCCATGTCAGTGGGTCCATGTCAGTGGGTCCATGAGAGTGGGTCCATGTGAGTGGGTTCATGTGAGTGAGTCCATGTTTGTGGGTCCCAATTAGTGGGTCCATGTGAGTGTGTCTATGTGAGTGGGTCCATGTGGGTGGGGTGCAAGTGAGTTGGTCCATGTGAGTTGGTCCATGTGTGTGGGTATAAGTCAGTGAGTCCATGTGAGTGGGTCCATGAGTGTGGGTCCATGTGAGTGGGTCCATGTGAGTGGGTCCATGTCAGATGGTCCATGTGAGTGGGGTTCATGTGAGTGGGGTCCATGTCTGTGGGTCCATGTGAGTGGGTTCCTGTCAGTGGGTCCATGTGAGCGGGTCCATGTCAGTGGGTCCATGTGAGTGGGTCCATATTAGTGGGTCCATGTAAGTGGGTTCATGTGAGTGAGTCCATGTTTGTGGGTCCTAATCAGTGGGTCCATGTGAGTGTGTCTATGTGAGTGGGTCCATGTGGGTGGGGTGCAAGTGAGTTGGTCCATGTGAGTTGGTCCATGTGAGTGTGTACAAGTCAGTGAGTCCATGTGAGTGGGTCCATGAGTGTGGGTCCATGTCAGTGGGTCCATGTGAGTTGGTTCATGTGAGTGCGTCCATGTCATTGGGTCCATGTCAGTGGGTTCATGTGAGTGGGTCCATGTTTGTGTGTCCATATCAGTGGGTCCATGTGAGTGTGTCTATGTGAGTGGGTCCATGTGGGTGGGGTGCAAGGGAGTTGGTCCATGTGAGTTGGTCCATGTAAGTGGGTTCATGTGAGTGGGGTCCATGTCTGTGGGTCCATGTCAGTGGGTTCCTGTCAGTGGGTCCATGTGAGTGGGTCCATGTCAGTGGGTCCATGTGAGTGGGTCCATATCAGTGGGTCCATGTGTGTGTGTTCATGTGAGTGGGTCCATGTCTGTGGGTCCATGTCAGTGGGTTCCTGTCTGTGGGTCCATGTGAGTGGGTCCATGTCAGTGGGTCCATGTGAGTGGGTCCATATCAGTGGGTCCATGTGTGTGTGTTCATGTGAGTGGATCCATGTCAGTGGGTCCATGTGAGTGGGGTTCATGTGAGTGGGGTCTATGTCTGTGGGTCCATGTCAGTGGGTTCCTGTCAGTGGGTCCATGTCAGTGGGTCCACGTCAGTGGGTCCATGTGAGTGGGTCCATATCAGTGGGTCCATGTAAGTGGGTCCATGTGAGTGGGTCCATGAGAGTGGGTCCATGTGTGAGGGTCCATGTGAGTGGGTACAAGTGAGTGGGTCCATGTCAGTGAATCCATGTGAGTGGGTACAAGTCAGTGAGTCCATGTGAGTGGGTCCATGAGTGTGGGTCCATGTGAGTGGGACCATGTGAGTGGGTTCATGTGAGTGGGTCCACTTCAGTGGGTCAATGTGAGTGGGGTTCATGTGAGTGGGGTCCATGTCAGTGGGTCCATGTCAGTGGGTTCATGTCAGTGGGTCCATGTGAGTGGGTCCATGTGAGTGAGTCCATATCAGTGGGTCCATGTAGGTGGGTTCATGTGAGTGGGTCTGTGTTTGTGGGTCCACATTAGTGGGTCCATGTGAGTGTGTCTATGTGAGTGGGTCCATGTGAGTGGGTAGAAGTCAGTGAGTCCATGTGAGTGGGTCCATGAGTGTGGCTCCATGTCAGTGGGTCCATGTCAGTTGTTTCATGTCAGTGGGTCCATGTTAGTGGGTCCATGTGAGTGGGTTCATGTGAGTGGGTTTATGACAGTGGGTCCATGTGAGTAGGTACAAGTCAGTGAGTCCATGTGACTGGGTCCATGAGTGTGGGTCCATGTCAGTGGGTTCATGTCAGTGGGTCCATGTCAGTGGGTCCATGAGAGTGGGTCCATGTCAGTGGGTCCATGAGAGTGGGTCCATGTGAGAGGGTCCATGAGAGTGGTCCCTTGTGAGTGGGTCCATGTGAGTGGATCTATGTGAGTGGGTTCACGAGAGTGTGTCCATGTGAGTGGGTCCATGTGAGTGGTTCCATGAGAGTGGGTCCATGTGAGAGGGTCCATGTGAGTGGGTACCAGTGAGTGGGTCTATGTTAGTGAATCTATGTCAGTAGGTTCATGTCAGAGGGTCCATGTCAGTGGGGTTCATGTGAGTGGGGTCCATTTCAGTGGGGTCCATGTCAGTGGGTTCATGTCAGTGGGTCCATGTCAGTGGGTTTTTATCAGTGGGTCCATGTCAGTGGGTCCATGTGAGTGGGGTTCATGTGAGTGGGGTCCATGTCTGTGGGTCCATGTCAGTGGGTTCCTGTCAGTGGGTCCATGTCAGTGGGTCCATGTGAGTGGGTCCATATCAGTGGGTCCATGTAAGTGGGTCCATGTGAGTGGGTCCATGAGAGTGGGTCCATGTGAGAGGGTCCATGTGAGTGGGTACAAGTGAGTGGGGCCATGTCAGTGAATCCATGTGAGTGGGTACAAGTGAGTGAGTCCATGTGAGTGGGTCCTTGAGTGTGGGTCCATGTGAGTGGGACCATGTGAGTGGGTTCATGTGAGTGGGTCCACTTCAGTGGGTCAATGTGAGTGGGGTTCATGTGAGTGGGGTCCATGTCAGTGGGTCCATGTCAGTGGGTTCATGTCAGTGGGTCCATGTGAGTGGGTCCATGTGAGTGAGTCCATATCAGTGGGTCCATGTAGGTGGGTTCATGTGAGTGGGTCTGTGTTTGTGGGTCCACATTAGTGGGTCCATGTGAGTGTGTCTATGTGAGTGGGTCAGTGTGAGTGGGTAGAAGTCAGTGAGTCCATGTGAGTGGGTCCATGAGTGTGGCTCCATGTCAGTGGGTCCATGTCAGTTGTTTCATGTCAGTGGGTCCATGTTAGTGGGTCCATGTGAGTGGGTTCATGTCAGTGGGTCCATGTGAGTGGGTCCATGTGAGTGGGTCCATGTGAGTGGGTTTATGACAGTGGGTCCATGTGAGTGGGTACAAGTCAGTGAGTCCATGTGATTGGGTCCATGAGTGTGGGTCCATGTCAGTGGGTTCATGTCAGTGAGTACATGTCAGTGGGTCCATGTTAGTGGGTCCATGTGAGTGGGTCCATGTGAGTGGGTTTATGACAGTGGGTCCATGTGAGTAGGTACAAGTCAGTGAGTCCATGTGACTGGGTCCATGAGTGTGGGTCCATGTCAGTGGGTTCATGTCAGTGGGTCCATGTCAGTGGGTCCATGAGAGTGGGTCCATGTCAGTGGGTCCATGAGAGTGGGTCCATGTGAGAGGGTCCATGAGAGTGGTCCCTTGTGAGTGGGTCCATGTGAGTGGATCTATGTGAGTGGGTTCACGAGAGTGTGTCCATGTGAGTGGGTCCATGTGAGTGGTTCCATGAGAGTGGGTCCATGTGAGAGGGTCCATGTGAGTGGGTACCAGTGAGTGGATCTATGTTAGTGAATCTATGTCAGTAGGTTCATGTCAGAGGGTCCATGTCAGTGGGGTTCATGTGAGTGGGGTCCATTTCAGTGGGGTCCATGTCAGTGGGTTCATGTCAGTGGGTCCATGTCAGTGGGTTTTTATCAGTGGGTCCATGTCAGTGGGTCCATGTCTGTGGGTCCATGTCAGTGGGTTCCTGTCAGTGGGTCCATGTCAGTGGGTCCATGTGAGTGGGTCCATATCAGTGGGTCCATGTAAGTGGGTCCATGTGAGTGGGTCCATGAGAGTGGGTCCATGTGAGAGGGTCCATGTGAGTGGGTACAAGTGAGTGGGGCCATGTCAGTGAATCCATGTGAGTGGGTACAAGTGAGTGAGTCCATGTGAGTGGGTCCTTGAGTGTGGGTCCATGTGAGTGGGACCATGTGAGTGGGTTCATGTGAGTGGGTCCACTTCGGTGGGTCAATGTGAGTGGGGTTCATGTGAGTGGGGTCCATGTCAGTGGGTCCATGTCAGTGGGTTCATGTCAGTGGGTCCATGTGAGTGGGTCCATGTGAGTGAGTCCATATCAGTGGGTCCATGTAGGTGGGTTCATATGAGTGGGTCTGTGTTTGTGGGTCCGCATTAGTGGGTCCATGTGAGTGTGTCTATGTGAGTGGGTCCATGTGAGTGGGTAGAAGTCAGTGAGTCCATGTGAGTGGGTCCATGAGTGTGGCTCCATGTCAGTGGGTCCATGTCAGTTGTTTCATGTCAGTGGGTCCATGTTAGTGGGTCCATGTGAGTGGGTTCATGTCAGTGGGTCCATGTGAGTGGGTCCATGTGAGTGGGTCCATGTGAGTGGGTTTATGACAGTGGGTCCATGTGAGTGGGTACAAGTCAGTGAGTCCATGTGATTGGGTCCATGAGTGTGGGTCCATGTCAGTGGGTTCATGTCAGTGAGTACATGTCAGTGGGTCCATGAGAGTGGGTCCATGTCAGTGGGTCCATGAGAGTGGGTCCATGTGAGAGTGTCCATGAGAGTGGTCCCTTGTGAGTGGGTTCATGAGAGTGGGTCCATGTGAGTGGGTCCATGTGAGTGGTTTCATGTGTGTGGGTCCATGTGAGAGGGTCCATGTGAGTGGGTACAAGTGAGTGGGTCCATGTTAGTGAATCTATGTCAGTGGGTTCATGTCAGTGGGTCCATGTCAGTGGGGTTCATGTGAGTGGGGTCCATTTCAGTGGGTTCATGTGAGTGGGTCCATGTCAGTGGGGTTCATGTGAGTGGGGTCCATGTCAGTGGGTTCATGTCTGTGGGTCCATGTCAGTGGGTTTATGTCAGTGGGTCCATGTCAGTGCGTTCATGTCAGTGGGTTCATGTCAGTGGCTCCATGTCAGTGGGTTCATGTCAGTGGGTCCATGTCAGTGGGTCCATGTGAGTTGGTCCATGTCAGTGGGTCCATGTCAGTGGGTCCATGTCAGTGGGTACAAGTCAGTGAGTCCATGTGACTGGGTCCATGAGTGTTGGTCCCTGTCAGTGGGCTCATGTCAGTGGGTCCATGTCAGTGGGTCCATGAGAGTGGCTTCATGTCAGTGGGTCCATGAGAGTGGGTCCATGTGAGAGGGTCCATGAGAGTGGTCCCTTGAGAGTGAGTCCATGTGAGTGGATCCATGTGAGTGGGTCCATGAGAGTGGATCCATGTGAGTGGGTCCATTATAGTGGGTCCATGTGAGAGGGTCCATGTGAGTGGGTACAAGTGATTTGGTCCATGTCAGTGAATCCGTGTCAGTGGGTTCATGTCAGTGGGTCCATGTCAGGGGGTCCATGTCAGTGGGGTTCACGTGAGTGGGGTCCATATCAGTGGGTCCATGTGAATGAGTTCCATGTCAGTGGGTCCATGTGAGTGGGGTTCATGTGAGTGGGGTCCATTTCAGTGGGGTCCATGTCATTGGGTTCATGTCAGTGGGTCCATGTCAGTGGGTTCATGTCAGTGTGTCCATGTCAGTGGGTTCATGTCAGTGGGTCCATGTGAGTGTGTCTATGTGAGTGGGTCCATGTGAGTGGGTACAAGTCAGTGAGTCCATGTGAGTGGGTCCATGAGTGTGGGTCCATGTCAGTGGTACCATGTCAGTGGGTCCATGTCAGTGGGGTTCATGTGAGTGGGGTCCATGTGAGTGTGTCCATGTGAGTGGGGTCCATGTCAGTGGGGTCCATGTCAGTGGGGTCCATGTCAGTGGGTTCATGTCAGTGGGTCCATGTCAGTGGGTTTTTATCAGTGGGTCCATGTCAGTGGGTTCATGTCAGTGTGTCCATGTCAGTGGGTTCATGTCAGTGGGTCCATGTCAGTGAGTCCATGTCAGTGGGTCCATGTCAGTGGGTTCATGTCAGTGTGTCCATGTCAGTGGGTTCATGTCAGTGGGTCCATGTCAGTGAGTCCATGTCAGTGGGTTCATGTCAGTGTGTCCATGTCAGTGAGTCCATGTCAGTGGGTCCATGTCAGTGGGTTTTTATCAGTGGGTCCATGTCAGTGGGTTCATGTCAGTGGGTTCATGTCAGTGGGTTCATGTGAGTGGGTCATATTAGTTGGTCCATGTCAGTGGGTCCATGTCAGTGGGTTCATGTGAGTGGGTCCATGTTTGTCGGTCCACATTAGTGGGTTCATGTCAGTGGGTTCATGTCAGTGGGTTCATGTCAGTGGGTCATGTCAGTGGGTCCATGTCAGTGGGTTTTTATCAGTGGGTCCATGTCAGTGAGTCCATGTCAGTGGGTCATATCAGTTGGTCCATGTCAGTGGGTCCATGTCAGTGGGTCATATCAGTTGGTCCATGTCAGTGGGTCCATGTCAGTGGGTTTTTATCAGTTGGTCCATGTCAGTGGGTCCATGTCAGTGGGTCCATGTGAGTGGGTTCATGTGAGTGGATCCATGTTTGTCTGTCCACATTAGTGGGTCCATGTGAGTGTGTCTATGTGAGTGGGTCCATGTAAGTGGGTCCATGTGAGTGGGTCCATGTGAGTGGGTCCATGTCAGTGGGTCCATGTCAGTGGGTTCATATCAGTGGGGTCCATGTCAGTGGGTCCATGTCAGAGGGGGTTCTCCTCCCTCTTGCTCTCAACCTGGTGTTCTTGGATCTTCTCTATCCAGGGTGGTGCCTCTGTGTCCCCTCCACCCTTCCCTCCATCTAACAATCATTTATCAATTGATCGCCTGTAATCAAATACCCCCCCATTGAACTTGTGCCTTTCTACACCTTCATGCTTGGAAAGCGAGGCCAGTCCAGCCCCCTGTACTGCAGTCCTGAACCCTCGTGATTCGACACCTGTGCCTGCAGGGCCTCTGACTTCCGTGGGTGGATGCCAGCAGAATGAGCCTGGGCTTCCTTCCCCTCCACAGAAGTCCAGGATTCACAAAGGCCGCTTTTTCCCTGCGTTATCACATTTTAGCATGAAGGTCCCTTTCAGAGGTTTACTGCGTCTGACACCTGGGTCACAGCGGCGCAGCACAGGAGGCTAGCATATGATGGTAGCCATGATCTGAGTATAACTGATGTGAGTTTCTGTTGTTCTACTGTTCACGAGGCATCTCTGTCAGACGCATCAAGCCAGCGTTGCACTGTGACCTGCACTCTGGACGCACGACTGCAGCTTTGTGCTGCTTCGTGCTGCTTCCTTCCTCAACGTGACCACACTTGTCATCCTATTTGGTCACTAGCACCAAGTACCAATGTACGCCGATACGGTAACCAAAGACCGTGCTCCAGGCATGATGTAAGAAGCCCTCTGACTTTAGCAGACTGCTGGGTCTCAAGAATCCTTCCTGGGCCTGTTGTCGGCGCTTCGACCGTCTCCACAGATGTTTGGCCATCAGTCTCGTTTGTTTTGCCCCCAGTGTCAACACAAAATGCGCATGACCTCTGACCTGGAAGATGATGATGTCGGCCGCTTCGACTTTGTGCTGCTCGGCCACGATGTCTTCGCTGAGCCGCTTCTCCATCCACGCATGCATCGTCTCCTCTCCATACTGGAAAAGTTTGGGGTTTTTCAGTTCGCCTGGACACAAAACACTTTCAAACTCAACATCTGGAAATGTTCTTCATTTTTACTGGCAACAAATCCCATAACCTCCCGTCATGACATCATCCCAGCAGGTATGACACCTGAGGCCGCAGCCTGAGCCTCCTCTTCCAAGCCTGAGAGCTCTAATTTTGACCAAAACATTTCAAATGTCACGAATGAGCCTCGTTGTCGCACTGAGTAAGGTTTTCCCTCTGCACCCTGAACACAAACACACTCACACACTCACACACACACACACACAAACACACTCACACACACAAACACACTCACACACACACACAAACACACTCACACACACAAACACACTCACACACACACTCACACACACACACACAAACACACTCACACACACAAACACACTCACACACACACACAAACACACTCACACACACAAACACACTCACACACACACTCACACACACACACACACAAACACACTCACACACACAAACACACTCACACACACACACAAACACACTCACACACACTCACACATACACACACACACACAAACACACAAACACACTCACACTCAAACACACACACACACAAACACACTCACACACACACAAACACACTCACACTCAAACACACACACACACAAACACACTCACACACACACACAAACACACTCACACACACACACACAAACACACTCACACACACACACACACAAACACACTCACACACACAAACACACTCACACACACACACAAACACTCACACACACTCACACATACACACACACACACAAACACACAAACACACTCACACTCAAACACACACACACACACAAACACACTCACACACACACAAACACACAAACACACTCACACTCAAACACACACACACACACAAACACACTCACACACACACACGGTGGCAAACTGACGTCCTGAATTATCGTGATTTTTCACTGCAAGCATCATGAGGTCAGACACATGTCACATGTAGGCTGCTGGCAGCTTGAGTGTGTCGTTAACAGAGGAGACTGATCACCGATGATGTCATCTTGTGTGGCGTTGGCTCTGAAGTTGATGGCATAAAGGTCAGACACGGTGACCCGGTAGCCCTGCTCCTCCAGCTCCTGCACTGCCACGTCCCGGACCGCTGCATTGAAGGAGCCCGGGTCCTGGTGGGCGTACACGATCAGGACTGTTTTCTGAGCTGACATACACACACACACACACACACACACACACACACACACACACACACACACACACACACACACACACATGATCTCACGAGAATCCTCGAAGTCTGCAGGACATTTTAGTTCAAAGGATCCATAAATTGTTTGTCAAGTATTTCAAGTCAATCAACAACAACAAAAACTGTCTCAGATGCATTGATCTTTGTGCGAATGTTGTCACCTGAAACTCTCATGGACGTCAGCGTTTGGCTCACTGAAGAGAGCTTTTGTCACAATTAGAGACAAACAGTCGAGCGGGAACGAAGAACCAAAGCAAACACAGTTTTCTCTACAATCCCTGATAGGATCTTCCATCATGCAGGTGGCGGTTAAACAGGAACCATGACATCAGCAAGGTGGGTTTGACATCTGAACTGCACAACATTCACAATGCTGTTAGCCCCGTGTGACCAGGCGGTGCGTCAGCAGCAGATCGGGTTTCACGTCTGAGCTTGTGATGTCGTGAAGCCCAGAAACCTGCAGGAGAACACCCAGTATGGTGTAGTACAGCCGCGGCTGACGCGTCTGCTGACCCGTGGTCACGGCGTCTCAAACAACGCTTCTCTGTGTGGCGGCAGGAGGAATCTGAATGTTCCCCGAGGCCAAAGACAGAGACAGAGCAGCAGAGCCGGCGGCTGCAGCAGCAACACAACTGGTTTGTTCTCCACGACAACAAGCTTCCTCTGGTCTCACAGCAGCGCTGCTCCTGCTCACCGACCACCAATCAGCAAAGCAGCGCCATCAGACCTGGAGGTCCTCTGGGACCCCCGTTTATTCATGGATGTCATACATTTACTAACATAACAATATTAGATCAAGAGTCAGATACAAACTGTAAATAAAAAGGTTGCGATTAAATTAAACTTATTTCCTTAACACCCTTACAATTTGACATCTCCCAAAAATCATTCACTCCAATTTGAACATGTTTAAACTACAATATAAACTTTATTTTAACACCAGTGTGTCACTATTTTCTCTTTGTTATCACTTAGTTGTCATTTTGAAGAATTGAACTGTCAACCCTTGCCACACACACACACACACACATATATATAAAACATCCATATTATATATTTATATTTCTTACTTCAGAATTTTACCTTCTACACTCAAGAGCCTGAAGTCCTTTACTTATATTTGAATGAATCGCCGCATCAACCTCTGCCAGAGTATTTTGGTTTTGTCCTGCTTGTGTTTCTCTCTGAGTAATGAACACTTTTACTACCTCCAAAGTCTTGCAGAGCACCAGGAAAAAGAAAAGTGTAACAAAAGCATAGCTTCCAAATGTAACATAAACCACATGTGAGACTTGGCCACTCAGTTTAAATGAGTTTAAGATCAAAATTCTGGCTTTTTTAAGGCATATTTTTGCTCCGGAGGTCAACACCTGACCTCTCATGCTGCGACTGTGCTCTCCAGTGAGCTTAGCAAGCTAACGCTGTGTTTCTGATGAGCAGGTCGCTGCACTGCTGGCTGCAGTTGGTTCAGAACTACTAACTACTATTTGTATGTGGTGAAAAGTCAGTGAGAGTAAACAACAGAAACTATGAGCTAAAAGACTCTAAACCGCAGGATGAAGCAGAATGGAAATGCAGACGAGCGACATGATTCTCTGTTGTGGCTTCACTTCCACGGAACGACAGTCACATCTGCCTCTGTTTGGACGCTGACCAACAATGTGGCCTTGTTCACTTCATGTCATTTTATTAAAGTTTTTCTCAGTTTCTAGTATATTTCCACTCAGACGATCTAACCGATGGCCTCATAGCACTTTTGTCAAATCTCAAATGTTCCGTTATGATGTGATCAAACTGTTGGATTGTAGCTTTTGATGGCAGCTACATTTAGAAGGTCGATTTCTGGGAAAACTCCAAATGTAATCAGGACAAACTGAGAAATCCCAGAGGCGACACTGCTGGTGTGCCAGGCTGATCCAGGAGAGGATCCCTCCTTTCACCCTTCTGGCTTTGGCAGCCTCAGCTGGAGTTTCACTTTCTTTTGTCAATAATTCATCCCCACCTTGTCAGTCACTTCATGACAGAGAGCAATAAAAGCCAGAGACAGGAGGGGTGAGAAGCTTCTCTTTGTAACGCCGTCACAGTTTTCATGCAGCCACAACAATCCAACAAGTGTTTGACTTCAGAGAAACACAATCACTAATCTACACTGCTCAGTTCAGAAGGTTTGACTCTCCAGTATGTGGACTCCTGCGAGGACAATAAATGTGCCATAGACACGTTAAAGCAGCAAAGTATGCATTCTGCTGCTTGAATTCAAGTATCAGATCAGGAGCCTAAAAAGATGTCCTATTCCTGTAAATCTGAGTGGACTCACCCATGCTGTGGGTCTGCCAGATCAGTCTGCACCCGTCTGGACCAGGTCCCTGCAGCTTTTATACACCCTGCAGCTTTCTTTGCGTGAGAAACATGGTTAGATCGGATATACGATGGAGGAAATATGTCTCACAGTTACAACTACACACTGGAGGGAGGAAGAAAAAAAACTGCTGTGGAACTGCAGGACCGGTTTGGTTTAGTGTTTTGAAAGGGAGGAGGTTGGAGTGTGTGTGTGTGTGTGTGTGTGTGTGTGTGTGTGTGTGTGTGTGCGCGTGTGTGTGCATGTGTGTGTGTGCGCGCGCGTGTGTGTGTGTGTGTGCGCGCGTGTGTGTGTGTGTGTGTGCATGTGTGTGTGTGCGCGCGTGTGTGTGTGTGTGTGTGCATGTGTGTGTGCGCGCGCGCGTGTGTGTGTGTGTGTGTGTGTGTGTGTGTGTGTGTGTGTGTGTGTGTGTCTGAGTTAGGCTGTGGAGTCACTGGTGCAGGGGAATAAGATTGGTTTCACTTGGCCTGGAAAAGAATGTTTGGGTCACTTTCAAGGGATTATCCAACAGGGTCATGTGGCCTAATAAACGCGTTAATCCGACTTAATTCCACCTTGTTAACGACGAGTGGAGGAAGGCGTCAGTGTAGTGAAGACTGAGCTCTCGCCAAGTCCTTGACTTTAATGTCACTAAGCTGTCATCGGGTTCTTTGCAAACAGGCTTTTATGACTGACTGATTTTGGTTTTGAGTGTGTCAGCAGGACAAAAGCCGGCCGTGAAGGTGAGAAAATGTCCCCTGGTAGCCATCCTGGAGCCTTAGTCACATAATTGTCCAAGTTTATCAAGATAATCAAATTTTCAATTCTTGAACATGTTAAGCTCTTGCATCCATGTTGCATCCAAATGGAGTGAAAAAGAAAAAAAAATCAGTGACTGGATGACAACTCCACCTGCTGAGGAGGATCACGTGATGAGAACAAAAGCCCCATAGATACCACAGGAATGTGGTTCTGCCACTTTTCCATTCATTTGAATAAATATGTATGTTTAATTGATGTCATGTTCACTGAGGAGTTGATATCTCAGAGCTGTGAATGTGCCTTGAACTGAGCAGCTGCATTACTGAGAAAACTAAGTATTCAACTTCAAGTTCAGCTGACGCAGCAGTTTGAGAGCGTCTTACTGCTGCATGGGGATGCATCGATGAGGGGAAAAGCAGGAAATAAGGAGAGGAATTAGACTGAAATGCTGGAAAGGGGGAGTGTCCTGAGCGTGTCCCACACAACAGCCCTACACCCACCGGACTACACTGTTCCTCAGGGAGAAGAGACCAGTGTCTTGCTCCTAATGCAAAACACTTTCCTCAAAGGGAAATCTGATCCAGCAGGACAGAACTGCCAAGACCACCGGCCTCATGTGTCTTAGCTCGTAGCTACTGTAAATAAATGCTGCGATAAGCTGGCGGTTCATTGACAGGTGGATGTCATGATATTATTGGTTGGTACGTGCTCATGTGTCATATTTTACTTTTCAGGAAGAAAACATGAGTGGATTTTAAGGAAAGATACAAAGAAGTTAATTTTCGGTCTTTTTTTTGGCATATAGTAAACAAAGATGAAAAACATGACCCAGGATCTGAACAAAAGGACATTCAGAATTTCAGCTTCAGTTAACTCACCGTTTTCAGGCAGCAGAGGAACTTCTTTTACGTCTCAAACCAGAGATGTTGAATCTGCACTAAAGCTCCAATGAAGACTCACAGCACCTCAAAACGTTTGCTAACCAAAAACACGCAATTATCCTTGAGTAAGTCAAGGTTCTTCTGGAACAGCACCTTCAGAAATGTATGCTTTCCTGTGCAATATCCAAAAACCAGTAGGTGGTTTGGTGCTCTTCTACATTGTTGACGAATTTTGTGTGATGAAGGAATCGCTCAGACACCAGAGGGAGGCTGGGGACTCAGAGACGGCTGAAGCTGGACCCTTTAATGGACGTCCATATCAGCTGTGCAAGGCTGGCTGTGAGATGAGGTTAAGTTACTCCCCCAGAACATCTTGGCCCCCCCTGGTGAACACTGGTACTAGTAATGTTAGCACTACCAGTGACACCTAACTGGAACACCTGAGTCCCCCCTGGTGAACACTGGTACTAGTAATGTTAGCACTACCAGTGACACCTAACTGGAACACCTGAGTCCCCCCTGGTGAACACTGGTACTAGTAATGTTAGCACTACCAGTGACACCTAACTGGAATACCTGAGTCCTCCCTGGTGAACACTGGTACTAGTAATGTTAGCACTACCAGTGACACCTAACTGGAACACCTGAGTCCCCCCTGGTGAACACTGGTACTAGTAATGTTAGCACTACCAGTGACACCTAACTGGAACACCTGAGTCCCCCCTGGTGCACACTGGTACTAGTAATGTCAGCTCTACCAGTAACACCTAACTGGAACACCTGAGTCCTCCCTGGTGAACACTGGTACTAGTAATGTCAGCACTACCAGTAACACCTAACTGGAACACCTGAGTCCTCCCTGGTGAACACTGGTACTAGTAATGTTAGCACTACCAGTGACACCTAACTGGAACACCTGAGTCCCCCCTGGTGAACACTGATACTAGTAATGTCAGCACTACCAGTGACACCTAACTGGAACACCTGAGTCCTCCCTGGTGAACACTGGTACTAGTAATGTCAGCACTACCAGTAACACCTAACTGGAACACCTGAGTCCCCCCTGGTGAACACTGATACTAGTAATGTTAGCACTACCAGTGACACCTAACTGGAACACCTGAGTCCCCCCTGGTGAACACTGGTACTAGTAATGTCAGCACTACCAGTGACACCTAACTGGAACACCTGAGTCCCCCCTGGTGAACACTGGTACTAGTAATGTCAGCACTACCAGTGACACCTAACTGGAACACCTGAGTCCTCCCTGGTGAACACTGGTACTAGTAATGTCAGCACTACCAGTAACACCTAACTGGAACACCTGAGTCCCCCCTGGTGAACACTGGTGCTAGTAATGTTAGCACTACCAGTAACACCTAACTGGAACACCTGAGTCCCCCCTGGTGAACACTGGTACTAGTAATGTCAGCACTACCAGTAACACCTAACTGGAACACCTGAGTCCCCCCTGGTGAACACTGGTACTAGTAATGTCAGCACTACCAGTAACACCTAACTGGAACACCTGAGTCCTCCCTGGTGAACACTGGTACTAGTAATGTCAGCACTACCAGTAACACCCAACTGGAACACCTGAGTCCTCCCTGGTGAACACTGGTACTAGTAATGTTAGCACTACCAGTAACACCTAACTGGAACACCTGAGTCCTCCCTGGTGAACACTGGTACTAGTAATGTCAGCACTACCAGTAACACCCAACTGGAACACCTGAGTCCTCCCTGGTGAACACTGGTACTAGTAATGTCAGCACTACCAGTAACACCCAACTGGAACACCTGAGTCCTCCCTGGTGAACACTGGTACTAGTAATGTTAGCACTACCAGTAACACCTAACTGGAACACCTGAGTCCCAAGACCAAGAAGGTTAAATCAGCGTCTACCAGATGAACATCCTTATCATACATGTGATGTCGTTTCACGTGCGACCCCAGAGGAGCGTGTTGCTGCTCACAAGTCTTTTCTTTTCCTTTTCAGATATAAATGATCTTTTGGGGAGATCGGCGCCCCCTGACCAGTTCAATAATCAATTATTCTGCTCAGAAAGACAAGAAAAGCAGGAGTATTTTTGCAGGTTTCTCTTCTCAAGCTTTCAGGGGCTTCACTTTGTTCACTGGGACACAGGCACATTTTTCAGGTTTTCATCTGGATCCGTCCTCTCAAGCAGATCGTTTCAGATGTATTAATGTGTGACAGTTGGACGGCATGGCATTTTACTGGTTCATTCGCATGGCCAAGGGTCGCTGGTTCGATCCTGGACCTCGGTGACCATGTCCAAATGTCCTTGAGCAAGATACTGAACCCATAATTGCTCCTGATGAGCTGGTTGGTGCCTTGCATGGCAGCCTTCACTGTGTGAACGGGTGAATGAGACGACACTGTAAAGAGCTTTGAGTGCCGCTAAAGTAGAAAAGCGCTATATAAAATTGAGTCCATTAAAGTTGTGCGAGGGGAAAAAGAACATTTTTTAAGATCTTAAATCAACCAATAGAGTAGTAATTCTTCAGAGCTTGAGGATGACATCTCTTGATGTTCATTCATTCTCTGTCGTGTGAGAAAATGGGCTCCGCCAAGAATTTAGAATTTTCTTTCCTTTGCGACGCAACCTGAAAACCACATGTGGAAATGGATGCTTTATTGAATGTAAAACTTTTTTGTAATGTTTGTTTTAAGCTACTTTTTTCTGAAAATATGCCAGTAGTGTTTCATTAGAAATACAAATCTTACCCCAGAGGTGTGTATATGTAGTTTGTGCGACACATCTACCCTCTGGAATATTAATTTGTTTTATTTGTACATCTTCAAGCTCCTAATACAGGCAGTGTCCAGACTGGCATCTCTCCCTGTTGCCTTGGGAGCTGGAGACTGTGAGGCGACATGTTGTGAACTAGACTCAACAGGCTGGAATGTGGCAAGAATGTTACCTGAACACTTCTGCCACCTGCCAATCACCTGGTTGAGCCTCAGCAATGAAGAACTGCTAGCAGTACAGGCCCAGAGGACGACTCCCCGGAGCTGGCAGCACAGAATCATGGTGAGTCCTACAGGCAGGAAGCTCAGCCTCGTGGATGTCAGGAGCAAGTCAAGTCAGTTTTATTAGTGTGTCACCAAACCCCAACCAAAGTTCTGTCCTGACTCTGTCCAAGTAGAGCAGGTCCAGCACCTCCCTCCTTCAATGAACCTCCACCCAACAATTCTCCATCAGCAGCACATCCTGCAACAGCAGCCACCAGAACCTTCCTTTACCAGCAGGAAGGTGGAGCAGATCCAGGATCAGTGGGGACGGAGAGAGCAGGAGAGCAGGACAGAGACAAAGACAGAGAATGGAGGAAGACAGAGAGACAGAAGGAAAGAGAGGGACAGAGATAAAGAGGGAGAGAAAGGAGGAGAGACTGATGGACAGAGACAAAGACAGAGAATGGAGGAAGACAGAGAGACAGAAGGAAAGAGAGGGACAGAGATAAAGAGAGAGAGACAGGAGGAGAGACTGATGGACAGAAACAAAGACAGAGAATGGAGGAAGACAGAGAGACAGAAGGAAAGAGAGGGACAGCGATAAAGAGAGAGAGAAAGGAGAAGAGACTGATGGACAGAGACAAAGACAGAGAATGGAGGAGGACAGAGAGACAGAAGGAAAGAGAGGGACAGAGATAAAGAGAGAGAGAAAGGAGGAGAGACTGATGGACAGACGGGGACGTGAGCAGGTGGAGCTACGGGTGGCAGCTGGAGCCTCTTCAGGTCTGGAGCCTCCTCCAGCAGCACCAGGATCTGGGATGAGGGGAGAAGAAGAGGAGTTAGTAACACGTCTGAGGACAGGAGGAGGACAGAGAAGCCCAGTGCATCATGGGAGATCCCAGCAGTCTGAGCCTAGAGCAGCAGGTCTAAGGGCCAGCCTAAGCAGTCCTGACTATAAGCCTGATCAACAAGGAGGTCTTAAGTCTGCTCTTAAACCTAGAGAGGGGGTCTGGGTCCTGGACTGAAACTGGGAGACGGTTCCACAGGAGGGGAGCCTGATAACCTGGGAACAACAGGCTTCCTGCCTGCTAGACCAAACAGAGGGTTGAACTTGATTGTTACATTTTTGCTGGTTCCAGTGTCGTACGCTGCCATCATGATTCTTGCTGCGTATGTGTGTTACTGGTATATCATCTATGCTTAGGTCATTATGATCTACAGCCCTTCATTTCCCATTGATGGATGTATCTCTTTGTGTAATATTCCTCAGTCATGAAGAGAGAAGTCAGTTCAGTCAAAGAACTCCTCTTGCCTCAGCCCAGACATGCACCCACGCTCAGCTCCAGAGCAAATACCAGCACGCTCACGGACCCGGGGACAGGAAGCAGATTCAGTCCCTGCAGTTTTTCTTTCTTTTCTTAAATAAAATTAGAATTAAGAATGACTTACAATGCTGGAGCTGAGGGAGATGTAAGAGTGGTCAACGCCGTTTGTGCTTCTTATCTGCATCCAGTAGAAGCAGTGATTACTGGTTAACTTCAGTTCAGCCTTGTTCACGCGCACTTTTGATGAGTTTGCTGTGGGTCTTTATTAACATGTTGATTGGGAGTAAATCCAGACAACGTCAATGCTGAACTCCTCAGCTCACCGGCTCAGAGACGCCTCCCGCAGAGCAGGATCCAGCTGCTCTTCTCTCACAGGTGCTGGAGAATCTTAATTCATTGAACAGTCACAGAGCTTTGACCAAGTCCTACAAATCGAACTCTCCTGCTCGGCCGGGGCAAGACTTTGGCTACACTATTGTTTTGTATTTTAATGATCAGCTTGAAATGTATTGATGGAATCCATTGAATGTTGAGTGTTTTGTCTCAACACCCTGCACACATTGGGCTCTGTGTCATCACCGCAATTGCAAAAACCTATTTAATGTATTCTAGATGACTGCTACTGAGATATCTAGTATTTTTCTGCCAAATTGTGATGCTACATTGTAGTTTACTGCTTGCAGTTAACCTAACCGGTTAGCGCCTCAGGGGATGACGTAGATTGAGGCTCAACTTTATGCAATTGAGTGATTATTGATATATTCATGAAATGAATATATTCATCAGCTCCATTCACCTTTATTGAAAAACAATTTCCTGTGTAAATTATGAGATTCCATTTGAAAGTATTTCCCTTCCCACTAGAGGGCACTCACAACCTGCCCAGGAGCCACGGCCAAGGGTTTGAGAAACATAATTAAACACCATAACTTGTCAACAGCAAATAGCAGGATGCGACCATGTGTCTGGCCCTTTGGCTCATGAGTGAACATGACTGATGAAGATGCGTCTCAGGAGGGCGGCCCGGTGGAGCAGTGGTCCTCCCTGTGGCCCCCCAGCAAGAAGGTTGTGGGTGGAGCCCCGGCTGCAGCACGGGGTCTTTCTGGGTGAGTCTCCATGTTCTCCCTGTTCCTGCTGGGTTCTCTCTGGTACTCCAGCTTCCTCCACAGTCCAAAGACATCAAGAGGGACCAGGTTAATCCAGACTCTAAATTGACCGTAGGCGTGGCTGGGAGAGCCAATGGTTGTCTGTCTCTATGTGTTGGCCCTGCCATGGACTGGTGACCCGTCCAGGGGGAAGGCTGCTGGGATAGGCTCCCCCCCCCCCCCCCCCACGACCCTTAATAGGAATAAGAGGAAGAAAATGGATGGATGGAAGCATCTCAGGAGCTCAGGTTATCAACTGTGTTTCAATGACTCAGTTGTTGTCATGTGAGGGTGTCGCCATGATGCAGATTCTAACGGAGGCTCCAGAGCCTCTCGCTCAAACATATGCGGTTCTACAGAAACCACTTTCTACATGTCATGGGAGGATTTTCTAATACCAGGGTAGAACAACAGGTGTTGTCAGGAGCTCACTAATTATGTGCCACTCAAACATTTTGGGTGCGTCCACGTACCTGAATTTTCAGTCCTTCCGTCCTGTTTCCAGCTCATGCACCTGGGCTGTGACAGTTTTGTTTTTCATCGTGCCCTGCAGGCCCAGCTGGTAATCCTGACGTGCTGCGGCCTGAGAGGCACGCTGGATGGATTAAGACAAAATTATCCCTGAGTACGCAGCAGAAAGTCTGATCCTGTCGTGTTACTGGATCTCATTATTTCCCTCTAAACCCATTAGCTTTCATTCAAAGTGAAGACTGTACTGAGTCTCGGAATCCGCCATCGCACAAGAACATCAGGGCACTGTTGCCCAGGTTTGAGCCGGCGCTGCACGGACAGAAATAAATTTAAAATGTCACTTTGACTGCAAATCATCTTGAAATGTGTCTGTCATTGGTGGTCACCCTCCAAACAAGTCCTCACATCAGCGGAACAACACGTCAAAGGTCGCCTCCTGGGTTTGATCATTTAGCAGATTTAAGGTGCAGTAATGTCTGAAGATGAAACCTGTAAAACTGTCACACTTTGACATGAAAACCATCTCAGAGGATTTTACGCCTGGTGGATCAACTTCAACAAGAATTTGGTTTTAACTCCTGAGATCTTCAGCTCAAACTGGGTTGACTTTAACCTCCAGTGAGATTTTTTTCAAAGGGGAGAATTTCCTGAATAATGCAATAATATCTTTAATGCTGATTTTGAGTTCTTAACTGCCAGATTCTGTAAATTATAGAATTTTAAAGCAAATCTGGACCGAGATGCAGACACAAACAAACATGTTACTCATTTTACTAAAACCATATTACTTTCATAGAACTAAGTACTTTGTGTAAGGAACTGAAAAATATTCTGGTGATACATTTATTAAAGATTAAATCACAAACATGTCTTCGGGTAACAGAAAGGACGTGGCAGTTTGAGGTACTTCTGGTGATTTTATTGCCGTGAGCTAGAAAGTGCCACCTCGAGCTGCGGACATCTTTACCAGAAAACAAGAGCCCAGTTGACAATAGAGGCCAAGTTCCCGGTGAGCACCAGGCAGTTCCTCTTTTCTAGCTTGATAATATCATGAATACATGAGTGGAGGGAGCATGGAACAACACTGAAGACAAAGGTGAAAACGCTTGAGGTGGACATGAATGAATGCACCCCAAGGAAGAGAAACACCGCCCCCTGGTGGCAAAGAAATAAGAAGAGTGCCAATGGTAAACACAGTCAGTGCCATAAAATGTTCACACGCACACACACAAGCACACACACACCCTTGTACTTGTATCTTTGTGAGGACTTTCATTGATGTAATACATTCCCTAGCCCCTCCCCCAAAACCTAACCATCTCAGCTGACTGCCTGACTCTAACCTTAACCCTAACCTAACCAGAACCCGATTCTAACCTTGACCCTAAAACCAAGTCTTGACCTTCAAACGGCCTTTTGAAGAAGTGAGGACCGGCTAAAATGTCCTCATTCTGTTGGCTAAATACGTGTTCTAGTCCTCACTATGTAGCAAGTACAAGAACACACACACACACACACACACACACACACACACACACACACACACACACACACACACACACACACACTTACTGAAGTGGCCTGAGACACGGCTGAATGCTGTTGCCTGTGTCACACACCCAGGTCCCCACCAGGCCGGCAGTGGTTCCTCAACAGGTGGGTGAGCAATAAAAGTTGGTGAATCATGAAGAAACGGATCATTTTACTGGTTCATTCGCAGGTCACATGACCTTCCTTGCCGGGTCTCACACTGCACGTGTCACCTGTATATTTTTTGTTTATGCTCTGGCGACATTGCACTGTTCTAAATCCAGGTGGAGAACTTCAGTCTTACCGATCCCACTGTTTTGGACTTTTTATGTAAGTTAGTTTTCCAGAGATGGGAAGTACGAACCAGTCAGTCCCAGTCGAGGACCAGTTACAAATAGCCTAGTCCATCAGAATCATACAGCTCCAAGCTGATCAGTTCCTGGAAGTAATGATGGGAACATACTTATAAGCTACATGGAATCAGTGCCAGATCCAGGTGCATCATCAGTGACCAAACCTGAGGCCATCAAGGGGCGCTGATGGAGCTGTGAGGACTCTGCACCCAAATCCCTGCCTGGAACGGATCTGAGGGGCTTTTCAGTGACGGACTGAATTGGCGATGGGGGTTCAGTCGGCCCCCTCAGCCTGGAGCAGGTTTTTACTGCAGCATAAGGTACTGGGCTGAAAAGTGAACCACCTTTGTTGTGTAGAAAAGTTCTACTTGAAGCAATTTTTCAACTCAAGACTTGCATTCCAAAACCAAATACACATTTTGGTTGAATAATTGCTTTAAGTTAAGTGTCCCTCTAACCCTGCTTCATGTTGCCAGCCACCAGGCAGGGCCAGTCCACATCGGACAACAAACTAGTTCTCAAGTGCATCATAATCAAAGACTGACCTGCAGGTCATGAACAGCATTGATAGCTAGGCTAGGTTGTTGTGTTCGTGCGTCTCCCTCCAGGCGATTTGTTGAGCAGCCTGTTGAGTCATCGGCATGTCAGGTCAGTCTGGGCTGTCAGCCTCTTCTAAATCTGTCACACTAACACTTATACTGTGGGAGGAGCTGGCTGCGCCTGTTCTCCCCCTGCCGGGGGGTTAATATTCATGTCACAGGAATGTCCACTAGGTGAGCAGCAGCACAATTCAATGACCTTGCGCTCTTCTGAAGAACTCAACCTGCTTGACTGTGTTTGCTACAGAGGAAAGATTCAACATAATGAATACAAGAAGGAGCAACATGAAGCAAAAACGGCCAGGTTTTTAATAAAAGAGTTACTGGAGGATTGAGCTTCATCAGAAGGCCGTGGTTTTAATGCAGCCTAACTCGACCGTGGTTCCATATGTGTGCGTTGGGTTGGGTGTCGTATGTATGATCTGTTCCTTCTCTAGTTCTTTTGCTAAAAGCTTGACTAGCAACTGGAGCTAGAAACTAACACAGGATTGTACCCTAACTTGTGTTATCCCCATGAGACAAACTGAATATTCCCCTAGACGGATGAGTGAATTCCCTAACAGGTGCTGAGACACGCTGCAGTTCATGCTAACCATGAGATGAGTGAATGACTGATTGATGTTTTAATGAAAGTATCCTGACTGGGTGATGAGGCAGTGGATTCTGGGAGGAAAAACCTGCAATGGCGTCCTGCGGGAGGTGAGACTCTGCTGCTGTGCTGCCCCAGGAGACCATTGATACAAGGGTAGGGTCTCAGCAGGTCTGTCACACACCCCAGCATGAAGAGTCTGCCTCCTCTGGCTCTTCTAGTGAGGTGCATTAGGGTAGCTCGACCAGTTGAGATGAGGTGAACACCCAGCAGGTACCTTTAAGACGCCACTCCCACCAGGCTCAGCCCCTGGATCTTCACCCACATCAGCGGAGTGTCTGCAGATATCCAGCCGCTTGTTGGTTTTCCCTGCGTTAATTTGGAAGCAGATGTGAAGGCACCGGTCCAAGTGTGAGGCTGCAGAAAAGAATCACAAGTGAGTCCATCAACACTCCCACTGATGAGCAGGAAGACATTGACCTATCAAGAGTCCCCAGAGGGTTACTACCACCACGGAACGGGAGAATGGTGACGCTACTGCAGCAGTTCGGCTGTATTTGAGCGCATCTGAGCTACAACTCAGGGCGGCCCAGTGGAGCAGTGGTCCTCCCTGTGGCCCCCAGCAAGAAGGTTGTGGGTGGAGCCCCAGCTGCAGCACGGGGTCTTTCTGGGTGAGTCTCCATGTTCTCCCTGTTCCTGCTGGGTTCTCTCTGGTACTCCAGCTTCCTCCACAGTCCAAAGACATCAAGAGGGACCAGGTTAATCCAGACTCTAAATTGACCGTAGGCGTGGCTGGGAGAGCCAATGGTTGTCTGTCTCTATGTGTTGGCCCTGCCATGGACTGGTGACCTGTCCAGGGGGAAGGCTGCTGGGATAGGCTCCACCCCCACCACGATGGTGATAAACAATAAAACTGTTTTTCTCAGAAAAAAAACTTCAAAACAATGCACGAAATGTTTGTTATAATCTTGGATTCACTCTGAAAGTCACGCCTCTTGCAAACCCATATGACCTGCATGAGCACATGACGCGCAGCTGCAGCATGATGTCATCCCATATCTGTGGAAGTCCCCTGCGTTGCCTCCCTGGTGTCTGAAGAAATGTGCTGTCACCAAGTCTCAACAGGACGCAGGTTTGGCTGCATGTCAAACAACTGAGCAGCAGGGTTCTCCAGGGTTTCCCCTCACGCCATCAGGAGGAAGCTGCTGCCGCCTCCCTGGACCTGGTGAGCTTCCCTGTCCTGGAGGAGCAGGACTTTTTATTTCGAGGAGGGCAGGAAATATGCAACCCGACGGAACCCAACCGCCACGTAGCTCCACGGTCAGAAAAAGAATCAGGGTGGACTACAACTCCATCTGTTGCCATGCCAACAAGCTAACAGGCCTACTGTGATTACTTTTATCCCAACCGTGTTACAACACTACTTAATAAATCAAACAACAGCAGTCGACACAGAGCGGCGGGAGCTCCTTCTTCTTCTCTGCTCGCCTCCACCTCCAGCAGAGCCTCCTCTGATTGGTCAGACACATTCTGACGCATCTGATTCTTCAACTCTCTGCTGCATCTCCATCGCTTAGCGACCGACCCGGACCCTGCTGCGAGTGCAGCATCCGACGGCCCTCACTTATCACACCAACGTACGACAGAAAACCAGCGTAAAACGTGCGTACATTCATTTCTACGCAAGGTGTGGCATTTATCAATTTGAAGGTGAGTGCATTCTGCGATGAAATCTTACGTCAGGTCTGAGTTTGTGTACGCAACTTTAGATGTGACGTGAGGTGACCTGTGGTTCAGGTGGCGGAGAGGTGTTGTAACAACAGGTGTCGCGTCACTGATGATGTGTGCGTCACGACACATACTTACAGTACATATGAAGCATATCAATTAAAACGTAATTTCAAACATAGAATCATAGCCGCTCCTTCGCTCCTTCCTACGCCGGGATCCGGGTGGTCCGCCCGGGTTTGTGTGAGCCATGCCGCCTTGATGGGATTTTCTCACTACAGAAATGAGGATGGCTGGATTCCATGATGCTAAGGATTTAGTAACGACACCAGGCTGGCTGGGGACCAGTGAGGTGTCTGAAGGGTCACTCCTGCGTTCCAGCTGGGACATCTGGGACCCTGAGCTCATCTGTGAGTTCCCAGGTTGCAAAGAAGAGTCCTTGCAATACTTTTCATCATGAAACTGTATCAGTATTCCTGCCCTGCACTGATACGGTATCATGCTACATACAGTACTGATGAATACTTTCACTGCCAACATGAGTGTTGAAGCAGTTTTAATTGTTGTCTACCTTGTCGAGTACCTGGGTGGTGCATGGAGAGTGAAGCTCTTCAAGCAGGAGATGGAGGAAGCAACAGGGAACAGCACATGGGGCTCGGCTCCTCAGCAGGCCTGACACACTGAACCTGCCGGGGCAGCGGGTGATCAGAACCGGGTCTGAATGGAACTGTTAGCATGGGAATCACTCTTCCAGGCTCACTGAGGACGTGATGAGGTGGTCGTCTCCGCGGCCCAGGATGCATCTGACCCAGACTGCCTGTGACTGTTGTGGGATCTGATCTCATCTGCTGTGTTCTGATTGGGTGGCACCTGGACTAAGAGCTGCCTGATCATCAACTAGACCACCAAAATCTAGCGTCTGAGTGCCTGGTGAATCGTTCACTAAACAGGTAACAAAGTCTGCCATTCACAGTGCAAACGCTTCCTCGGATTTATTCATGACCAAAGTGTTAAATACTGAAGACAAATCTGAAAATTCCAACCACAAGTAACAAATAAGTGTTTCACCAGCCTGTGTGGCCTGCAGGACACACACACACTTACAGAAGCTGCTCTCTGTCACCATCATACTTCCAGGCAAATGACCTCAGCACCAGTGAGATGGAGGGACAGCCTGCAGCGATGATAATGATGATAATAATAACAAAATGATAATAACGGTAACCTCCTCTAACCTTGTTACCTACATTTGTTAAATAGACTTGAACTTTTCAGTTGTGATTTGCACAAACTGCCAGAAAAGTGTCATTTTATGTTCAACAGGACACGATGGCTAACGGCTACAAACGGACAATGACAGGTACTGCATCCCAGGCAACAAGCTGACAACATGAACACTCATATTGGCACCATAAATTTAAAGAGTCTGCCTTGAAACAGTCCGTTTAGCACCGAGACTGCGGAACAGCTCAGTAACCTTTAATACAGTGGCTAGCATCTGTAGCAGCACAGCTGGTACATGTGCTGAAGCAGACTGTAAAACTCGTCTGAAAGTAAAAAGTACACTCATCCACTCAGTATTCAAGTGAAGTAAAGATACTTCAACATGTGCTTAGGTGACAAAGTATTCGTACTCATGAAGAGGTCAGGTAGCGTGAGATCAGCTGTTGGCCTGTTTCCAGTGTTTATGCTAGGCTAGGCTGGGCTGGGCTAAGACCCCCTGTGAGTGTCATGAGAACGGTGCCAGTCTTCTTGTTGAAGGAGCCAATCAGTGTCTGGGAATTGAATTGAAAAACAACAACAACTGCATTCCTTCGAAGCAGAACAGGAGTCTAGAAGGATGGCGCGCATCGCCATCAAGAGTTCCACTCTCGCTGACAGGAAACGGTTCCGTGCCCATTCTGAACCAATGATCCCCACCCCCACCCTCTCTGTCGTGGGGCTACAGCCCAGGACCCCCCACTAGTGTAGCTTCCCCTAAGTGTGAGCCAGTGAAATGTTCTGTATATTGTTACATGTTGTTTATGACCACGGCAGCCCTGGTTGGGCCGGCGATGCGGAGGCAGCTCTGCTCAGGTGTGTGACCTCTGTTGCATGGTTGCATCGCTCTCTAGAGGCCCTAAACTGGAGAGAACTCAGACGGGTTCAGTCACAGAACCAAGGCTCATGGCACTGGAATAAGAGCCTGCACTGATGAGTGAGGAAGTGTTGCTGAAGAATGAACCTGCGAGCAGGAGCCTTCTTACATTGTGTGCTGTGCTGAGTTTAGGCCTGGCCTAAACCTGAGGGTCCGCCCGATGCCTTGTTTCTACACTTTATTGCTATTCTTTCAATTGTATATGTACTGTAGATTGATCTCTGGAGCAGACGCGCTACATGAATACTGTGTTGTACTGTGACCGGTTATGAAGCAGGAACCTTGAGGATCTATTTTGAAGCTTTATATTTTCATGAGTTGAACTCTGTTGTAGTTGAGGAGCGGTTATACCACCAACACAAGCCTGCGCTTCTCCTGGCCTCAGGGACGTCGTCTTCAGAGTTCGGACTCGTCACGTTGTCTTTTGCTCATTTGTTCACGCGGTACATGAAATAAAGCGATGGTCTCCGAGTCTCCTGTCCTGTCACTGCCTGGTGCATCTCAAACAGGGGGGGCAACCATGCACCCTGGAGGGCCGCAGGAATCCACGTGCTTGCAGGTTTTGCTCCCAACCAAACACTTTAACAGGCGATTCCACTGATTAACACCTTCAGCCACAGACGAGTGTTATTCAATGGAATCGCCTGTTAAAGCGTTTGGTTGGGAGCAAAACCTGCATGGATCCATGCCGCATGGTTGCTGACCCCTGGTCCAAAACCACAGCCGAGAATTCGTTTTGTTTGTTTTCACTTTGTTCTCCTTCATGTGAACCTACTTTCGTTTTCTCACTGTGGCTCAGAGGAACGACACACCTCTCCTCGATATTTGAAAATAACTTTTGCATGGAGAAGACGATACGGTGAGAAAACCTATTTAGAAATACCGCACCGCCGCTGTGGAAGAGTGAATGTTGTCGTCCGATGTGACACGTGCACTGAAGAGAGGTTTTCTTTATTTGTCTCATTTGATCTTTTTCATGTAATAAAAGAAAAGTCATGGAAAGTTTTGAGGTACAGATGTGTGTTTTAATTCTCAACAGCAGCCACACGTCTTCATGTTGTACAGAAATCATGAATCAATGCCACGACTATCAGTGGAGAAATATGAACATAAACGGGAGGACTTTCAGATATATTTGAAACTGAAATGAATACTTTAAATTGGATCTTGGTGCTTAAATTCAAGCAGCGTGATTCTAAGGGTTTATATGGTGAGATGTCCATCATAGAGCAACACCTGCAATGGTGTCTCCTAGACCCCTCACATTTGTAACTGTGGGACTCGTAGCCCACAGCTCCACTTGTATCTTGACGCAATGTCACCACTCCCCTCTCTCATCGGCGGTGCTGTACTGGGGCCTGGGAGATGAAGTGGTGAAGCTCTCTGGATATCACATCAAGCCGAAGTCTACAAGAAGTAAGCAAACTCAAATCTTTGAGTCCCTCTAGGGTGCCGGAGGCCTGCTTAGCTCCCATGTGGGGCTGTGCTGGCGAGCTGGTTTGTGAGCGTTCCTCTCCCTCGTCCTCAGCCCCTCATGTTAATACTACGTCAGCGACAACGTCACTGCTACGTCAACAACACAACCCTCAAACCTGAACGGCAAACAACAGCCTGTTGGCTGCAACGACGGAATGAGCTTCATAACAGTGAAACACCAAGGTTCTCCTGGGGGAGACCCTTGTGTTGTTGTCCATCTGCTGAATCTATCTTAACATCCATCTCTCCATCCATCCACCCATCTCTCCATCCAACCATCCATCCACCCAACTGTCCATCCAACCATCCATCCACCCAACTGTCCATCCATCCACCCAACTGTCCATCCATCTGTCCACCCATCCATCCGTCCATCCACTCATCCATCTGTCCATCCACCCATTCACTCATCCATCTGTCCATCCATCCATCTGTCCATCCAACCATCCATCCACCCATCCACTCATCCATCCATCCATCCAGTGCAGCCAATACCTGCTCTCATCTGGCACCACCCTGGGCAGGCCACCAGTCTTTCACACTGTAGACTGAATCTTGTACCTCAGACATTTATTGGCAGGTAGACCTGACAAGGCCTTCTTAGTGATTTCATGGTTTCAGGAGAGAGTGAGTTCCTCTAACGATCTATGAATGTTGAATGATACGTTCCTACTTGTCTATGAATGAGCACACCCTTACTTAGAGCTCTGTCTGCTGTAGACCATGAGGGTGTGAGTCTGTCTCAATAAAGATGGAGACAAAAAGCACGACAGTCACGATGGTGAAACCAGACCCCAGACAGTCTTGGCCAGTCAGCACACAGAGCGCTAGCAGTCACACTCAGTAAAACCACGTTTGCTAAATTACAAGGGGGAAAAAATGTTCCGTTCATAGAAATGAGAGACACTGCTGTGTTAGACGTAATTTTATGATCAAACAATAATTCAGAAACATTTGGTACTTTGGTTTAGGCTGGTCCTACAGGTGAGTGAGAGCGTGAGTCTTCCTGGTTGAACCACACGAGAGAAGCAGCAGTGCACTTCACGCTCCAGACCTGAAGGTGGTGCTAGCAGGCTGGGTGTGGGTGGAGCTGTTGAGGCAGACTCGCTGGCAGCTGAGGCTGAGTGTGCAACAGTAGGTTCAGTAGAGACTGAGCCACTTCAGCAAACTACAGGACGGACCTGCAACTGCTGCTTGATCACTGCAGCTGCACAGCAACAATGACAAATATGCTCATTTATATTTCAGTATCATTTTCCTAAATTGAAATGAAGGGGCCGGCCCACTCCAGCTCCTGGCACAGCAGTTGTCCTCCAGGTGGTTTTGTTGCTGCACACTCACCTAAGAGCTGTCAGGCTTTTACCTGTTGCCTTCATCACATCCAATCTGACTGTAAATCTTTGGCCCTTAAACCAGAAACCATTCATATCATCTGCCTCTTTGCAACTACCGTTGTAGGGTGATAAATGTCGGGTCTCCTACTCCAAGTAAGGGTTGATAGGATGTTTAGTTACAGAAAAACACCACTCGGAGATGAAGCTGTCTGATCAAAAAGCTCATTTTAAAGTCAGATTGTTACATTTTTCAATCAATGCCATTTTAAAATGTCATTAAAAATACTTAGAATTTCCCTTGCGTTGACTTTTCACATACTGTAAGGAATGAATCCAATCAAAGACACAAAGGTTCATTAGAAACACAGCAAAATCAAGAACTTCCCACGGCCTCCACGGGAAGTAACACACGGGGACAGCCCTCTCAGGCGGGGTTGCGACCTTGGGGAAGCAGGAGTTTGTGGTGGAGTCAGACAGAAATAATGAATCCGTGAGGGTTTACATTTGCACGTAGGAGGATTTCATTGTCGAATTCCACCATAGAGACAGCAAGAGTCACTCTGCTCTCGCCAGCACAGAAATACGGAACAGGTTTCTTTTGTTTCGTCTGGTCTCCAGATGCAAACATCCCTACGTTAATTTTTGACTCAGCAGTCCACAGAAACTCTCTGTGAAGGGTGACACACAGTTGATACAACAAAACTCTCCTGTCCTTCTCCCCCAGTTTGTCACTTGATGAACTGAATTCCTGTCACTGAAGGAGAACAAACCTATGCTATGAAAAAAGGCTGCTTTGTCCAGCAGACACATGTAGGTGGGTCACCAGGTTTCTGTAAAACACCTGAAATTTACTTGAACCAATGAGTGTCTGACCTCATTTGAATTGTGCCTTTTTTATATTCGATTTTTACTTCTAACTGACCCTCAGGTGTTTGGGTTTGTGCGTTCGTACGACCACATCTGTGGAACACCTGTGGGAAATGTCTTCAGCTTGGTCACACAAACGTGCTCTGGGACTAAAGGATGGCCTGAGAAGGTGTGGGTGGTCGGAGGTCAGGTGACGGGGACACGCCCAGTGGAGGCAAACAAACCACAAGTCTCCAGATCAACAGGAGTTACTGACACACGTCATCACTTACTGTGTTGTTTGTGTTCGAGTCACATGAACTTCCTCAAATACAAATGCACAACAATATGATAAACTGATGACCTCCTGCTCAGTATTGTGAACAACTCAGGACAGGCCTGTAAAACCTTTACTTGGAATGTGACAGCAGTCTTGTGGAAGCAGAATGAGAGTGAGACTCTTGGAACGTTGCAACTGCCTGAAACAATCGGCAGAAAGTGGTCAAACGTTTCTCCACAGATGTGAGGAGAAGATGTGTTTCTCTCACTTCCTTCTCGTCGTGCAGAACAACTCAGCCTCTTCCGAAGCGGCTGATGTGTTGTTACACATCTTTAAACTCCTCCAGGGACACGGACGAAAGGCGGCGCTCATGGTTTGGGTTAGCGATACAGGTCCATCTCGTCTGTTGGGACGCGCTCATCAGACATGGTCATTGACGATGACCGCCCTCTTTTACTTCGCACTCTTACTTCAATTTGTTAGCTGAATGCATGCATTTCATGTCTGAGGCTGATCGTAGTCTTTGTTATCGTTTCTCACACCTCTTCCTCAGTTTTGAAGGTGCACACCAACTGTTTGCAAAGCGTGCTTGTCATCCACCCCCACAGAGCCAGACTAGAGGGTGGAGACCCTTCTGTCCTCTGCACTGCATTGGGAGCTCAGACCCAGGCTGGTTCGCCTGGCACAACGAACGGAAGTGGATGGGAAACTGTTAGCATACCTCAGCCAAAAGCCATCAAATACACTTTTCTCCAAAATGGTCTTCACCAAGATTATTACAACTAGAGTTATGTATGACATTTGTTGAGAGAAAATGATTGACATTGACCAGATGATGGACCATTAGAACAAATCCGAAAAGTTGGTGTGTCCCAGCAGCTCAGCAGGGCTGTGATTTGAAGTCTTTCCAAACCCATAATCGATCAGTGTTTTCATTGACAGTTGTGGCTACAAGGTTAGCGTAGGCACAGCGACTGTACGGGACAGGAAACACTTGAAAGAAACCCCAGTTTGGGGGGTCACTGACAGGGATTCTCATGTATTCCATACACAACCCTAAATACACGTCTTCAATGTAAAGAGCTCTGACATGTCTGGAGGCTTCCAAAAGTTTTTTAGGCAGGTCTAAGGATAAAATGTAGCCCAGCCCCAAAGCGTAACGTGGGTACTGGGATTTCGGGTAAATCGCCTCAGGTACATACCACTTAGAGGTTGGATCTCTCAGGACCGGAGCCATTCCTGCTACGAGCCCCGTCATGTAGTTCCTCTTTGGAGCAGATGACAGCATGCTAATGAGTTTAGGCACATTGAGGAACGTGTCTGAATCAATCTTCATGGCGTAAGAGGCGCCAGAGCAAAAAGCGTCCAGCCACTCCAGCATCACCATGGTCTTGATCGTCAGGTTCTTGTAGCAGTCCCTGAAGTCGCTCTGGATGAGGTCTCGATGCTCCCTGCTCTCCTGCAGCATCTGCTCCTGGAGCTGCTGGCCCGACTCCCCCGTGTGCAGCCCCAGCAGGAAGAACAGCTTCACCACTTTACCCAGCACCTCACTCTCACTTCCCCACGTGTCACGGATGATGTCACGATGCGCTCTGTTGTGAGGTGCCACGGGTACCATCAGAACCACAAAAGGTTCCTGCTCTTTACACATTGTTGGCTCATTTATAACAAAGTGGTACTTATTAGGGTACTCTACAAAGTACGGGCCCGGAGATACATAAGCAGGTGGCGTTGATGGTGCAGTTTCCCTGTGTGTCACCAGCTGAACCATCCAGGAAGCAGTAGTTGATATTTCCTTGGCTGTAGTCCCAGACGAGTTCTTATCAGGCGTAAAGCCAACGGACCCAGAGGTACCGTGGGAAACCTCACCATGGCTTTTAAACTGAACCCACCATTTTGTTGCATTATACTGCGTCCACCATTTAGGGCTCCAGTCAGGTGCCATGTCTTGAAGGTTTGAGCTGCAGAACAGAACAGCTGCTAACACCAGAATGAAGAAAAGGCAGCGGCACCAGCTGCACCATCTCCGGCTCTCGCCCGCTCTCCCACCATCCAGCATTGCCTGGCTGAGAGGAGAAAAGTGAACGATAGACAAGCAAAGGAGAGGAGAAACACTTCTTTCCCTGTGGCGTTTGTGTTAGCAGGAAAACTCAGGCTTTTCACTACGATTGACTCAGCATTGTTAACCGAGTGATTAATGCACTGATAGCACGTTGAATGCTCTCATATCTGACTTAAAAAAAAATAATTTAGGGACACCGTTTAGGGAACTATGACGTTCCTGTGTCCTCTCTCGTTGTTAGACAGAAACGCCTGCTGAATGAGTGTCTTCGACTGCATACATACCTGTGAGCACCTTCAGCAAAGCCATAATCTAGCGTGTTTGCACTCTGTAAATGTGACTTGCTGCCTTTTCCCATGAGTAAAGAAAAAAACCAAGCATGTTGTTCCTCGCGAAAAGTCATGACAGGACTTGCTGCTCACACGACTCCTACATGTCACATCTCACACTCAGCTGGAGCAACTATCAAAGTTGTTCCTCCAAATGTGTTTCCTGGATCCCTCCGCCTCCACCACCTTCCAGCCTTCACCCACTAACCTCTGCACTGCCTTTACCTGCAGACCAGCCCCACCTTTGTTTGCTCCACCCCAACCCTGCCAGGTTCCCCTTTGTTTGTTTACGCCTCACAGACAATGAAATGCTGTCAGTTTTCCCAAAGCTTTTTTAACAGGCGGCTCCTTCATCTGACGCAAGGGGACATGTGTGTGTGTGTGTGTGTGTGTGTGTGTGTGTGTGTGTGTATGTGCACGCGTGTGTGTGTACGTGCGTGTGTATGTGCGCGCATGTGTGTGTGCGTGCGTGCATGTGTGTGTGTGTTAATGATAAATAGTTTACCTATTGAGTTGTTTGGCTTCAGGTTGAATTTCAACACTCAGGTACTTCACTTTTTTATTAGTTACACTTTAGACATCGCTGACAACTCAAAGTCATAAAAAGAAAAAGGGTCAAAAGTTACAACAAAAAGATGAAGTGGTTGGTTCCTGTTGTATTATTATTCCTCCATACTGACTTGTTGCTTTGTTTCGTGCTTTAGCCAGTTGCTACATGAAGCTTTTAATCAGGTTATACACACATCGTGGAGGAGGGTAACAGAGCTCAAAATGCTCAACATTTAATTTTGTGCCAGTTTTTTTACAACTGATATCTGATCATCAGTACAGACACAGATTAATGAGATATTCACATTTCTTATGAACGAAAAAACAAATTAAACCATTTGAATTTGAAAAAGTAAAATTTTCCTTCAGTCCCAAACATCAACAACATCCTTACAGTTTTGAGGACATCTTAATATCACCGTACATATGCTTTCTTAATGCACCCAAGGTCTGTCTTTGACTTGACTTTTGCCTCCAGCTGGTGTTTTTCTGCACGTTCATTAAAGTCAATGTTAAGTATACAAACATAAAAACTGTGAAGAAACTTTGAAAATGCTGAGCTTCCATACCGACTGCTGGTGGAAACAGCAAGGAGGTTATGTCAAAAGTCATTCTAAGAAAACATCGTAGCCCCATGACACTGCTTTAGGAACAGTTTGATGGCTTTTTTGTGAAACCCCAAATGGACCCATGGGTCGGAGGGTTAGCACAGCGTTTGGTGTGACTGTTATTCCTCTCAGACCCGCAGCGCTCCTGGGACTCCTGACTTTTATGGGTAAAAGCCATTCATCAAAAGGACAAACAGTAACTGAAAATATACAAATAAGATGAACAAATAATAATTTACTTTAGATAATGCATCATAATAATGATTGTCATAATACTTGTTATGGTAATCATTATTGTTGTCATCATTACCACTATTATTCTAAAACAGGACGTTTAGATATGTATCCGTTTTAAGAGTGGCTTTTGTCTGGTTCTGAAAAGGCAGCATACGGTGAGGATGATTTCACGATCCCCCACTAACTAAACATTTCACCACACCAACACCCAAAGACAACGTTGTGCTGTCGTAGTTCTTGAGGAGAAGATGACCTGCCTCAGAATGATCTGACAACCATGACAAACACGCTGCAGGGCAATCCGTGTCAAAGATGTCATCAGACCAATCTGACATGACTGCTGCAGCAACTCAGTGACGGACAGACACCTAGAAGTTGGTCCAGGCTGTGGAACAACATGTCGCTGTTCACCAGTTTGTGGCAAAGGTTTATGGCACGCATCAAAGCCCAACTGTCCTTTGTCAAAAACAACATTATTTGTTGTGAACTTACCAGCTTCTTTCACCAGGATGTCGGACGCTTCCTCAGGACTCAGGACGTCCTGATGTGAATAAACATCAACTTTCTCGTGCTGTCCGCCGCCTCCTGGGTCGTGATCTCTGACTCCTGCTCCTGTTCAGTCTGTCTCTGGTCCACTTGTAGTCACTCAGGACTGGGATTTTTATTCATGACATCCTCCAGAGAAAGCGAGTAAATGGACTCTCTAGGTTTTAACCAAGATCAAATTATTACGCAAAAGAAGTGCAGAATTGGCACAACAACGCTGCCTCCGAAGGGCAGTTGCTTGTGGGGTTCCTTGTTCAGAAGAATACCTCAGTCACTCCGAGCCGCTATGAAACTGAGGGAGGTGCCGTCTGATCCTGCTGCAGGCTGATCCCAGTGACTGCAGGTTGGAGCTGCCTGACCCACCACCCACTGGGACACAATAAGAGGAGCTGGTCTTTCTCTCTCAGGAAACACTGATTGTATCTTTGTTGATGTAAAAACAGGGAGGAAGAACTCAGCATGTGAACTGAATGAACTCAAGCACTGATCAGAGCCACAACGATGGAGGCAGCATTTGGGATCCTGGGTGGCAACACACAATGTTAAATATTGAATGTGTTGAATGTTGAAGATATTCTTGATGTTGAAATAGTGGTTGTGGTTAAATTATATTAAGAAAAAAACAAAAAAATCCTGGCACTTCTTCTGCCACTAGATGGCAGCACCTGCAACCAATCCAACTAGTAGCACTTTGTCGTTCTTACGAAGGCTTTTCCTTCTGTCTAAATTCTTGCTTGTGTTGTACGTCGCTTTGGACAAAAGCGTCTGCCAAATAAAACTGTAGAATTGTAGAACTGTAATGCCAGAGCTCCTGAAAAATATTTTAAAGATCTCTGAGAAACAGGACAAATGAACCAAATAATTGGCGTCAGGGGCTGCACGGTGGTGCAGTGGTCCTCACTGTGGCCTCACAGCAAGAAGGTTCCAGGTTCGAGTCCCGGCTCGGGCGTGGGATCCTTCTGTGTGAGTCTCCATGTTCTCCCTGTTCCTGCTGGGTTCTCTCTGGTACTCCAGCTTCCTCCACAGTCCAAAGACATCAAGAGGGGACGAGGCTGATTGATTCTCTAAATTGACCGTAGGTGTGAATGTGAGTGTGAATGGTTGTTCGTCTCTGTGTGTTGGCCCTGCGATGGACTGGTGACCTGTCCAGGGTGAACCCCGCCTCTCGCCTGTAGATGCTGGGATAGGCTCCACCCCCCCATGATCCTTACTAGTAAGGAATAAGCGGAAGATGACGATGGATGGAATTGGCGTCAGCTTGGCCAGAGCATGGAACATTTTATGCGGAAGCATGCTAGGACATGGAGCAGCGAGTAAGAGACAATAATGTATTAATTATTTATGAATATATATTAATAAAGGCAAAATTAAGAAAAGACATGAGACAAGAGAGCTGGAACTGAGGATTTCAAATCCATTCAGAGGTGAAGGTTAGCATTATAGGAAGACATGAAGAAGACCTACTCAAAATAAAAAGTCAACAGCTGGAAGTAAATGAAAATCAGCAGCAAAGCCCAGCGGGAATGAATCCAGTCTCAGCTGCAACAGCAAGCCTCCAAGGAGATTGTTCCTGTGGCAGCTAAACACCTGCACAGCTCCAAGCTCACATAAGAGGCTTCTATCAGAAACACTGGACAGTAGCAACAGACCAGCTAGCACACCAAGAGATGACGAGTCAACAGACCTTGATTTTGAAATATTGCAGGTAGGAAAGAGTCTCAAATATTACATTGCTATGCTGCACATCACGCAAGAACAAGAGGGGAATCCGAGAACCCAGGCACATAAATTATGCAGCAAATTAAAAACAGGAAGCGAGTGACTGAGGAGAAGATTGAGAAAAGCCTGGAACTGAAGACTCTGTCCAGAAATGCCATCATGGAGGCCTTCCTGCCCTGGTCCAGAGTCGACCAGAGGATGTGGTGGGCTTCCTATCATTGCCGCATCACTTGTTCTGCGATCATGTGGTGCACGGGCTTGACAAATATCGTAGAGATGAGAAAAAGGTGCTGGGACAAGATAAAACCATCCAGAGGAAGCTCGTGCAATTACAACACAGAGAATTACAAGGAAAAAATAAAGCAAAAACACAAGCCCCTGCAGCAAGAGGGTCCAAAGAGACCTGCAGCAGCTGGTTGAGGCACCACAACCAACAGCTCCAACCATGCAGCCAGCATCACTGCCAATACTACCAGCACTGCAGGCACCACCGGCTGTTAACGTGTACTCACAGCCGCACAATGTTTGACATGAATATAGAGGTCCATGTTGGCCAGGAAGAGGTGGTTGCACAAAGGCCCGCGGGCATGTGAGTCATTTAGCCAACAGATGTATGGACATGAGCAAAGTCTCGATCTCAAAATGTGCGTCCAACGCGGACTTCCGATGATGTGGACCGAGTAGCAGCGTTCGCTGTGAGCTCCCGCATTTTCGATGCAAAATATCCTGACTTTTATGTTTGACTAGTCCAGATAGGCATAAAATACGGTTAGTAGTGTATGGGATGTCCTTGGAGCACTTTTGGGGCAAAGCAGTCGGAGAAATGGCCACTAAAACTGGGAGGAAGACTCACGAAAAAAAGAGCATAGCGGCTAGCAAGGTTGACAATGCACAAGATGGCGCCGCGGATACAGGAGAGACTGAACTAAATCCAGCGATGGCCAAGGCCATGGCGACATTAACAGGAAATATCTCAGACATGATGGATGTCAAGTTTAACTCATTCTTGGAGAAAATTGGTGAAATATCAAAAGAATTACAGGACGCGGCCAGGCGCATTGACGAAGCGGAGCAGCGTATATCAGCGGTGGAAGACACAAATGTCGAGACGGAGACGCGTGTGTCATACCTGGAGAAAGCTATCGCATCCCTGCAGGAGCGTCTCGATGACCAGGAAGACCGGAGCAGATGCAAAAACATCAGAATAGTTGGCCTGCCAGAATCATTAGAGGGGACATCGGCGATTCATTTCATGGCGTCATGGATTCCCGAGATCCTGGCATTAAACACCAAGGCGGGGAAAATCAAGCTGGAGAGGGCGCACCGGGTGGCGGGCTCCGGGAGGAGGGGAGCCGACTCTCATAAGCCTTATCCCCGCGTTATGATCGTGAGGTTTCACAACTACGCCGATCGGGTTTGGGTGATAGAGGCGGCCAGACGGATGGGAAATATTCGTTTTGAGGACAGCCGGATTTTCTTCTTCCAGGACTTCTCCAACGGCACTCAGAGAAAACGCCGGGTTTTCGATGAGGCCAGGAGGAAGCTCCAATCGATCGGTATACAGAAGTACGGCTTAAGCTATCCTGCAACCCTGAGGATCACCGCCAACAAAACTACGAAATCCTTTGACAAGCCCGAGGAAGCCATGGCTTTTATAAACACTCTGAGACGGGACAATGTATCTGATGAATAAGTGTGAGTACAGTATTCATGGTGTGCTAAAAATGTAAAGCCGAATTTTCTTTTTTTCCATGCTCGAATTTTGTATTTATTTATTTTTTTCTCTCTCTCTTTTTCCCCCTCTTTGTTTTGAGTGGTAAAGTGTAGTGGTTCTATGTTAAAATTTAAGTTTTACAGAAAAGCCTAATGTGAAGGAAACCATCCTACCAAAAGAGCACGGACAACAGCTAATATATGTGAAGAACTAGGTTATTTGGACTTGTGGCGAACACTAAACCCTAACAGCAAGGAATTCACATTCTTCTCTGGGGTTCACAAAAGTAGCTCTAGAATAGACTATCCGTTTGCTCCAAAAACAATGTTACATTCTGTTCTTTCTTGTACTATTGGCAGTATCACAATATCTGACCATGCTCCTGTGTACCTAAAATTCTCACATGGAGAGACCCAAGAGCGCTCAAAAAGATGGCGTTTCAATACACATCTGCTAAATGATCCAAAATGTATTTCTTATTTCCAAAATGAGTTTCAGTTGTTCTACAGCAGTAATGACACACCAGGGATATCTCCCTCCATCTTGTGGGAGACATGTAAGGCATACTCACGTGGCTTGATAATATCTTATGAAAAAAATACAAGATGAAAATGTTTAGAACAGCAACGGAAGCTAGAACTACAGCTATCTGAATGTGAGAGGGCATATAATCAAAACCCCACTGAATCCAATCTTAAAGCAACTCTGGCCACTAGGGCAGCACTTAATTCATTACTCACGAAAAAGGCAGAGCAAAGTATAAGATTTGCAAAGCAAAAATTATATGAATTTGGAAACAAGCCAAGCAAGTATTTGGCTAATCTGGTGAAGACAAGAGCTGACTCCCAAAATATTTCCTCTGTTTAAGATGCCTCTGGTGAACTTAAGATGGATAGCAAAGGTATTAACAAGGCTTTTGCGGAATTTTATAAGAGATTGTATACTAGTGAGCAGCCAGCAGGGGTCGCAGGACTAATGGAGGGTTTTTTCTCTAATTTAACACTTCCTAAACCCAATGATAGACAAAAAACAGAATTGAACAAACCTATAACATCAGAAGAAATAATAGAGGCTGTCCGCACTGTACAAACAGGTACCGGCCCTGATGGCTTTGGTTCAGAATTTTACAAACAATTTAAGTCATTGATGATCAAGCCTCTTCTGAACATGTTCAATCACTCTCTTGAGATGGGATCTCTTCCCAAAACACTCACAGAGGCAAGCATTAGTCTGATTCTTAAAAAAGATAAACCAGGGGATGAATGTTCATCATTCCGGCCCATCAGTTTGTTAAACTCAGATTTCAAGCTCTTATCTAAAACGCTAGCTTTAAGGCTGGAGAAGATCCTTCCAGATATTATTAATAATGACCAAACAGGGTTTATTGCTGGAAGGAATTCATGTAACAATGTAAGAAGGTTACTCAACATCATTCAGCTCTGTCAGCAAAATAACCTCAAAGGCATGGTGGTTTCACTGGATGCGGAAAAAGCGTTTGACCGTATAGAATGGAATTATTTGTTTTTCACACTCCATAAATTTGGCTTAGGTAAAAACTTTATTGACTGGATTAAATTGTTGTACTGTAATCCCCTCGGAGCTGTTATCACAAATGGTAAATGCTCTCCATATTTTGCACTGGGAAGGGGTACACGACAGGGGTGTCCCCTATCACCCTTGTGATTTGCGATTGCAATTGAGCCTTTGGCTGAAGCTACAAGGAACCACCCTAACATTCATGGTATATCAATTAATCAAAGGAAACATGTAATATCGCTATATGCGGATGATGTCTTGTTGTTTATTACACAACCTGAAATGTCTATCCCCTTAGTCCTTGAGGTCATTAATAAATTCAGTGAGTTTTCTGGGTACAAAATAAATTTTAATAAGTCAGAGGCAATGCCACTGGGTCAAACGCATCACACTCTTCCCCCTGGTTTATCACCTTTCCGATGGGCAACACAAGGCTTTGTTTATCCAGGTATATTTGTCACTCCCGTGCTTCAAAAAATGTACAAAACCAATTTCCAACCTCTTCTTAAACGCATCCATGATGACTTGGATAGATGGGCCTCGCTACCACTCTCAATGTTGGGAAGAACCTCCTCGATAAAAATGAACATTTTGCCGAGACTGCTTTACCAATTTCAGATGATTCCCATCCTACTAAACAATAACACTATCAAACTTATAAATAACTGGTTTAGGACATATATCTGGAACCATAAGAGACCACGACTTAAGTTAGCAAGGTTGCAGTTGCCATCAGATAAAGGAGGCATGGCAGTCCCCAACATCAAATTATACCAGTTAGCTTCTCAATTTCGGTATTTGGTAGACTGGGTACGAAATGACCCAAACTCTGTCTGGTTAGATATTGAAACATACAATTTGGGAAAACCAATAACACCAGCTAGTCTCCCTTTTATTTGGAACCGAAAAGACTCGGAGATTGTGGAGGGCAATTTTATTGTCAAATCTACACTAAAGGTTTGAGATATGATTAAAAAATGGGAGAAGAGAAAAGGTGTTTTATCACCAATTAGCCCAATACAGAAAAATTCAGATTTTCTCCCAGGAATGATGGACAATGTTTTTTCTTCATGGGAGAAGGCAGGTATTAGAACTTTAAAGGACTTATTTGAAGGAGGTAGAATGATGTCTTTTGATCAACGAAGACTAAAATATAAACTACCCCAAACACACTTTTTTAGGTTCCTACAAGTGAGAAGTTTTATTCAGAATCAAACTGAGTGCAGATTCAATTTGGAACTGTCACCCACTGAACATCTACTTGATAAAATACACAACAATAAGTTTATAGTGAGGCGTTGCTATGAGGCCCTCTCTAAGTCCTGTAAAGTGGATCATGACATCCTACAAACGTGGGCTCAGGACCTTGGGGTGGTGATGGATGAGGATACACGGACAAGTATATGGGAGAATGCTAACAACATATCCATATGGAACAGAACAAAAGAATTACAATTCCGGTTGTTACATCGTCTTCAAATATCGCCTCAACTCAGAAATAAAATGGACCCAAAGAAATCAGCTCTGTGTATGAAGTGTCGTACAGAGGTGGGGAGTTTTCTACATACTGTGTGGACCTGTGTACATGTTCAGGATTTCTGGGGGAAGGTTGTTTCATGGTTGAACTTGGTATTTGATGGAGAATTGGATTTGGATCCGCTATGCCTTCTGTTAGGAAGACCACATCTGAGAGTCAAGATATCTGCAGGAAAAAATTGTTGAATGTGTTGACCTATGCTGCACGTAAAACCATATTATTAAAATGGATCTCAAACAAATCACCCACAGTTTCAGAATGGCGTAAGGTCATTTTTGATCTTTTACCGATGGAATATTTAACATATTGGTCTCGTGGCAAAATCGATCTTTTTTACGAGGTATGGACTCCATTTTTCCAATATGTTGGGCCGAGGATATCCAATATATTTTGGAATGTACTTCCCAGACCAAAGAAAGATGGTTGAAGGCTGTGAGAAGACTTTGATATCTGTATCTATGTCTATTGTATTTTCTAGTTTATTAACAGTATCCCACTAGGTTTGTGAACTAAGACTGCGTGTGCTGGTTTGAGGGGTGGGGTGGGGGGGGGGGTGTAAAGTATAAAAGTTGTGTAAATGTAATTAAGACACAATGCATATGTAAAATCTGTCTACATTTGAGTTGTGTGGTTTATGCACAATTTATAATAAAGACATGTTTCTAAAAAAAAAAAAATGTGCGTCCAGTCAGAGAGAGCCAAGGTTTATCAGCTGGGTGACATCAGCAAGAAAACTTGAGAGTTTCTCTGAGACGTGGAATGAATCGATCAAAGGACTCCAGCTTTAGATGACCACACAAGTTGTTGTTGTCAGAGAATCAGGAGCCACCATGAATGTCCGAGACCCGATGACATTTGCTGGCAAATGAGAATTTTGGAGTAACAGATTTGGGTCCCATGATGAAAACTGCAACAAAAATAGAATCAAAAGAGACAGATAACCCATTAATTTTTCACATTGGGACTCAACAATGATTAAATCTTTTGTGGAGTGACAGTGGTAGCAAAACCAAGGCAAGGCAAGGCAGTTTTCTTTGTAGCCTGTTTTCCCCACCAGTTTGTCTCCAGGCTTCATGGCATCATAACAACATCCTCTGCCCTCAGAGCCTCACATCGACTGAGGAGAAACTCCATAGAAAACCTTTAACAGGGAAAAATGGGAGAAACCTCAGGGTGAGGAGGGGAGGAGGATCCCTCACCAGGAGGGACAGACGTGCAGGAGATGTTGGTACAGACAAGAAAACAGTTTATAACACAGAATGGAGGAAACATGGAAATGTTAATAACAGTTGAAGAAGGAAGCTTCTGGAAGGGGAGAGCAAGCCAGCTTGATGGGGGACTGGATGGTAGACTGGTTCATGGAAGGGGAGGCAGGGAGAGCAAGCCAGCTTGATGGGGGACTGGATGGTAGACTGGTTCATGGAAGGGGAGGCAGGGAGAGCAAGCCAGCTTGATGGGGGACTGGATGGTAGACTGGTTCATGGGAGGGGAGGCAGGGAGAGCAAGCCAGCTTGATGGGGGACTGGATGGTAGACTGGTTCATGGAAGGGGAGGCAGGGAGAGCAAGCCAGCTTGATGGGGGACTGGATGGTAGACTGGTTCATGGGAGGGGAGGCAGGGAGAGCCAGCCAGCTTGATGGGGGACTGGATGGTAGACTGGTTCATGGAAGGGGAGGCAGGGAGAGCAAGCCAGCTTGATGGGGGACTGGATGGTAGACGGGTTCATGGGAGGGGAGGCAGGGAGAGCAAGCCAGCTTGATGGGGGACTGGATGGTAGACTGGTTCATGGAAGGGGAGGCAGGGAGAGCAAGCCAGCTTGATGGGGGACTGGATGGTAGACTGGTTCATGGGAGGGGAGGCAGGGAGAGCAAGCCAGCTTGATGGGGGACTGGATGGTAGACTGGTTCATGGAAGGGGAGGCAGGGAGAGCAAGCCAGCTTGATGGGGGACTGGATGGTAGACTGGTTCATGGGAGGGGAGGCAGGGAGAGCCAGCCAGCTTGATGGGGGACTGGATGGTAGACTGGTTCATGGAAGGGGAGGCAGGGAGAGCAAGCCAGCTTGATGGGGGACTGGATGGTAGACTGGTTCATGGGAGGGGAGGCAGGGAGAGCAAGCCAGCTTGATGGGGGACTGGATGGTAGACTGGTTCATGGAAGGGGAGGCAGGGAGAGCAAGCCAGCTTGATGGGGGACTGGATGGTAGACTGGTTCATGGGAGGGGAGGCAGGGAGAGCCAGCCAGCTTGAAGGGGGCCTGGATGGTAGACTGGTTCATGGAAGGGGAGGCAGGGAGAGCAAGCCAGCTTGATGGGGGACTGGATGGTAGACGGGTTCATGGGAGGGGAGGCAGGGAGAGCAAGCCAGCTTGATGGGGGACTGGATGGTAGACTGGTTCATGGGAGGGGAGGCAGGTAGAGCAAGCCAGCTTGATGGGGGACTGGATGGCAGACTGGTTCATGGGAGGGGAGGCAGGGAGAGCAAGCCAGCTTGATGGGGGACTGGATGGTAGACTGGTTCATGGGAGGGGAGGCAGGGAGAGCAAGCCAGCTTGATGGGGGACTGGATGGTAGACTGGTTCATGGAGGGGAGGCAGGGAGAGGAAGCCAGCTTGATGGGGGACTGGATGGTAGACTGGTTCATGGAAGGGGAGGCAGGGAGAGCAAGCCAGCTTGATGGGGTACTGGATGGTAGACTGGTTCATGGGAGGGGAGGCAGGGAGAGCAAGCCAGCTTGATGGGGGACTGGATGGTAGACTGGTTCATGGAAGGGGAGGCAGGGAGAGCAAGCCAGCTTGATGGGGGACTGGATGGTAGACTGGTTCATGGGAGGGGAGGCAGGGAGAGCAAGCCAGCTTGATGGGGGACTGGATGGTAGACTGGTTCATGGAAGGGGAGGCAGGGAGAGCAAGCCAGCTTGATGGGGGACTGGATGGTAGACTGGTTTATGGGAGGGGAGGCAGGGAAAGCAAGCCAGCTTGATGGGTGACTGGATGGTAGACTGGTTCATGGAAGGGGAGGCAGGGAGAGCAAGCCAGTTTGATGGGGGACTGGATGGTAGACTGGTTCATGGAAGGGGAGGCAGGGAGAGCAAGCCAGTGTGATGGGGGACTAGATGGTAGACTGGTTCATGGAAGGGGAGTGCGGGCCGGTGTAACAGTAGGGGATAAAAAGGGGGTGGGGGGGCGATGCAGGCGGCAGTTGGTGCAGAGAGATGGAGCTCCGAACCAGAAGAGTCTCTTAACTTTCACATAGATGTGAATTTCCCCGTCATGGGACTGCTAAAGGAATATCTAAACAAACACTGAGGTGCGGGAACCAGGCTGAACATGAGTGGGTTGTTTTGGAGCAGGAAATGTTAAAACACGTACCGCATGAAGTGTGGCAACACTGACGTTGGAATGGTGAAGTCTGAAAACCCTGTGAAAAAAAGGATTAAAGCTTAATGTGAAAATTGCTAAACACCCACTGAAGCCATAGGCAGAAGAAGGGCAAACAAAACAGCTTCTGGTCTGTTGCAAGCAGGGGTGACACACAGTTTGTGGAACAGACCGATATTCCCAGGGATGAAAGCAGACAAGTCAGGTCAGGTTTATTTGTGTGGCATCAAACCCCAACCAAAGTTCTGTCCTGACTCTGTCCAAGTAGAGCAGGTCCAGCACCTCCCTCCTTCAATGAACCTCCACCCAACAATTCTCCATCAGCAGCACATCCTGCACCAGCAGCCACCAGAACCTTCCTTTACCAGCAGGAAGGTGGAGCAGATCCAGGATCAGTGGGGACGGAGAGAGAGCAGGGGAGCAGGACAGAGACAAAGACAGAGAATGGAGGAGGACAGAGAGACAGAAGGAGAGAGAGGGACAGAGATAAAGAGGGAGAGAAAGGAGCAGAGACTGATGGACAGACTGGGATGAGGGGAGATGAAGAGGAGTTAGTAACATGTCTGAGGACAGGAGGAGGAGGGAGAAGCCCAGTGCATCATGGGAGATCCCAGCAGTCTGAGCCTATAGCAGCAGGTCTAAAGGCCAGCCTAAGCAGTCCTGACTATAAGCCTGATCAACAAGGAGGTCTTCAGTCTGCTCTTAAACCTAGAGAGGGGGTCTGGGTCCTGGACTGAAACTGGGAGATGGTTCCACAGGAGGGGAGCCTGATAGCTGAAGGCTCTGGCTCCATTCTACTGTTAGAACTCTAGGAACCAGCAGGAACCCTGCATCCTGGGAGTGAAGGGTTCTAGCTGGATCATAGGGGACTAGGAGCTCTGTCAGGGATGAAGGAGCCTGATAGCTGAAGGCTCTGGCTCCATTCTACTGTTAGAACTCTAGGAACCAGCAGGAACCCTGCATCCTGGGAGTGAAGGGTTCTAGCTGGATCATAGGGGACTAGGAGCTCTGTCAGGGATGAAGGAGCCTGACTGTTGAGGACTTTGATGGTGGAAGAAGAATTTTAAATTCTGTTCTGAATCTGACAGGGAGCCATGCAGAGTCGTTATGGGTTGTTCAGGAGGACCACCTCCACACCCTTCAAAGAATCCTGCAACACTTGCAGGAGAACAGACCACGAGAGAACTTGTGAAAGAGAACTCCTAGGTTCCTTGGGTTCCCAGGTTGCTGGGGGCCAGGGTGGTGCCATCCAGGGTACCTGTCTCATCAGATCAGGTGGTCCTCAGGTGTTTGGGCCCAGCACAAGAACTTCAGTTTATCAGAGTTTAATAAAGGAAATGATGGTCCTCCATGTTTCCTGTCCTTCAGACAGGCCTCCAGTTCAGTCAGCTGGTTTGTTCCATGTGGATCATTGATGAGTTCAGCTGAGTGTCGTCTGCATAGCAGTGAACATTAATGGAGTGTTTCCTGATCATGTGACCTAGAGGAAGCAGGTCCAGGGTGAAGAGGACTGGTCCAAGCACAGACCCTTGTGGAACACCAGAACTGACTGTAGTGGTCTCAGAGGAGCCACCATGAACTAGTACCAACTGAGATGACCTAGTAAATATGACCTGAACCAGTTCAGTGTGGTTCCTTTAATACCAGTGACAGGTTCCAGTCTCTGTAGAAGGATATGGTGGTCAATGGCATCAAAGCTGCACTGAGACCTAATCAGACCAGCACAGAGACCAGTCCCTCATCTGGTACCAGTAGGAGGTCACTGGTCAAGATGTTTCTGTGCTAAGATGAACCCAGAATCCTGACTGATAACGAGATAAATGGATAAATTGGGGCTGAACCACAAGTTGGTTCACCTGGTCTGCTGGCTACTCACCTGTCGGATCGGCCCATCGCCGGCTTTAATGAATCTCATCCATCACTCCTGTTGCCTCCTGACCTCAAAACTGAGTTTTCTCCCTGCCCACTGAAAACTGAGAAGGAAATTAAAGATTCATGGGTGAGGCCATAAGAAGAATCAGGAAAATCCTTCTCGTCCAGTGTGGCATTGTCAAAAAGGAGATGACATTTTATTTTAGTTTGTATTTTTGTTGATGTTTTGAATGAAAAGGGCGTTTTGTTTTTGAATATTAGAGTATAATCACATGTGGCCTGACCGACCTTTGACTCATGGAGAAAATAAAATTTGTGTTGGAGGAGCCCTGCTGGTGTGAATTCAGGGGGACATGCATGTATGGTCATATTAGGAAAACACATACATCCAGCTGAGTGAAACCTGGTACGAGCTCTCTCTCACACACACACACACACACACTTACACACTATGATGACATCAGGGACACTGTGTGTTGAAATGGGACTGCATGTGCAGCTAGGAAATGTTTCTGAGGTGGGTGGGTTGGAATTTGTTGCCACGTGTCCAGCCAAAAAATTGAAGGAAATCACCTCAGGAAAACACTTACACACACTCACACACACACACACATGCACGCACGCACACCTACACACACACGCACGCACGCACACCTACACACACACACACACACACACACATGCGCGCTCAGCCAATTCTGGGAAATCAGGTGACAAGGCACACACACACACATTGACTGCAAAAGGTATTGTTTGGGTAGAGGAACCCTCAGAGTTTAGTTTAGTTTATGAGCTAATTTGACAGGGGCCATGAACAAGAAAGTTCTAGGACCAGAGTTAGCAAGAGAGCTAATTTACATCTGTGGTCCCTGGGCAGGGAGCAATAAAACAAACACATTAAAAACATGGACAATGCAGGCATGACTGTTTCCACTACATCCATCTATCTATCTATCTATCTATCTATCTATCTATCTATCCATCTATCTATCTATCTATCTATCTATCTATCTATCTATCCATCTATCTATCTATCTATCATCTATCTATCTATCTATCATCTATCTATCTATCTATCTATCTATCATCTATCTATCTATCTATCATCTATCTATCTATCTATCTATCTATCTATCTATCTATCTATCTATCTATCTATCATCTATCTATCTATCTATCTATCTATCTATCTATCTATCTATCTATCATCTATCTATCATCTATCTATCATCTATCTATCTATCTATCTATCTATCATCTATCTATCTATCTATCATCTATCTATCTATCTATCTATCTATCTATCTATCTATCTATCTATCTATCATCTATCTATCATCTATCTATCTATCTATCTATCTATCATCTATCTATCTATCTATCATCTATCTATCTATCTATCTATCTATCATCTATCTATCTATCTATCTATCTATCTATCATCTATCTATCATCTATCTATCTATCATCTATCTATCTATCTATCTATCTATCTATCATCTATCTATCTATCTATCTATCTATCATCTATCTATCTATCTATCTATCTATCTATCATCTATCTATCATCTATCTATCTATCATCTATCTATCTATCTATCTATCTATCTATCTATCTATCATCTATCTATCTATCTATCATCTATCTATCTATCTATCCATCTATCTATCTATCTATCATCTATCTATCTATCTATCTATCATCTATCTATCTATCATCTATCTATCATCTATCTATCTATCATCTATCTATCTATCTATCTATCATCTATCTATCATCTATCTATCTATCATCTATCTATCTATCTATCTATCTATCTATCTATCTATCTATCTATCCATCTATCTATCTATCTATCTATCTATCTATCTATCTATCTATCTATCATCTATCTATCATCTATGTATCTATCTATCTATCTATCTATCTCTTGCTCCACTGCCCAGGGCTCTGGCAGGCACCATCCCAATCCCAGCGGCTGCTACACCTTCTTCCGAGGGTCCTGGTCCCCTGACTCTCCGTGGTCTCTGCGGCCCCCTGGCCCCCTGGCCCCCCCCCCCCCGACACTGTATTGTGGTTTTGCCCACAAGTGTGGTGAGTGAGTGTTTTTTTTAGTTTCACTGGTGTTTTCTTGCCCTTTCCCGCCTCCTGGCCACCCTCCACCCAGCTTCCTGTTTTATTTTGTAGTCATGTCCTGTCTTCCTGTCCTCCCTCCTGTGATCACCTCATGTGTCTCACCTGGGTGATTGCATCACCTGTGTCTTGTTTCCCCTCTTGTATTTAACCTGTGTGTTTTCCTCTGTAAGGTGGTTGGGTCATTGTAGTTGTTGTCGCTGTCATTGTCGCTGTTGTCATTTGCTGTTGTTGTCGTCGTCGCTTGTTGTCCCCTCATTGTCGAGTCAAGCCACTTCCTCTCGCCACGTCTCAAGCCTTCGCCCTCATTCCCCATCTCCAGTCGTCAGGTCTCAAGTCTCCCCGTCTCTCAATAAACCTCTTTTGTGCACCACTCATCCTACTGTCTGTAATTGGGTCTCCATCATTCCCTCACCATCCTCAACCCCCAAATCCTGACTCTATCTATCTATGACTCATCAATTGTCCAATTGTCTTCCAACATGGGCAGTCATCAGTTATTTACAGACATTCACCCACTGACATCCTCGTGTGTGTGTGTGTGTGTGTGTGTGTGTGTGTGTGTGTATGTATGCAGCCCTCGTGGAACCACGTGAGAACTCTGGAGATTTTTGAGGTTCTTCATCATCATCCAGTCAAACAGCAGCGGAGGACCTGATGTCAAGTTTACCCCCCCCCCCCACTGACTCTCTCTGTCTCTCTCATCCGCTCCCCCCCCCCACCCGGTTCAGGCAGATGGCCGCCGTCCCTCCACTGATCCTGGATCTGCTCAAGGCTCCTGCCTGTTGAAGGACTGCTGGTGTTGCCGCCGTCTCAGATGTGCTGGTCCAAAAGAACAGCTGGTCTCAGTGAATAGAGGAAGTGAGGTGCTGGACCTGCTCGACTTGACCTGCTCTACTGGACCTGCTCCACAAGTGAAGACTGGTGAGAGAACTTTGGCTGGGATTTGGCGCCGTTCAAATAAAGCTGACTTGACTGAACTCGACTCCTCCTTCAGCCAATAAAAGGACTCCTGACGACCTCACGTTTGGAGACTGAATCGTCTGGAGGTGTGAGGGTGAGTCTGACCAGTTTCCTGTGATGGATCCTCTCATTAGAGATTTCCTTTTTGCAGTGACCACACCATTAAATTACAAAATTCCTTTGGTAGGAAATGTGATATTATCTTTTTACAGTGAATACATGAAAACATTTCAGTATAATAGCACCAGACTAAAACACACAACAGTACAATCGTAAGGCACTGAGTCGAGCGTTGATGGCCTGATGGGGAGAACCCGTTGTTTATCTGCTCTCATCTGTCAGGAACTGGTTGTTGTTTCCAGGAAACGCTGGGCCCGCCTGGCAGAAACAGCTGCCGCTATCGCACAGATCCGACTCTCATGTTGTCTTTAACACGCTCGTCCTGGAAATCATTAACGAGGCTGCATACAGAGACGCAGAGCCAGCTGCAACTGGACGCAGCGGCGCCTGATACCAGGTGGAAGGCTGTCTGATCCCAGGTCAGCTGCTGGTCGCTGCAGGTACGCACGCAAAGTCTGACGTTAACATTTCATCTCTCAGGGGTCGAACCTTTGGAGACAACAAGGACTCTGAAGTCACGCACACGTGTCCCCTTAAACCTGACGTCCATCTTCCCTCTCTGTGTCTTTATTCATCATGTGACTGACACCCCCACTGTCATGTGCTGTGATGTTTCCATGACAACAGCGTGTAGGACGCTTGTGCTGGTTTTAGTTCATCAATTTAAAAAAATGATTTTCACTCTATTATTATTATTAGTAGTAGTTGTAGTAGTAGTAGTAGTAGTTGTAGTAGTAGTAGTAGTAGTAGTTGTAGTAGTAGTAGTAGTTGTAGTAGTAGTAGTAGTCGGAAAAGTGCTCAGCGGTTTTTTTGCTCATAGAATTTTTTAAGCCAGACTCAATTTAAGATTTCTTCATCAAAAACGAAGTGATACCATCAGTGGGAGTTTGTCCAGTCTATGAAACAGAACTTCACCACACTGTTGAAACAAGAACAACAAGAACAACACAATGTGTTCTGTAAGAAACACCACAACCCACTGTTCTGCCCTAAATCCACCATGTTTGTGACCTTTGAACACTCCAGGTTTTGAGAAAGAGGAAGAAAGATGCATCCTTCCTCTGACCAGCGCCCAGGATGAGCCGGGGGTCTCCCCCGTTTCTCTGATTGGAATCAACTGTGTGTGAAAATGATTGACAGCTGGCAGATCCTGTGCTCAGCAGCACCACAGCCATGCCGAGCATTGAGTAGGAGAGCGAAAACTGTTGACCTCTTAGTTTTGATCCTCATCATCTGAGCCATGAAGACAAAGTTGGCACATTTTGCTGACACGCCCTCTAGTGGCCACATTAGTTGTGACAACATAAAGATGGTTCTACCAACTGCATGTCGTGATTGGTGAAGACATCATGCATTCACATTGTTTTCCCTTTTTTATGGTTGAATATTTCAATCAACTTTTAATCATCTCTACCAAATATTCAGTCATTATGCTCAGGATTTGAACTTTTCAAATCCTCATTTTTTTTAAATGAAATTATAAAAATGAGAGAAAACACAGCATTTGCCAGAATGAAGTCATAAACATGAATTTATTTCATATCAGAAGTGAAGGGCACCTAAAAGGGGGCATCAGGTGCCTCAGTGTTGTCCCTCGCATGACTGACATCTTTTTGTTGTTTGTCAGGTTCTTTTGTTCTTAGAAGCATCACACCTTTTCACTCAAGTGTGAAATGCAGATTTTCTGAAGAATTCAAAACAAAGAAAAGCTCAGTTTATTTGCATGTTCTCCCTGTTCCTCCTGGGTTCTCTCTGGTACTCCAAGTCTATGCAGTCTTTTCCAGGACTCACCAGGAAACTCCACAGGTGTAGTGGGATGTGCTGAGGCCTCTTTTGCTCCAGCTGACATGTTTCACAGTCTCTGCACCATTGCTCCACGTCTGAGTCGAGATTTGGCCGCCATACATATTTGCAAGCAGGGGCTGTTGTTTTCACTAACCCTTGGTGCCCTGAGTGAATTTCCATGAACACTCCCTACTCTGTAGAAAGGTCATTTCTCTTTGTGTCAGACACTTTCAAATGTTCCTCAGCTTGGTTTGGCCGGCCTTCCGTGACATCCTTGTGGACGCCGGCTAACTCACTGTCAATGCGCATCACCCAGGCGACTTGTGTCATGTTGAGTGGCGCCTCCTGTTGATGCTCCGCAAGCATTGAGTAGTTGATGCCGCAGTTGTTCGGGTGTCACTGGTCTCTGGTCAACAGGTCCTTACACTTCACAAATGCAGACTCTTCTGCCTCAGTCCATTTCCAAGGTACATTTCCTCTCAGCAGTCGGTACAGCGGGGCCAACACTGTGCTTTGTTGTGGCACAAATCTCCCATAATACTTAAAAAGTCCCAAAAAGGCCTGAAGCTCTTGAACATTGTTAGGAGCAGGAGCCTCCAGCAGGTGGCCCAGGTATCCAGTTCAGTTCTGCCAAACTCCCACTTTGGGCGCTTCACTCGTGGTCCGTTCTCCTGCAACCTGTCATTGATGTTGTGTTCCAGGTTTTCGTTGTGTTAGTATTATGTTTTTTTGATCCAGTGTTTCTCTTCAGTGTTTTTTCTTGCGGTTCTGAGGCTGGTAGGAGGCGGGGCCAGGTGACACTGATCTCACACCTGATTGCATTTGGCTCGTTTGGCCAGCCTATATCTGTCGGCACTGCCAGTGTTTCAGTGCCGCATGATTCCTTCTCCTGACCACACGTATCTTCCTGTGCTTTCGGCTCCAGTCCTCCTACCAGTGCCTACCACTCGCTGTGTGCTTGCCGGTAGTAGTTTTTGCTTTGGTTCTTTGTTTAGTCTTGTTATCCCTCAGAGGTATTTTTGGTTTTGTCATTTCCCTCACCTTTTTGTGAGGTGCTTTATGTTAACCCTTTTTCCAGGCTAAGTCCTCCGCTCTTATTTTGATACTTGTCCCTCGTGACTACTTTGTTTTGTACTTTCTAAATAAACTTTGTTACTCCTGTCTCAACCTACTGGGTCCAGGCCTTTGTCTCCAGAGCAGAAGGTAACACTTGAGACCCCATCCCAACTAAGCTGCTCAAAGACTCTCTCCCCTTGTTAGCCCCTCCCTCTTAGATATGATCAATGTGGCGCTGGTATCTGGTTCCGTCCCTCAGTCCTTTTAAAGTAGCAGGAATTAAACCCTCCTCAAAAACAAGCCTGGATCCAGAAGTTCTACCAACTACAGACCAACATCACATCTTCCTTTTCTCTCCAAGGTTCTGGAGAAAGCAGCTGCTAAACAGCTCTGTGACTTCTCCACAGCAACAGCTGATTGGAGGATTCAGTCAGGTTCCAGGTTCATCCTAGCACAGAAACAGAACTAGTCAAAGTTACCAGTGACCTCCTACTGGTACCAGATGAGGGACTGGTCTCTGTGCTGGTCTGATTAGATCTCAGTGCAGCTTTGATACCATTGACCACCATATCCTTTTACAGAGACTGGAACCTGTCACTGGTATTAAAGGAACCACACTAAACTGGTTCAGGTCATATTTACTAGGTCATCTCAGTTGGTACTAGTTAATGGTGGCTCCTCTGAGACCACTACAGTCAGTTCTGGTGTTCCACAAGGGTCTGTGCTTGGACCAGTCCTCTTCACCCTGTACCTGCTTCCTCTAGGTCACATGATCAGGAAACACTCCATTAATGTTCACTGCTATGCAGACGACACTCAGCTGAACTCATCAATGATCCACATGGAACAAACCAGCTGACTGAACTGGAGGCCTGTCTGAAGGACAGGAAACATAGAGGACCATCATTTCCTTTATTAAACTCTGATAAACTGAAGTTCTTGTGCTGGGCCCAAACACCTGAGGACCACCTGATCTGATGAGACAGGTACCCTGGATGGCACCACCCTGGCCCCCAGCAACCTGGGAACCCAAGGAACCTAGGAGTTCTCTTTCACGAGTTATCTCGTGGTCTGTTCTCCTGCAAGTGTTGCAGGATTCTTTGAAGGGTGTGGAGGTGGTCCTCCTGAACAACCCATAACGACTCTGCATGGCTCCCTGTCAGATTCAGAACAGAATTTAAAATTCTTCTTCTACCATCAAAGTCCTCAACAGTCAGGCTCCTTCATCCCTGACAGAGCTCCTAGTCCCCTATGATCCAGCTAGAACCCTTCACTCCCAGGACGCAGGGTTCCTGCTGGTTCCTAGAGTTCTAACAGTAGAATGGAGCCAGAGCCTTCAGCTATCAGGCTCCCCTCCTGTGGAACCGTCTCCCAGTTTCAGTCCAGGACCCAGACCCCCTCTCTAGGTTTAAGAGCAGACTTAAGACCTCCTTGTTGATCGGGCTTATAGTCAGGACTGCTTAGGCTGGCCCTTAGACCTGCTGCTCTAGGCTCAGACTGCTGGGATCTCCCATGATGCACTGGGCTTCTCTCTCCTCCTCCTGTCCTCAGACATGTTCCTAACTCCTCTTCTTCTCCCCTCATCCCAGATCCTGGTGCTGCTGGAGGAGGCTCCAGACCTGAAGAGGCTCCAGCTGCCACCTGTAGCTCCACCTGCTCACGTCCCCGTCTGTCCATCAGTCTCTCCTCCTTTCTCTCTCTCTTTATCTCTGTCCCTCTCTTTCCTTCTGTCTCTCTGTCTTCCTCCATTCTCTGTCTTTGTCTCTGTCCATCAGTCTCTCTTCCTTTCTCTCTCTCTTTATCTCTGTCCCTCTCTTTCCTTCTGTCTCTCTGTCCTCCTCCATTCTCTGTCTTTGTCTCTGTCCTGCTCCCCTGCTCTCTCTCCGTCCCCACTGATCCTGGATCTGCTCCACCTTCCTGCTGGTAAAGGAAGGTTCTGGTGGCTGCTGTTGCAGGATGTGCTGCTGATGGAGAATTGTTGGGTGGAGGTTCATTGAAGGAGGGAGGTGCTGGACCTGCTCTACTTGGACAGAGTCAGGACAGAACTTTGGTTGGGGTTTGGTGACACACTAATAGAACTGACCTGACTTGATCTATGGCGTTAGCTTTGAAAAACTGTTCCAGCCGTTCAATATGCACCAACCACGGATCGTTTTTCTGGCTTCAACTCATCAGTTCCTGCCAGCAGGGCCCTTGTATTCACTTCTACCAACACGTGTCTCTCTCTTCCCCTGTGAAGAAAACTGCCAGTGTGACATATTGAAGACGTAGACGACGACATGCTGTTTGGTTTGCTTCAGGCGCTTCATCCTGCCACCTGCACGCTGCAGCCTGAACGTGACCGTCCACAGAGATGTAGATAACTTAGATCAGGGTTCCCCAATGGGTGGCCCGCGGGCCGCAAGGACGCAGACTGGCCCACACCTAATTGTGAGCAAAAAGGATTTTTTGGGGGGAAAAAAAATTGGAAAAAAAACCCCATAAGATTCCCTGCTTCAAATTCACATAAACATCTTACAAATTGTAAGAAATAACATTATCACAGCCCCCCCCCCCCCCCCCCCCCAGCATTCATCTCCACGTGGGTCTGAACCCCAGAATACACCTCATCCCCACTTTCCACCTGACCTGCGCATGTGATTAGGTAATTTGTGATCTTCATGATGCAGACAGACAGGAACGAAAGGAGAACACAGCAACAGTGACTGAGTGGTGATCATGTCCAGCATTAAAAAACCACAAGTCGACCAGGAAAACCCTCAGTCCAGACCAGAATGGACTGACGCATTCTGGTTTATTTTGCCGGGCCGTGCCAATGCAAAGCCAACCTGTTTAATCTGCCCGAGGACTGTTGCCGTCTGTAAAAGGGAAAATCTCCACCGACACTTCACCAAGTTGCACGGCGATTTGGAAGCTCAGTTTCCTCCAACAACAGCACAGAGAAAAGAGGAAATAAAACGGCTCATAAAAGAAGACAACAATTGTGTGGCTCCAATCAGCAAATTCACTTCTGCACAAGGGAGTGCAACAGTTGCATCGCTGTGTGCAGCCTGGAACCTGGCCAAGCCGAAGAAACCGTTCCTTGGTTCAGAGTTAATTAAAACGTTTGCTATTGGAAGGGTTGGTGAAGTTTTAAATCACGATGAGAAAACCAAGAGAAGTGGAGCTGCTAAAACAGGTGGTGTCACATGACTGCTACAAGAAGAGTGGAGGTTTCAGCTGCCGAGTGCTCTTCCACGCTGCTCACTGATTTCAAAAATGCAGGAGCCAAATGTCACTGTTGTGGGGGTGTGGTGGCGCCCCCTCCCTGCCGCCGCGTGCCCCACAGGTGCTGCGGCCCTCGGCTTGGTGCCCAGGTCAGAATTTGGCCCTTGGTGAAATCTAATTGGGGAACCCTGACTTAGAGCCTCAAGCTCAAACCAACTATCAATCAAACTTTATTTATACATTCCATGTAACTCAAAGTGCCTTCCATCAACAAATGAAAACAATAATTCATAACACAGCCCTGATCCAGAACAGCTGGTTCATGGTCAGGGGTGATCAGGAGCCAGGATCTTGACTCCGTTACAAGGATTTAGCTCCACAGCAGCGTTAACTGGCCAAACGCAGGAAGTGGAGAAACGCTGGGCTGTCCCTTTGTTATGACCGCACGAAGGGGTGTGGCCTCCTTATCTGCCCCTGCATCTGATTTCAGAGCGTAAACAGGGAAATGGGCGTGGCCTTGTCCAGAACTGGGTTTTGTTGTTGTTAACTGTTTTCTAAACCAAACAAGTTTTAATTGTCTGGACCCCCACCCTCTCTCTCCCCCCTCCTTTCTCTCTCCCCCTCTGTACCCCCTCCCCCTCTCCCCCCTCTCTTAATTTCTTCAGTTTGACTGGATGTCTGACATGAAAGAAAAAAGACTGTCACTAACAAACCCTTTACTTCTCATCGTCAAAGAAAAGTAATGACTGCCATTTTCTGTGCCATCTGTGTTTCAGCTGCTGCCCTCAGACTCTTCAGCCCAAACTTCCTTTGGGGAATAAAACTGAACAAGAAGCAGAAAACCCCGTATTTTTGTATTTGTTACTCAGTACCACACACAGTTGTGAAATCCTCTGAATTCATCCCAGCTCTTAAGGGCCCGCAACCCCGCCCCCTCACTACAATAAGAAGAAATGACGCCCCTGACGTGAGAGACGTCACAGGAGGAGGGGTTGAAGAGTGAAACTCGACTGACACCCGCATCAGTAAGATGACGATGATGGTGGTGGAGAGCAACGTGGGGTCCCTCTCAGCTTCACCTGACGTGTCCACGGGGACCAACTCGATCAGAACCCTGGAGGAGCTTCAACCCGCCTCCCAGGGAGCAGAACCCGCGTCTGGCTGTGGAGGATCACAGCGATCTGCTCCTCATTCCATGCTGGGACCTCAGCAGCTTCGATGACGCGTAGGGACGCGCGTCGTTTTCCATTCGCCTGAGAAAATCAAGGCTCCCTGTTTTCACTGTGAATGAATGAAGTTCTGACGCCCCGCCCTCTGCATCAGCGGGATGGTTGCCACTGGAAACAGGCCTCCCCTCCGAGGAGGAGCCTCCCCTCCGAGGAGAGCTCCTCTCGCGATGTCTTTGGGTCTCCATGTGTTCATCAAGCGTCCCACAGCAGAAGCTGCTGACTGCATCCGTCACCATCGCAAACGAATTCACGGATGACGTCCATTGTTTTGTTGGTATTCTTTTGTATTCCGAGTTGAATTGAAAATGGACAGAAATGTCTCCAGTCTCAACATACGATCCCTCGAGGCTTTACGTCACTACGTAAACGGGGCGTTAGTCACATGGAGGTTAGCGTGTTACGTCATATCTTCCAACACCACCGCCGCTTCCTGGCCGGCCCGGGCGAGCGCCTCAGGCCCCGCTCCTTCTGAACCGCTACCCGCCGGCCAGTGCTCCCCGCTCCGCTGCTCCGTGAGTGTGGAGCCGCAGTCGCGATGAGTGAGTGCCGCGGCTGAGGCCTCGCAGAAGTCCGAGTGAGAGCACCAGGAGAGGTGAGCGGGGAGCGGGTCCGTCCCTGGCAGCTGTTGGCGTCCGTTGAGAAAGACGAGCTGCTCGTGCCTCGGTTGCGAGGGAGCGTTAGCTGGACGCCCGGCCGGGTCGCAGGAGCGTCTGGTTCTCTGTCTGGACCACCGAGGGACACGTCTGCTGACATTCTCTCCCCCCCCCATCAGCCATCAACTCTTTGTACCCGACTCTTCCCACAGCGCCAGGGCGGACTGAGGTGGGGGACCAGGCTTTGGTGATGGTGTTGGACTCTGGCGACGTCCTCATGGATCAGGCTGAGCATGAAAGCAGCAGGGACCCCTTAAAACCAGGCAGCGGAGCTCGCCAAACCAACATCAGTCCGCCGGTGAAGCCCAGACCCCAGACCAGGAGCAGCAGTGCCGCCGTGCAGGGGAGGCCGTCCTACAATGGACTTGTGGCTCAGACAAGTGGCGGCCAGGTGGTGGAGAGGAGGTCCTTATCAAAGGGCAGTATCGGACCCAGAGTCCCGCTCCACCGTCCCCTCAGCCTGGACATGACACCCCAACGCCTGCGGGGCTCCCAGGAGCAGATGGTGGACAGGCGGATCGTGCAGCCACCTTGGCGCTGTGGCTCAGCTGCACCATCGCCGCCAGCTCGCAGCCTGACCAGCCCCAGCCTGGGCGTGGGGGGCTGGATGCGCCGCAGTGAGAGCACCTGCTCAGTCAATTACTCGGCGGGGCTGCGGGCCGGCAGGGGTCAGATGCGGCCTGCCACGTCCCTGCCGCACATCGCTAAGGGGGTGGGAGGCAGCACGTTGCCTCCGCCCTCCAGGCCTTGTCTGCTTGTGGCTCTCAGACCTCTGAACCTGGAGCGGGAGAAGCAGGCCTTCTTCCAGTCAGACTACACGTACGAGCCCCAGTTTGAGTACACGCAGCCTGAGCCCAGGAGCGTGCTGGACAAGTACAGCGAGGGCTCCGGCCTCTTCCTGGAGCAGGTCAGGGAGAGTGAAGAATCGGAGGCTGAACCTGTGAGTTGCCGTGGTGATGATGATGACGGTGATGATGACGCTTCTGTCTGATTGCAGGCTGTGGGAATCATGGAGTGTGTCCTGAAGAAGTTTGGCTCCTATGAGAACTTTGAGCAGGTGACAGGTGGGAGCGTGCTGCCCAAGAGTCAGGTGTGGGCCGCCGTGAGGAAGTACCTGCAGAAGGAAGGCTGCGTGGGGGAGGTGAGCGCCACCAGCTGGACCCAGGCAGAAAACACATGTTACCAAGGACGTCACCAGCCCAGCAGGGCGGCAGGAAGTCACGCTGCCTCGGTCTGACGTTGGCGAGGAGTTACAGGCGTGTCAAATAACTCTTGTTTCTTTATTCGGAACGCTTTTTTTTTCACAAGTGTATCAAAGTTGTGCTGCGTCTTCCTGGTGAAGCGGACTTGTTACTAATCAATAAAATGTTTAAGATAAAAGGCAATGGTAGGATATAGAAATGTGAATGTAAAGTGAAATATTCCTTTGTTGTGTTTCTGGGAGGAAACCAGTAAAAGAAGCAGAGTGACATATAGGTTCCAGCGGCGCCCTGAGCAACGCCGATCAGCTGCTTCCTTCAACGTGTTTCATTACCGCATGTTTAGACCTGCAGGGCACACACATGACGAGTGGCTGAGTACAAATACAAGGCTACCAGAGCAACCGTGTGTGTGTGTGTGTGTGTGTGTGTGTGTGTGTCTCCAGGTGGTGGTGCGTCTCTCTGATGAGCTGCTGTCTCAAGCAGTGATGGTGGTGGAGAGCTGCCGTCCCACTCTGACCATCAACCTGGCTGGAGCTCGGCAGCACTGGCTGGAGGGGATGCTGAGACATGAAATAGGTGACACACACACAAGGTTCTCTGTCAGATATACAAGTTTGGATCTCTAATACACACCCACCTACCCAGAAATCATCCATCCACTCCTCATCCATCCATCCACTCCTCATCCATCCATCCACTCCTCATCCATCCATCCACTCCTCATCCATCCATCCACTCCTCATCCATCCATCCAATCCTCATTCATCCATCCATCCACTCCTCATCCATCCATCCAATCCTCATTCATCCATCCACTCCTCATCCATCCATCCAATCCTCATTCATCCATCCATCCACTCCTCATCCATCCATCCAATCCTCATTCATCCATCCACTCCTCATCCATCCATCCAATCCTCATTCATCCATCCATCCAATCCTCATCCATCCATCCACTCCTCATCCATCCATCCACTCCTCATCCATCCATCCACTCCTCATCCATCCATCCAATCCTCATTCATCCATCCACTCCTCATCCATCCATCCACTCCTCATCCATCCATCCACTCCTCATCCATCCATCCACTCCTCATCCATCCATCCAATCCTCATTCATCCATCCACTCCTCATCCATCCATCCACTCCTCATCCATCCATCCACTCCTCATCCATCCATCCACTCCTCATTCATCCATCCACTCCTCATCCATCCATCCACTCCTCATCCATCCATCCATCCATCCACTCATCATTCCTCCATCCACTCCTCATCCATTCATCCATCCACTCCTCATCCATCCATCCACTCCTCATCCATCCATCCATCCACTCCTCATCCATCCACTCCTCATCCATTCATCCATCCACTCCTCATCCATCCATCCACTCATCACTCCTCCATCCACTCCTCATTCATCCATCCATCCACTCCTCATCCATCCATCCACTCATCACTCCTCCATCCACTCCTCATCCACTCCTCATCCATCCATCCACTCATCACTCCTCCATCCACTCTTCATCCACTCCTCATCCATTCATCCATCCACTCCTCATCCATCCATCCACTCATCACTCCTCCATCCACTCCTCATCCACTCCTCATCCATCCATCCACTCCTCATCCATCCATCCACTCCTCATCCATCCATCCACTCATCACTCCTCATCCACTCCTCCATCCACTCCTCCATCCACTCCTCATCCATTCATCCACTCCTCATCCATCCATCCACTCATCACTCCTCATCCACTCCTCCATCCACTCCTCCATCCACTCCTCATCCATCCATCAGACACCTCTCTGACTGGAAGTGCCATCACTGTCACACCCAGGACCACAGATCACTGGTTCTTGTCCAGCAGCTTCCTGCCTGCTGTAGTCACTCATTCATCAGGAGTTGCACTATGAAGTCAGAGTGAAATGATGATGTCATTCATTTCAACCCAAACCATTCCAGCAGAGTGAGCAGCAGTGGGGGTGGGGGGTGAGGTCTGAGTCCCTCGTGTTGGTTGTCCTGTGCAGGAACTCACTATCTTCGCGGGGTGAACAACAGTCTACAGCCGTGGGCCTCCTCAGAGGGCAGGAAACAGTTTGGCCTCAAGCCGGCAAACCCCACCGAGGAGGGTCTGGCCAGCCTGCACAGTGTGTTGCTACGGAAACAACCTTACCTGTGGCGCGCGGCGCTGCTCTACTACACAGTTTACCACGCCACCAGCATGAGCTTCAGCCAGCTCTTCAGCCACATCGCACGTTTCGTCCAGAACCCGGATGTCCGCTGGGAGTACTGCCTGCGAGCCAAGAGGGGTCAGACGGACACCTCGCGGCCCGGTGAGCCCCCATCGTCTCTCCTCATGAATGTGTCTTCTTGTCATGTCTGAATGAAGCTGCAAGGATCCGCTCAAGTTGGTGCCCTGGGCTTTCCCTGTTCAAGGTTTCCTATGGAGTTTCTCCTCAGTCGATGTGAGGCTCTGAGGACAGAGGATGTTGTTATGATGCCATGAAGCCTGGAGACAAACTGGAGGGGAAAACGGGCTCTACAATTAAAACTGCCTTGCCTTGTTCCTGTTGCAGGCTGCTTCAGTAAAGACCAGGTTTACCTGGACGGGATCCTCCGCATTCTTCGCCATCGAAGGAACATTGACTTCAAGATGTTGACGTCCTTGGGAAAGGTCAGCACATCAACACGTGTCACACCACAAATCACTGTCTGTCCAGCTGAAACTGGACGATCACACCGAGACAACATGGTCGAGAAGGGAGTTACTCTGGCGGGTAAACTGTGCTGCCTCGGGAGAGAGAGAGAGGGAGGGGTTGAGACATAGAGAGGGGGAGAGAGAGAGAGACATAGAGAGGGAGGGAGGGAGGGAGAGAGAGACATAGAGAGGGAGGGAGAGAGAGGGGGAGAGAGGGGTAGGGAAGGAGGGAGAGAGACAGACATAGAGAGGGGGGGAGGGAGAGAGAGAGGGACAGAGAGGGACAGAGAGGGGGAAGGAGGGAGAGAGACAGACATAGAGGGGGGGAGGGAGAGGGACAGAGGAGGGAGAGACATAGAGAGGGGGAGAGAGAGACAGAGAGAGGGGGAGAGAGAGAGAGACAGAGGGGGGAGGGAGAGAGAGACATAGAGAGGGAGGGAGAGAGAGACATAGAGAGGGGGAGAGAGAGGGGGGAGGGAGAGAGAGAGGGAGGGAGAGGGACAGAGAGAGGGGGGAGGGAGAGAGAGAGGGAGGGAGAGGGACAGAGAGAGGGGGAAGGAGGGAGAGAGACAGACATAGAGAGGGGAGAGGGAGAGAGAGAGACATAGAGAGGGGGGAGGAGGGAGAGAGACAGACATAGAGAGGGGGGAGGAGGGAGAGAGACAGACATAGAGAGGGGGGAGGGAGAGGGAGAGAGAGAGACATAGAGAGGGGGGAGGGAGAGAGAGGGAGGGAGAGGGACAGAGAGAGGGGGGGAGGGAGAGGGACAGAGAGGAGGGAGAGACATAGAGAGAGGGAGAGACATAGAGAGGGGGAGAGAGAGAGACATAGAGAGGGGGAGAGAGAGAGAGGTGTGTGTCTGTCGTAGGTGTGTGTGTGTCGTAGGTGTGTGTGTGTCGTAGGTGTGTGTGTGTCGTAGGTGTGTGTGTGTCGTAGGTGTGTGTGTGTGTCGTAGGTGTGTGTGTCTGTCGTAGGTGTGTGTGTCTGTCGTAGGTGTGTGTGTGTCGTAGGTGTGTGTGTGTGTCGTAGGTGTGTGTGTCTGTCGTAGGTGTGTGTGTCTGTTGTAGGTGTGTGTGTGGTAGGTGTGTGTGTGTGTGTGTCGTAGGTGTGTGTGTGTGGCAGGTGCGTGTGTGTCGTAGGGGTGTGTGTGTCTGTCGTAGGGGTGTGTGTGTCTGTCGTAGGTGTCTGTCGTAGGTGTCTGTCGTAGGTGTGTGTGTCTGTCGTAGGTGTGTGTGTCTGTCGTAGGTGTGTGTGTCTGTCGTAGGGGTGTGTGTGTCTGTCGTAGGGGTGTGTGTGTCTGTCGTAGGTGTCTGTCGTAGGTGTGTGTCTGTCGTAGGTGTGTGTGTCTGTCGTAGGTGTGTGTCGTAGGTGTGTGTGTCTGTCGTAGGTGTGTGTGTCGTAGGTGTGTGTGTCTGTCGTAGGTGTGTGTGTGTGGTAGGTGTGTGTGTGGTAGGTGTGTGTGTGTGGCAGGTGCGTGTGTGTCGTAGGGGTGTGTGTGTCTGTCGGAGGTGTGTGTCTGTCGTAGGGGTGTGTCTGTCGTAGGTGTGTGTGTCTGTCGTAGGGGTGTGTGTGTCTGTCGTAGGTGTCTGTCGTAGGTGTGTGTCTGTCGTAGGTGTGTGTGTCTGTCGTAGGTGTGTGTCGTAGGTGTGTGTGTCTGTCGTAGGTGTGTGTGTCGTAGGTGTGTGTGTCTGTCGTAGGTGTGTGTGTGTGTGGTAGGTGTGTGTGTGGTAGGTGTGTGTGTGTGGCAGGTGCGTGTGTGTCGTAGGGGTGTGTGTGTCTGTCGGAGGTGTGTGTCTGTCGTAGGGGTGTGTCTGTCGTAGGTGTGTGTGTGTGGTAGGTGTGTTTCCACTGACAGAACTCACCTCTGCAGGTGTCTTATGAAGACGTGGAAAAGCTGCGGCACTTCGCAGTGTTTCCCCGGACCAGAATCCCACATTTCATGCGAGACCCAGACCGGTACCTGCAGCATCTGGACCACATTGTTGCAGTCAATGAACTCGATGATGCAACGCTGCAAGAGCTGTTGCCCTGAGGGGCACCTGGAGGCTGAGGAGCAGGCCGGGATCCCGTGGTACCTGACCATCACGTACTTCATCCAGTATTCGCAATGCTTGATTTGAGCAACTTTGTAAAACTTGAATGAGAGAAACAAAGGGACACACACGAACACCTCGACAATGCATGTGGCTTTCTGTCAGAGCCAATCACAGGTCAAGTGCTCCCTCACCTGTGCTCCCTCTACGTACGAAGAAGTTACCTCAATACGCTACCATGTAACCAACACGATGTATGTGCACTCCTACACAGGACACGCTACGTGCCGTGTACTGACTTAATCACACGCTTAAGTTATGCAATTATTTAAGTTTTTTCTTTGAGAGAGCAAACTGAATGTCTCTGGTTTTAGCTTTATACCCTCTCCTTTTTATACTTTGTTTTATGCCTTAGATCAGGGGTTTTCAGAGTGTGGGGCGGACCTCCGGGGGGCTCCTGACATGATGGGAGGGTCAGTGAACGGAGGAGAAGGACAGTCGGTGGTGGACAGGACGTCATGTAGAGCTGCGATGTGAATGACAGGAAGTTGTTAGGCCTGCTGGCCTGAACAGGTGACGGACCGGCGCCGTCTTCATCCTTGTGCGAGGGGCGGCCCACCTCTCAGACTCTGACACCCCTGCCTTTGATCGTTTGCATTTTTAAAAGGACACCAAGGACTGTCAGTTGTATGGAAGTGAAACTGAGGCCATAAATCTTCCAAATATCAAGTGCCAGTGGCCTCGGTGGTGTGTTCAAGTACTCCAAGGGAGGATTGACTAGATCAGGGTTATTTCATCTGCTCAGTTGTTTCTGTCTCAGTGGTGTGTCCTTGGTGGACTTTGAAATCAATGTGCTACTGTGGTGTGGTGTCACCCCCCCACCCGGCACAGCAACCAAATTCCCTCCATCGACTTAAACAGTGAAGGAAGTTCCACCTTCCCGCGTGAGATGAGAGGATCGATGCCACTCTCGCCACTGGTCTGTTACCAGTTCAGTATTCACTGGTGCCAGCAGGGAGGAACTGCTAGCGACTGAGCACAGCCTCCTGGAGCTAACGCCAGCTAGCGCTGCCTCTGTTAGCTAGGAGGGAGAGTCTGTCTGCAACAGTAGATTTGTGAGAGTCCTATTTTGCTGATGAATCAGCCTCTGTTCTGATAAAGGACACGAGGACTGCACCAGCGAGGCAGTGGCGGGCTACAGGTGAGGTTTCTGACCTGAAGGTCCAACTCACATTGTACAGAGTTTGAGCAGTAAAGCCAAAGCTCGCCATTCATGAGCTCACACAACGTGTGGCCATGTACAAGCATGACCTGACCGCTCACTCAGGACCTCCCGCACCGATCATTCTGGTTAATTCTCTCGTTGCCCGTCGCAACAGGAGGAGGAAGGCTCATCGAGCACCCCGATCAACCTGACCTTCTCTGTCCACGCGATGCGGCGCCGTAGCTTTCAGATGCCTTCTGCCACTTGGCACAATGATGAGAAAAGGTGTTGAGGGATCAGCTGTTGGTTCTGTTTGCACTGTGTGACAGCGCGACGATGGCCAGCCAAAAGTCCCGACATGTCTGACATTCATCTGAACATCAGCTGGTCAGTCGACCCCCCTACACGGCCCTCAGTAGCCAGGATGAAGAAGCCGACTCCCAAACGTCGTGAGGCTAAACGAGAGCGGCTGGGGAGTGGGAAAGGTCCAGCCTCAAAGATGGAGGACACAGGAAACGCCCGTCCAACTCTGAACATCCTGACAGTGAAAGATGAGAAATGGCGCTGCTCTGATACTAAAAAAGTGACAATGGAGGTTTTACTGTCAGGAGCTAAAGCGCGTGATCGCTATGACAATACTATACTGGACTTCGCAAATTTGACTTGGTCATCTGGCTAAGTTTTGTGTAGCTCAGGTAACTGTAGCCTTCTGGTTAGCTAAATATTGACCTTCTGTGCTTCAGTTGGTTTGGTGTAAATTGGAAAGCAGGATGCTTGCACCTGTCTGACAGGTGCTCTTGGGCGACCATGTTGCCTGTTTGTTCTCATCGAGTCTTTAAGGGGAAGTGAAATCTTCCCCAAACCTTACTTCCCACTTCCTGGTTGCGTGAGTTCTGCCTTCCTTTAGCAACATGCCACGCAGCCAGGCTAGCTGCCTTGGAAGGGAAACCCATTGAGTGGCATCAATCCCCTCATGTCACTCTCTGCAAGCTAGCAGACCTCCTGTTACGTCAGACCAGTGTCAGCGTGGCATTTTTAATTGTAGGCGTGTTCAGAAGCAGCCACGCTCAAGCGCTGCTCCTCGTTCAGGTGGGAGCGGCTGAGGAAGCACAGGTGCTGTGGGTGTGCCTTTGATGGGCGTCAGGCTCATGTGCCGTAGCTAACCGTGTGTTCATCAGCTGCTTTTTACCGTTTGACTCAAGTCCCATTTAGATGTCTGTCAGGGCATTTCAATTGGCGCCGAGCTGAGAATCCAGGTCACAGGAAGCAGGATGTGGGCGGTCACCACAGCTGGACCCCTTTTTAACATGAAAAGGAAACTTGACCAAAATGTGAACCACAAAGGTGTTCTTGAAAAGTGAGATTCTACTGTTTACAGTTTTAGTCATTTAGTAAGCAGATGTTTTAAATTTGTCTTTGGCCTTCAACCTCCGCCCAGATGAAAGGAACGCACCTATTTGTAGGGGACGATTGTTGTACAAGTGTATCATGTTCTGGAAAACACCTTGAATTTATAATTTATTTATTAAAAAGAACACACTTGAAAATCTGTCTGTTGTCCTCACTCAGCAACACACGCTCTGCTGATGTGGAACGCTCTTGCTTTTGAGCACCTACGGCCTCTGATGGTCGTTATCCATTCATCAGGGTACCATTTATCTTGGGTAATTCATTAAATTCCTATTTATTTAAAGTGTATAAATGAGGCAGACGAGTCATGTGACTTGTCTGAAGCTGCTGCAGCCTCAGGGTCGAGGGTTTTAGCCTAGCATTCCCAGTTAACTTGCCAAACCAAGCATCTCCACTGATGACCTTTCTATAGAACTAGTTTAAATATCACTTTTATGCCATATAAAGTTCAACTTCAGATCGTCCTTGAATACCAAACTGCAATCAAATCAGTATTTGCCTCTCGTGTGCAGAGGACCAAGGGAATTGCGTATTTTTATAGTCAAACAGGAAGTTAGCATTGCTGTTGCTCCCTCAGTAAAAAGCTTTAAAGTAGAATTTTGGATTGTTTTAAAGTAGAATTTTGGATTATTGCAGGAGAGAAAGTCCAAGGCAAATCTTGGCATACGAACACCACCATGATGAATTTGAACCTTAGACGCAGTCGTGACAAATGCTAAGCTAACGCGATGTTCCGGACAGACTACACCACAGGCACGCCCTCATCGCCAGCTTTACACTTCAGGGTTTGGTGTGATGGTGTTCAATGACTGCTGTAGATTCCTTCCACCACTGTAAGAAACTGCTGTTACTGACACACAAACCCTCCCAAAGTCCATTTAAAGTTAAAAATAAAATATGCTAAGACATCCTGCCACACGGCATTTTCGACAGACTTCAAACATCTGTGTGACGGAGGGGTGGGGTTGGGGTTATAGGGTTGTGTTAAACTCATGTGCACTGGCCTCTTGATCTGCAAAGATGTATGGTGTAGTGGGACGTGTGGTCCTTCCTACCAGGGACCAGGGTTCAATCCCCAGGCAGGACACCATGACAGAGTAAAGAGAGAGACCTGCCGAAGAAAATATTCCACAGAAGGTACGGCTCCCGGTAACGTTTGTACTCAATTTAGTGGGGAATTAAAAATGGGGTGGGGCTGGGTCCCGTCATGGTTATGGCCATGCGGATCACCACAGGGAGGTGCATAAAGTTTAGGTAAGGGGTAGAGGTACTAAATAAATAGATCAGAAGATAAAAAAAATAATTAGATGTGTAAATCCATCGTCTTAAGAGGAATATAAAATATTGTAATAAGACCATGTAAAAGAGTTGCTCAAATTATGAGTCTAAAACGGTATAGATAGAAAAGTCGTTGAGACGGAACATAAAAAGTGGAAAGAGAATTAGTAAAAAAAAGAAAATTGGGTGAGATAAGGGGATATATTTGGACCTAAATACAGAGGCAGAAGAGGTAAGTGCTTAAAAAAGTACAAATTAAAAAATGTGCTATAAAAATAAATAAAAAGGGTCTCTTGCTTCTGTTCCTAAAATTCCAAATATTGGGGAGAGTGGGAAAGGGGGGGGGGCGAGAAAAAACTTTTTGGACAGACTAGGGTTAGGGTTAGGGTTAGGGTAAGGGTTAGGGTTAGGGTAAGGGTTAGGGTTAGGGTAAGGGTTAGGGTTAGGGTTAGGGTAAGGGTTAGGGTTAGGGTTAGGGTAAGGGTTAGGGTTAGGGTAAGGGTTAGGGTTAGGGTAAGGGTTAGGGTTAGGGTAAGGGTTAGGGTTAGGGTTAGGGTAAGGGTTAGGGTTAGGGTAAGGGTTAGGGTTAGGGTTAGGGTAAGGGTTAGGGTTAGGGTAAGGGTTAGGGTTAGGGTAAGGGTTAGGGTTAGGGTTAGGGTAAGGGTTAGGGTAAGGGTTAGGGTTAGGGTAAGGGTTAGGGTTAGGGTAAGGGTAAGGGTTAGGGTTAGGGTAAGGGTTAGGGTTAGGGTAAGGGTTAGGGTTAGGGTAAGGGTTAGGGTTAGGGTTAGGGTTAGGGTAAGGGTTAGGGTTAGGGTTAGGGTAAGGGTTAGGGTAAGGGTAAGGGTTAGGGTTAGGGTTAGGGTAAGGGTTAGGGTTAACCCTAACCCTTACCCTTACCCTAACCCTTACCCACAGGCTAGGGTTAGGGTTAGGGTTAGGGTAAGGGTTAGGGTTAGGGTAAGGGTTAGGGTAAGGGTAAGGGTTAGGGTTAGGGTTAGGGTAAGGGTTAACCCTAACCCTAACCCTAACCCTTACCCTTACCCTAACCCTAACCCTAGCCTGTGGATCCAAATCTTCCAACGGTCGTTGCTTTCTAGAACGGTTATGATAAGATGGGTGGGGGGTGTAGTTGGAAGTGTGGTACTCGGGGGTGGTGAGTCGACCTTCTCCAATGTTACGCAAGTGTTGTGAAAGGCAGGTGTGAGTACAATGTTTTGTTTCTCCTACGTAGGGTTTGTTGCAAAGTGTGCATGTGATAATGTAGACTACGTCGGTGGTGGAGATAGAAAAGGAGCCTAAGGTGGGGAATGTGGTGTTGCGATGTGGGTTGTGGATCAATTTCCTGTTCTTGTAGTGGTGGCTGTATTGAGATGGGGGTGTGGGTCTATGGTCCGTGAACTGGGATCTAACGAGGATGGACTGGAGGCTCTCATGTTTTCTGTAGGCTGAAATGATGTGGTGGTGTAGAAAGCCAGGTGTTGGGGCCTGTAGTCTGCAACAGTTATGCTTAATGATGCCGTGTAGGCCAGTGGTCTGGTGGGAAAAGGGGGAGGGACTTATCGGAGGCCCAAGCTCAAGGACCTGGGGTAGGAGAAGGGGTTGGCAGGACGGGGAAAGCGGGGGAGAGCGAGTGGGAGCGAGAGAGGCCAATGTGGTGTTTTTAATGGTGCGGAGGAAACGTTTGGCGTAGCCTCTGGGGCGTAGACTGTGAAAATGGAAATCCTGGATGTTGGTGCAGATACGAAAGAAACGGATGAGTTGTGACTTGATGATTCCTTTGAATGTGTGTTTTGGATGATAATTGGATTTATGGAGTAGTGCATGTGTGTCTGTAGGGTTGAAGTAAACTTTAGTCTGTAGTGTTTTGTACATGGTGTTGGAGGCAAGGCAGGTTTCTTTGTGGCCTGTTTTCCCCACCAGTTTGTCTCCAGGCTTCATGGCATCATAACAACATCCTCTGCCCTCAGACCCTCACATCGACTGAGGAGAAACTCCATAGAAAACCTTGAACAGGGAAAAATGGGAGAAACCTCAGGGTGAGGAGGGGAGGAGGATCCCTCACCAGGAGGGACAGACGGACAGGAGATGTTGGTACAGACAAGAAAACAGGGCCAAAGAAAACTGTAGTATCTAGGAAGTTGATGTGTGATGCATTTATTGTGTATTTGACAGTGATGGGGGGTGATAATTATTGAGAATGGAAATGAATTCTGGAAATTTGGAGGGTTCAAGGGGCCAGATGCCAAAAATGTCGTCTAAAAACCTGCGGTAGAGGAATGGTTGTAGGGGACATTTTGCCAAGGCTTCTCGCTCCCACTCGCCCGTGTACAGGTTGTCATAGGCGGGGGCAAACCTCTGGCCCATGGCTGTACCGTGGATCTGAAGATAAAATTGGTTGTTGAAAAGGAAGTCATTGTTGGTCAGGCAGAGTTTGATTAATTGGAGGAGTTCTGTGTCTGGGTGGATTGGTTCCAGGTTCCTATTGAAAATGGTGCGAAGTGTTTGTAGTCCAAGGTGGGTGTTGATGTTAGTGTAGAGGTTATTAATGTCAATTGGGAGGGTTAGGGTTAGACGGGTTAGGGTTAGACAGGTTAGGGTTAGACGGGTTAGGGTTAAACATGGACAGATACCCCCCAAAATTAAGATGGGGGGGGGGGGGACATCTTTGTGATATTAAGACACTAATTTCTGAGAAAAGTAAAATATATTGAAGTACTATCATTGTGGGCCAATCACCATGGTGACTGACTTCTGCCTTCCTGTCTCTTACTGAGAACTCAGTTTCCCTTCAGCTGCGTGTCAACCCTCTCGATGCTTCGCTAGTTAGTACTTAGAACCCTAACCTCTCACGGAAGAAAGACTAAACATTTTCTTCTTTTTTTGTAGAAATGAGCAACAAGTCAGGCCAAAGGTAGAGAGACAAGCAATGACAATGCAACACACTTTAAAATAAAAATGGTTTATTCTCTTTCAATATAGCTTTTGTTCTATCCATAGCAGAAAAGAGCCTCTATGCCACTCAGTGCTAACATCTGGAACTGGATCTCTGGTCACCACGGCATCGTACTGACGGACAAACGTCTGAGCAGCACAACGCCGGCTCGATGAGGATCCAACAACAGTCCTTTTGCTCTTTTTAAACTGGTAGTTGGTGATGTTGGGAGGCAGGAGGGAGAGAGGAGGGTCAGGTCTGATTTCAGATAATGACTTATCTGGAATTCTGATAAAGCGGCGGGAATTCCCTGGGCTCTGTTGGGACAAGTTGAATCCGTGTGTGTTTGTATACTGCAAAATTGACATCTTGCTCCAGTATGGCTGTTGTTGTGGAGGCAGAGGTTTCTGCCGCGAAAAAGTCACAATTTGAGGTAACGAAGATTCTTCCTAGAAGGAGAGGGTGTAGAAAATGAGTGATCACATCCTCATCCAGATTAGACAAGGCAATCAAGAGCTGTGTTTCCAGAGTGTGCTGGGATTATAATCTACTCCTGAGCTGAATGGGGTTTATTTCTCTCTCCCATGCCCAGTAATATTTACAAAATGCCACTTTTGGGCAAAACCCCTGATCCTCCTGCACTTCAAAGTCGGCTGCTGATTGTTTTGGCTGCTAACTGTGTTTGGCACAGGGCTAGCAGGAGCCACACACCAGCTCTGGCTGGGCGTTTGGACATCACCTGATTCTGGAGGGGGTGACGGGAGCGTAGATTACCTGCTCTCTTGTTATCATGTTGCATTGGAGCTGCTTATTGCCTTTGTGCCGTCTGTATTGGTGTTTGTCTGTTCTTTCACCACAGGATCTGACAGGCAAAGACACACACAGCCACTATTGTGATTGACAACAATTCCACAAACTTCTCTTGAAATCCAGAACTTGTTTCTTTGTCGTGTTTGTTTTGTTTTTTTTATCTTACATTATCCAGGATGAATAGCACACAGTCAAGTAGCTGGACAAGGAGGGATGACTCACACTGACTGGTCCAACCAGAATCCTCTCAGATACAAATTTGGTAACACTTATCAATAAGAGTATAGTTAATAATCATTAATAATAAAAAGCATCATCATAATAATGCTTGGTCAAGTGTCGGAAAGGCTTCGTTGACCTCAGTAAGGTTGAAGGGTGTTCGAGGTTCACATCCTCACTTCTCCCTATCCTTGCCAGAAAGGTCACAGAGACCAAGCTGAATATTTAATATGCTTCTGTAATTCTTATTTGACTAATTCTTATTAGCTAACCTTCATTAAAATACTCTGATCAGCCAGTCATGTGACAGGATGCAGGGTATACTAACAGAAGTATGGGTGCTGCATGGCCTCAGCTGCTGTCAGTCTCTGCTGGTGGTCGTAGCGCAGCAGCTTGTCAAGCAGGTCCAGAGCCTCTGGACTCACCAGGTGCTGGTTCTCCGTCTGGATGAACTGCTCCCAACGCTTCCGTGTTTGCCTGAACACAGCAAGCAGCACTTTCATTACATCCCGGGAGGTTTGTGGAAGCAATCGAACTGTTTAGAGGATGAACAATGAATAGAACAAAAGAAACATTCCTTTTATGGCATTAACATTCCTTCACAAGAGCTGTGTTGAGTGCACAGGAATCCCAGGGAGGAGAACACGCTGGTAAACATCCCTCAGATGCTCTGCAGGGGGCGTGTCAGCCACCAAACACTGGCTGCCCATCCTAGCATCGTCAAGTAGAAACGTGACAGCACGTTGATGGAAAAAAAATAAAAGGTACAGCAACAGCGACAGAAGCGAAACCCCTCAACTGCAGGAACTCGTGGATCACCTGTGTCCCCTGTCCTTGACCTACGCTGCCCCCCGGCCCCCGAGGCTGGACCTTAAGATTCCAAGCTGAATTTACGAGCGCATCAACCATTCAGATTGATTTCATTTGCCAGGAACACGCCAGGGACCAGAGCCTGACTGCAGCGTCTGGCTGTCTCCCGCCTCTCCTTTTAATTACTGACCAACTATCCTACACAGAACTCAAGTGTGCAGAGGACGGACGTGTTGGTCACTTGTCTTGCCAGGGGTTAATTTGAGCCGGATCCTGCCAGAACAAGATCCAGCACCTCTGAATTTTGGCCTCCCTGTGCTCCGGTACTTATTTGGACAGTTCCGGTACCTCTTGTATTAAAAGAAAATATGAAAACGTTTTAAAAATGTTTAAAATACAACAATAATGCAAAGATAAATGTACAGACCAAATCCTTAGAATTTCATGTTGTTTATTAAGATTCAACGTCATTTGAAAGAGTCGGAGATCTGTTGATGCACTGACGCCAACAAACCACGCCTCTGACAAACAAATAACCTTTCGAAATTCGCCGCCTTTGAGGAGCAAGCAGAGAGGAAATAAACAGTTCCTGTTTCAACGCCGACTTGTTGAAAAGACAGTTAAATTTGCTGTTTTTTCAAAAAGAGGGAAGAGTCGCATGACGCTTAAAACGAGGCAGAAAAGTCTCCACAAGCAGCGACGAGGGCAGCTGCAGCGGTCATGTTGACGATCAAAATCGGCTGCAGCAGGAGGCTAGCGCCGCCACAGCGAGCCTGGTTCACCTCCAGCTAGCCAGGTTCACCTCCAGCTAGCCTGGTTCACCTCCAGCTAGCCAGGTTCACCTCCAGCTAGCCAGGTTCACCTCCAGCTATCCTGGTTCAGCTCCAGCTAGCCTGGTGCACCTCCAGCTAGCCAAGCCGGGGCAGGAGGCTAGCGCCGCCACAGCGAGCCAGGTTCACCTCCAGCTAGCCAGGTTCACCTCCAGCTAGCCAGGTTCACCTCCAGCTAGCCTGGTTCACCTCCAGCTAGCCAGGTTCACCTCAAGCTATCCTGGTTCAGCTCCAGCTAGCCTGGTTCACCTCCAGCTAGCCAAGCCGGGGCAGGAGGCTAGCGCCGCCACAGCTAGCCTGGTTCACCTCCAGCTAGCCAGGTTCACCTCCAGCTAGCCAGGTTCACCTCCAGCTAGCCAGGTTCACCTCCAGCTAGCCTGGTTCACCTCAAGCTAGCCTGGTTCACCTCCAGCTAGCCTGGTTCACCTCCAGCTAGCCAGGTTCACCTCCAGCTAGCCAGGTTCACCTCCAGCTAGCCTGGTTCACCTCCAGCTAGCCAGGTTCACCTCAAGCTATCCTGGTTCAGCTCCAGCTTGCCTGGTTCACCTCCAGCTAGCCAAGCAGGGGCAGGAGGCTAGCGCCGCCACAGCTAGCCTGGTTCACCTCCAGCTAGCCAGGTTCACCTCCAGCTAGCCAGGTTCACTTCCAGCTAGCCTGGTTCACCTCCAGCTAGCCTGGTTCACCTCAAGCTATCCTGGTTCACCTCCAGCTAGCCTGGTTCACCTCAAGCTATCCTGGTTCAGCTCCAGCTAGCCTGGTTCACCTCCAGCTAGCCAAGCCGGGGCAGGAGGCTAGCGCTGCCACAGCTAGCCTGGTTCACCTCCAGCTAGTCAAGCCTGGTCTAACGTGATGTGGGGTGTCTTGGACAACTAAATGGTGAGCAGACCGTCTACTAATAGGCCGCCGTGCCAATCTTTAAATACCGAAATGATAATAATGGAAGATTTGTGTGATTTGTTGTGAGCTCTTTTTTGTTTGTTTTACAAGTTGGACCTGTTGAGAAACAAACTGCTGACTGTAGACTCTGAGTCCACCTGTGGTGATGTGGGCACTCACCTGTGCAGTGCAGAGGAGGCTAATAACTGTGAATTGTCGTCATAACGTTGATACCATGGATATGATTTGAAATGGAGGCTTGTAAGTCCCACATCATGGCAAGTGGGCATTTGTATGTTGTTTTCTGTCTACGTTCCGGGACCTGAGCCCCTCTCTCACCCCTGAGCCGTCAAATGTACTTCTACGTTCCGGTACCTTGTGATTTACAAATTAAGCACTGTCGTCTGCTGATACTCACTGTCCCAGCAGGTCTTTGAAGCGTGTGTCCAGTTCTATGTGATACTTGTGCAGGTAGCCAAAGAGCTCATCGGTGCCAAGAACCTTGGCGATGCGAACCAGCTGAAGAACAAGAAAAAAGCATTACAACTGGCAAAGAGACGATTCAACATGCAGGATGTCTTCAGTTTTGACCAAACTAAGGACCCTTTTACTTCTAAGTCATGTTGTTCCAATCAAGGTTTCATGCCTGAACCTGATCAGGTCTTTCAAAATGGAAATCTGACCAACAGAGACCAGGTTCAGTACTTAAATTTTCCTAGACAACACAGATACCCACTTCAAGTACATTAGTGATAGAAATCAATCTGACGTGTCCTTGAGGAAGAACCCTTGATTGCTCCTGGTGAGCAGGTCGGTGGCCTGTGTGTGTGTGTGTCTGTGTGTGTGTGAAGGAGATGACGTTGTGAAGTGACTTCTGCCAGCAAAGCACCATTCACTATGATTTTTGCCCATTTATCAAAGTGGTTTGTGATCCTGAGAGTAACCGTAGCAACGACCCCTGCCAGGGCTTTGGAGCATCGTGTTTTCATACAGATGAAGACCTCAACCACTCAAGCCCTCACCGAGTGACTTCATCATGAAACTCAGCTCCGCCAGCTAAGCCTCTCTGCATCGGACTCCTGATGCTGCTGGGGGTGCTCACTGAGCATGCTCCATCAGCAGAGCACATATCACACCACAGATACAGAGGACCACGCTGGAGCTCATGATGTAATGTTCCACACGGTACCTTTAATGAAAGTAATCATCTACTTCTGATGCTAACTTCACGTCACATTCAAAGTCGTCCTGGGCGGACAGACCCCACCTTTGGCTGCTGGTCACCCTTATCTAGAGGTTTACCTGGTCATAGTTGTCTTGGCCATGGAAGAATGGTTCCTTCAAAAAGATCATGCTGGCCAACATACAGCCCAGACTCCACATGTCCAAACTATAGTCATACATCTGGGAGAAGAAAAATGAACAAACAAACTTACAACACATATACTGATGACACCCCCCCTGTAACATGAGGTGTGGAATGGAGACCTGGAAGGATGTACCTGATAGTCCACTAGCAGCTCAGGGCCCTTGAAATAGCGAGAGGCCACCCTGACGTTGTATTCCTGAGCGGGATGGTAGAATTCTGCCAAACCCCAATCTATAAGACGTAGCTACAGACAGGACACGTTACTGGCTGGTACCACAGAGTGACATGCAACCAGTCGTTATTCTGGATGGGCACTGCTGGTCTGTGTCGGGTTCGTTCCCCCCTTGATTTCGTCTTCGCTCTACACTTGGATTCCAAGCTCAGCAGTGACAGTCCAGTTTATTCGATTCAGGTGTGGTCTTTACGCTGCTCACAGAAAGTTCAGAACCTTAGTTTTAAGAGAGCCTTTATTTCTCTTTTCTTTTCCATGTGTGTCAGGGGATGGAGCTTAACAAGCAGTTACTTGTCTGTAAAGCACTCAATTGTCTTGGGTCTAAAGGCATCTGAGTGGCTTCCACTGAGGAGTCCATGGCCCCTCAGGTCCTGGGACAGTTACTCGGTGTTCCAATGATCAGGACCGAACAAGGACAAGCAGCTTTTAGTTACCAACAAGCTTCATGAATACCAGACGTCTGCTGACACATCAGCTCATCCCCACCACGGCCTCACACACCATCAGCCAATCCACAAACTGGGAAACTTTGTTCCCCTTTAAGTATGTTGAACAAATGTCTTGTAACAGCACATCATTACATCATCAGATTTGAAAATATCCACAACACACACACCCCCCCCCAAAACTTGCCACTGGGCCTAAAAGTTTTTCTAGGGGAAACCCTGCACTACACGTAAATCAGTGAGTTAACTGCAGAGTGAGTGGTACCTTTCTCAGCTGGTGGTCGATCATCACATTGTGAGGCTTCACGTCCCTGTGCATGATGCCCATACTGTGACAGTAGTCCAGAGCCTTCAGAAAGACACAGACACAATCTCTGACCCTCCACAGACGCCGTCATGATTAATACGAAGCCTCTGCCTGCTTCAGAAACACAACTCCTAATCAAGACCAGGCAGGTGCTGCTGTGGATCTAACAAACCCTACTGGAGACTTTCAGAGGTGGTTCTCCGACTTTGGCCTGAACTTCAACCTGTCACCGAGTTTACAGTTTAAGACATCACTACACAAGAAAAAAAGACATTGACCACATGTCTCATAACTTCGTAATTACAGTTTGTGCTGTTCTTTTGTACTCGCAGCACCTTCCCAGCAGTCACAACAAGGTTCTTATTTTGAAAGGAGGAGAAATATTGAGGTCAGTGTGGTTACCTTAAGAAGCTCATACATGTAAAAACGGATATCGTAGTCTGTCAGCTTCTGATAAAGTTCCTGCGGAAGAAGGAGGACACACGTGTAAAGGTTTGACACAGACAGCATGTCAGCAGGCCTGAATACATGTGCAGGAAGAATTGGAGGGTTAAGCATGTTATTGATAGTGGATATCAGTGCTTTTGCATGGATGGTAGTTCTGCATGTATGACGCTGCCAAACTTAAGTACCTTAAAATCTGTGTTATTGATGCACTCAAAGACAAGCGCTGGCGTTCTGGACTGCAAAGAGAGGACAACACAAGGCTTAACTGAGGAGAACAGCAGGTAGGTGGAGACCTTCGTCTCTGCATGGACACACACACACACACACACACACACACCCTTGTACTTGTAAATTTATGAGGACTTTCATTGACTTAATACATTCCCTAGCCCCTCCCCCTAACCATCTTAGCTGACTGCCTGACCCTAACCTTGACCCTTAAACCTAACCTGAACCTGATTCTAACCTTAACCCTAAAACCAAGTCTTGACCTTCAAAAGGCCCTTTGAAGAAGTGAGGACCGGATAAAATGTCCTCACTCTGTTGGTTAAATACGTATTCTAGTCCTCACAATGTAGCAAGTACAAGAACACACACACACACACACACACACACACACACACAGTTACAAGCATGACTGGATTACAGCTGCTGGCAAGCCAACATGCAGCAAAATGTTGGCAGGCATCAAACTCACCACAGGGTCTTTGACGGTGTCCACCAGCCGGATGATGTTGGTTCCCCCACGAAGGTTTTCAAGAATCTTGATTTCCCGTTTGATCTTCTTTTTCTTGACAGGCTGCAAGAGAGAACACGTGCATCAACTGTCTGTTTGCTACAACTTTGTGTGACTTTTCGAAACTAACGCTTACTTCACCCCTGAAGCAGCACTGCCTTTTTCAGTGATTTTGTTAAAAAACGCCATGCCAACATTCAAAGCAGCACAACTGGCACATAGCTCAGGACTCAGAGGTGTGCTTGGTCTCTTAGGTAAGGTAACATTCTCAGGTGTCTGGCAGAAGTGTCCGTTTGACTCTGTGCTTTACTGACAAGGAGATACAGTGGTTAGAATTAAGGGTTTTTAGTTGCCCTTTCTAATGATCTGACGAATTCCATTGATTTGGTGAAAAAGAGCAAAACATGAGTAAGAAGAGGAGCAGTTGCCAAATTCTGGTGCTCGTTTCCAAGCATTCAAGAATATGAGAAGTGTGTTTTCTCCTCGATGGCTGAATCAGAGAGAGACAGAGGTCACGCTAAAAAATAGCTTTTCTCAGACAAAACGGCAACTCGCCAATTAACATGTCGGCCAATACTGGCGATGATTCATGATATCAGCTGACGTGAACAACACTTCTTTAGTGCTGGCAAAATGGCTTGGAGACATTAAGAAATGATGTCCTTGCATCATTTGCCCAGTAGAGTGAGCTGTGCACCACTGATGCCATTTTGGAAAAGAAAAGTTCCATCCATCCATCCATCCATCCTACTGTTTTTGTCTTTTTTAAACCCCAAAAGTCCTGGAAGTTTGGTCCCCAAAAATAAAACAGAACTGCTTATTTATTTGAAGAAATCTAATCTGAGCAAAATCCCAGTTCAGTCAGGGTTAACAATCAATGCAGGGAACAAACCTGTCCTGAGGATCAATGACTATCTGTGAGTCCCACCTGGGGGTGGTGGGACACAGCATGATGGGGAAGACCTCTGTCAAAGGAGGGAGGACAGGCACAAACATGGCTCACCTTGAGGATTTTCACCACCACCTTCTCATTGTTGGTGACATTTATGGCCTCAAATACTTCACTGTACTTCCCTCTTCCCAATTTACGCACCAACTGATAGTTGTCTTGATTGCTGGAGAGAGAGTGGAGACATTCGGCGATGGCAAACACGGGATATTGATGTAAAACATCTAATACGCAAACTGCAACCCATAATCCAAAGTTACACTGTGTGTTGAAGACAGGGACCGGTTCATGCTCACCTTCTTTTGCCTGAGTGATTATTTAGGAAATGTAACTGCTGACTTTTTGGTTGGAGGGTTAGGGTTCATCAGTACAAATAACAAGCACACTTCTCAACGAGCTCTAGTGTTCATACACATCTGACACTACTCAGGTTTACTCCCCTGTCATTCACGTGTAGTGGTTGTGGTTTAGCGCTCAGCTGTACCTCCAGTTTGGCACATGTGCATCGTAGTCCCAGTACTCTCTGTTCTTCTGTGTGTTGACATCGGTGTACACCCGAGCCTTGCTGCTGGCCGGCGTGGATCCGGGCATCGCTCGCTTCGCGGCTCCGTTTCGAGGACCTTCACCTTCCGCTGAATACTTGTTGGCCTGGTACTGGAAGGCAGCACACTGACTCTCCAGAATATGTGTCTCTAAGACTGCAGGGCTGTGCTTAGCATTGGCTTTGGCTACTTGTGCTCTCTGGCGAGAGGTGTCAGGATGATCTGACGCAGCTGTTGTGCAGACAGAAAGAGCTACGATGACGGATTGTGTGATGCCCCTGAGCAGGATGTTAGGCAGGATGGGATGAAGACCCGCCAGCTGCAGGGAGACAAGGCAGAAGAGACACTGAAGGAGGAGAGGATATAACAGGATATACAGAACAAGTCAGAGAAGGTAACGCTTCCTGAACTGATACTTGACAACAAAGAAACAAACAAAAAAGCTCCATCTTGTCTTCTCCAACCCCATCACTGTCACGGGTGGTGCCAGTTGCGCTGACTGCAAGTGTTAACAACCCCTCAGATGAAAGGGGACCTGCAGTCCACACAAGGCCATGGGCTGTGGAGCATTTAAAAATCTCTACCCAATGTCTGACTTTGGTCTCCAGGTTCTGACTTTGACCTCACTGACTGACCTGTTGGTTCCAAGAGACCCAGATGATGTTAGAGAGCATCAACGTTATCATCCACACCATAAGAATTCTGACTTTGTTCTCAGGCGTGATCCACACAATTCGACCACTGAGCCATGACCTGGTTGGCTGTCATTGGGACTGACATCCAATCACAATCCAATCTGACTACCTGTCACTTAGCCCCCCCCCCAGAGAGTGAGTACTACAGCGACAGGTTTGTGTCAGAGTGGTCGAATTCTGCCTCAGTCAAACTACTTTTCCTGAGGCCAACCTCCATGACTGACTTCATTACAGAGTTCTTTCACCTCCAACTAATAAAGGCTATTTATAATCAATTTAACAAACTTAAATATTTTATACACACATTTCATTCTACAGAGTAAAATCCATCAGTAAACACAACACTCCTCATTTACGAAGGGTTTGTGGAAGCTGCTAACAAGTGGCTAGACAACCCAACAGTGGTTGTCATGGACATTAAACTTCATCATGTGGAGAGCAAGAAAGGCAAAGCTGCTTGTAGCGATGTGGAAGTCATGCGTCCACCGCCATTCATCAAGGGAATCTTGCAGAGCAACACTGATTTTCATCAACTTCTCTTTGCCACCGAGCGATTTTCTATAATAATCCAAAATTCTACGTCAAAATCTCATCTGCTTGTGGCCGAAGGAACCAATGGTGAGGCCAACTTCAGGGTATGCCTAAAATAACACCACATCCCTACTGCAATCTTATACTCACAGTCTTTTCTCCCCATTGCACAAAACAACTGCACACGACACCACATCAAGCTCATAGCCCCATCTCACTTCCACTCAGTTAGGCTAGAGATGCCTGTGATGGAAAGTAGTGGTTACAGACGTTAATCTCAATTATGAAAACAATAAAAGTGATTCCTCCCATGGAAGTCGTATCATGGAGCAGGAAGAGTGGTTTAGTCAGGTAAATCCAGGTTCAACTTGGGACTTTTAGGATCACAAAGGGGATCCAGACATCTTTAGGATATGTCACCCCACGGTAATTTAGATCGAACAAGCAACAAAGCAGGATGAGAGATCACAATCTGAAGAGACTCTCCCTACGGACCAATCAATTTTCTTGGAAACTGCGTCATCGTTCCTGAAGATCCCATGGACCTCGGTGAGGTCACAGATGCCCCTTCGAGCGCTTCCCCACCCGTCTTCCTGGATTTGTTTTTGTTTTCCTGTTGGCTTCAATTAATCCTAAAGTGATTTCCTGGCTCTATACGCCTTTGTACAGGGATTTAAGCCTCATACAGAGGCTGATTAAAGCTCTTCAAACTCGCTGAACTTACTGAAGATTTGCAGCTCCGCGCATTCACAGGTTTGAATGTCGTTTTGACATTTTGTCATTTTCTCCAAACACTTCCTTTAAAGCCTCCAGCTGGAGAGTTGTTTTAAGATAGATTGTCAGAGGCCTACTCCCTTCACGGACAGTTGGAAGTACTGTCAGACGACTCACGCCTTGATACAGCGACACAGATTACCTCACACAGCAACCCTTGAAGAGTCCTCCTATCTTTCAAAGACTGTGCTCAGTTCCTCTCCTCAGTGCCTCTCCATGTCTGCTCCTGGTCAGCACCAACTACTCCAGTGAGTTCATACCATCTCCATGACACTGCTCATCTGGCTGGATGGTTTTATCAAGCCAGCTCACTTGAAGACATCCTGGATATGCAGGACTTGCTTCGGGACCCAGGCCCCGGACCCTTGATAACTCAGTTCAACGCACACGAGAGCTATTTGTCCCATTTGCTTCCCTTTTCGTTCCACCACAGTTTCTGCATCCAGACCCTACCAGTCCAGCTCTCACAACACCCTTGACCACACCTGTAGAGACAGTCTGAACCCAGAACTATGAAACATAAACCACCCCAGGTTCAAACTTTAAAGTTTCTGCCTTAGTTAAATGTTCTCTTTCAGCAGAGAGGTTGATTTATCCTGATTCTGCTACCTCACATCATCTGAAAACAACATTAGTGGGCTTTTTCAACAGGGACAACAGGACGGTACAACTTTGAAGAATATCTAACTGTGGTTATTTCAACTGAGAGTGCAATAGAAACATGCTTCTTCTCATTTTCATAGACGGGCCTCCTAAAATGATTGTGGTGTGATTGTGGCGTGGATCAGTGTCAGGCAGGTGCTTCCTCAAGCCTGAGGTATAAGTTGTGAAGGCAGGCCATCTCTGCATCACCACAATATTTCACTATAAATGGTTGACATACAATTAACCGTGAACAAATGCTGTGTCTGGCCAGGGGTTTGAAAATTTCAGTTGACTTAACTGCAATTTAGATTAATTGTGCAGTCCTAATGGACAAGAGAGAGGATAGCAAAGAAGGATAAACGGATGGAAACGTTGTTCCCTTGAAAAATTCACAAGCAAACTCTCACAGAAATGATAAGCAATGACAGGTTTGTGGAGGACTCATGGTCAAATCTATTCAGTCGGGATTGCCTCTGTTCTTAACCACCTCTCCAGAAACTCGCTCTAATTTTCCAAACATTATTTAAATTTTTAGAGACAGGACACTGAGGACCTTCTTGCTAAGTGCGAGGAAATACTCCAGCAGTTCAAGGAAAACCCCTAAAGGGTTCCAAGTGTTTTCTCCCCCCGGCTGGTGGGTTTAACACAGAGTACCTCGGACCCCGGGAGGCAGGCAGGGACCCTGACGGAGCCCAACCAAGCAGGCACATCCACTGTCCGAACCAGTTTCTACAGCCCAAAGACAATTAGGTCGGGGTCCAAAAAAGATGAGCCCTGGCTCCCTGGGGGCCCGTCCGCCGACGAACACCTCCAGTTCTACTCCACGGGGGAGCGGGTTCGCGTCTTCTTCTTGGTATCTTTGGGTTTGGGAGCCGTTCAGGAGCGTTGCTAGCATCTGTCACGATCATCCACACACTGAGCTAACAAGTTGCGGTGACCTAGCTTCCTCCCCGAGACATTAAGTCATCTAACCTCGACAAACAGACCTATAGATTGTAAATTTCATAATAAATTCATAGTAGGTGGGCTTCCAATGTGCTGAGGCAGTAGACACTTTATACGTGTAACTGAAATGTGAAATCAATAACGGAGCTAAAGTTAGCCGGCTAACCTCGTCGTAGAAAGGTAGCGTCCGCCCGACATCTACGTTAGCGTTAGCTCGCACGCAGCAGCGGCGCTGTCCTCTCCATGCAGCGGCGTGGAGCCACCGGGACTGCAGGCACCGATAAAGAGGCTAAACCCCTCAATATTAGTGATTTAATAATGTTGTCGGGCGGGTGGTGGTGGTGGTGGTGGTGGTACCTCTAGCAGGGATGGTCTTCCCCCTTTCAGTAAACATCAACCGGAAGTAAACCAGTCGGCTTGGTGACCCGAAAATCCGTGTCAACAAATTAACTGAAATGTCAGAGATGCAGTTCGCTTCGACAAAGACCGTAAAACCCGGCGGGCCTGTGTCTGCCTGTCACTTTAACCTTGTTTAGTCTTCTCGTTCTTCATTTTACTCTTTTAAGAAAAACCAGCACGGCGACCCAAGACGAGCAGAGACACAAATCTTGTGACTCGTTTGTGACGCACGGATGCGACCCCATTGACATGATTCAGTTATTTCACGGTCCTGATTGCACCACCAACTGTAGTACATGTACATCATTTAATATACATGTATGAAAACACACGCACAAACCCAACAATAAAAACTATTAAACGAAATTAGGATTCAATTGAATTATATGAACTTATCTCAGGTCCTTAAGGTAAAAAAAAATCCGTATTATATTTGGAATAATGAGTTAAAGATTATAATCCTCGACAAAACCAGTGTTATACTAAACCACATGATCATAACTTCTTGCTTTGAAAACAAAAAGAATAACAGCAAAATATTCTTTTGGTAAGAATTCTTTCCCGTCATAAAGAGTTGCCACTGTCGCTCGGACACAAACTGGGATGGAGCTTCTTCATGTTTGCTGTTGTTGGGGATCATTTGACCAGGAAAACTAATGTTGGTTGCAACCGCATTCATTTGCCCAGCCATCACGTGATCAGGCACTGTGGCGAACCCTGCTGGAGTCCTCCACCCCGCTCTCACTGACACGCGTGGTTTGAGACACCAGGATGGACGTGACCTCCCCTCGAGCATCACAACAGAGATGAAGTCAGGCTGGTGGTTTGCATCAAGACACAACACGTGCCCACGACTTCCCAGGACCTCAAACACAACTTCTATGATGTGCGACGTTCTCTGAAAGGAAAAAGGAACCCAAATCCATGTCAAAGTGCAGCCCAGACTATTTGACTGGACTTGCTGCCAGGCTGCGTGGTCGGCGTCAGCTCACACCAACATGAAGCCAAATGAACCAACAGATGGTTCTCAGTTTCAGGTGAACCACATGCACGCTAAGGTGCTTCTGAATTAACTCTCCATCACTGCTGGACAAACAAAAACATGCCACGACGTTCCCAGTTGCTTCTATGAATTCATCTGTACCTGCAGCTGTGACCAGTTGGCCCAGTGCACCTTCTTCACCTCCGCAGGGATGGGAGGCCTTCAGCCCCCCACCGACACTCTGGCGCGCTCCTACAAAGCAATGCAGACGCTCAGCTTCCTCAGGGTGGTTTATTTTACTTGTCTGTATACAGTATGAACAGGAGTCTATATTGATATCCATTTGTGTGTAAATCCAACACTTTGTTATGCTTCTTCATCCCTTTGGAGTTTGCAGCAGACTCGCCGGGACGCCGTTCGAGGCGCCACCACGGCCTCCGTCCACGGCCTCCGTCCACGCCACCCCACTAGCTGCCCACTGCAATTCCCTTTGTCCGTTTTTAAACTCCAAAATCCTTCCTTTAAATATACTGCAAAGATTGTACAGAATATAGAAATCCACACAGGTAAACTAAATTACACACATTTTTAAACTTTGTCCTCATAAAACAACACGTAAGTTGCAACTTTGAGGCTATTGGTAATAATGTGGTTAATGTTGAGTAGGCGGCGAGAAGCCTGTGACCATCTTAACAAGGCCAGTTCTTTAAAAGAAGAACAAAAAAACTTATTTTATAGATCTACTGCACAGTAATTTTCTAACGTGGCAAGTGAGAAATATAGTTTATCCGGTTAAAATTGGTGATCATCCAACTCCCAATGCAACTAAAGTGCTTGCAAAGTACAGCAAGCTCATTCATAGTGAATACAAAAGCAGGTAACATAAGCACTATACAGTTGTCAATGTTTACATGAGCGCATACACACCATCTATAATAGAACAGAGTAGACTATGCCATGGATCAGTAGTCATAAATAGTACACTGTGCATGTTCTACTGCACATGTCAAGTGTTCGTAGGACACCGTCGGTACGGCTTCGTGACCTAGATGTCGTTTGTTTTAATCCAAAGATGCAACAACACAGATTTCATAGGACATATACAGTTTTTCACAACTCCACTTGTTTTCTTTTTTTTCCTCTTCTTCTTCGAATGTTTTCCTAAATAAACCAAACCTATAATACAACAGTGATATTAAAGTGATAAATATTCATGCACAAACAGATGAAACTACCTAAAGTCTAGAATGTGAAAAGGCCCTGCTGCGCAGGTCGGCCGCTGAGTACGGATGGGAGGGTCTCGGTGGCTACGCTGGATAGCAAATTATGACAACACATATTGAGTGATGGGTTAAAAAAAAGAAAAGAAAAAGGCACATGGATTTTCGAGGAGCTTACACATGAGCACACGTATCCCACAAGGTCTCACCGTCTTCCTCAACAACAGTCAACAGGTACAAAAGACAATCACATGCAACCACAGAATAAGGTCCCACACTCTCTGAACAAAAATCAAGACGTCCCACGTTTCACATCACCAGCTTGTCTCCATTCTTCCAGTCTTTACCACAACGTCTTCACGACGCAGGGATCCGGATCCTCCTGTCAGCGTATGCAGTTCTGCCTTCTACTCAGAGGGATGAGGATGTCTGAGTCTAACCGACACTAAAATCGTTCAACAGAATAAAGAGGTGAAGGTTCGAACCTACGGATGGGAGAGTGAGCGGGGGCTGGCACATGTTGCTTTGAGGGCTAATGTTTCAACTGCTGTCCCAGACAGTCGAGCAGCACAGCTCATGGGATGCAGGGAGCTTCAGGGAAACTCTCCCCTTCAGCAGTGTGCTGCACCGTGTGCTCCTGCAAGGCTGTGAGGTCGACAAAACGCTCTCCGCACCACACACACTTAAACTGCGTCTCCCGCGAATGCACGCTCTGATGCTTGGCCAGGTGCTCGCGTTGCTTGAAGCTCTTGTCACAGCTGGCGCACTTGAAAGGTTTTTCGCCAGTGTGAACGCGGCGGTGGCGCTGCAGCTCGGATGAGTACCTGAAGCGTTTTTCACAGTCGGGACATTTCAGCGGTTTCTCCCGAGTCGGGTCGCAGCGATGCTGGACGAACTCGGAGGATGACACGAAGCGCTTGTCACACAGAGAGCATTTCAAGGGCTTCTCTGTGCAGTGAGTGTTCTGGTGGCGTTGAAGCGTTGAATTCTTTTTGTAACCTTTGCCGCACACATCACACTTGTAGGGCTTCTCTACTTCACCGCCACATTTGTGCCGTAGCAGTTCTCCCGATTGGCTAAAAGACTTCTGGCAAGACGCACACTTAAACAGACTTTCCATGCCGTGCACCTGCTGGTGGTAGAGCAGGTGGGAGGGCTGAAGAAACCCTTTATCGCAGAGGTTACACTTGAAAGGGCGATCGGCTGGATTTTTGTGAGTGCGGCGATGGCGTACGAGAGCGTACTGCTGCTTGAAGCTCATCTGGCACTCCTCGCACTGGAACGGGCGCTCTTCTGAGTGGGTGCGTTCGTGCTGCCGCAGGTCAGACGGGCGCTTGAAACTCTTCCCGCATGAACCGCAGCGAAAGGGCCTCTCTCCTTCAGGCTGGCATTGATGGTGCAGGAGCTCGGACGACTCCTTAAAGTGCATTTCACACAAATTGCACTTGAAGAGGTGCTCGCCTGAATGAGCGTACATGTGCCGCACAAGGTGAGAGCGGTGCTTAAAGCTCTTTTCGCACACAGCACACTTATACGGTCGCTCAGAGCTGTGCGTGCGCTGGTGGTGCGCCAAATGTGAAGACTGGCTGAAGCTTTTATCACACGTGTCACATTTGTATGGCTTTTCACCTGTGTGCACTCTTTCATGGCGGGTCAGCTCTGACAAATGTCGGAATGACTTATGGCACACGGAGCACTTGTATGGCCTATCTGGTGCTGAGGCCTCAAAAGTAGGAGGAGACGAGGCACTGATCGCTGCGCCGCCACCGGACGTCTCCCCGGTGGAGGGCTGCTGAGGGTTGGCAGCTGAGGAGGTCGGGGTGACGTTTCCAGATCCGGGCCGGTACGTTTTCTCACAGATGGAGCACTTCATCGGGTTGTTGCCATTGCCGTGCGAGTTGTGATGCTGCGCCAAGGAGGTGAGTAGCGAGAAGCCCATCTTACACACACCGCACACAAAAGGCTTCTGCTCCACCTGCACACACTGATGCTCCAGGAGGTCCGTTGCCTGGCTGAAGATCTTCATACACTGAGTGCACTGGAAGGATCGATCTTGGGTTACCATGCACTGGTGCTCGTGAGGGTTGGCCAGGTGAGAAATGTCGTGGCCACAGGCTCCACACTTGTGCCCCCTCTCACCCCCTACTTGCAGGGAGGGCTGCTGGGCTTGAACAGAGTGCTGCTGGCCATGCTGGGGCTGCTGCAAGGAGGAGTCTGGCTGCAGGACAACTCCATACACCGTGCAGCCCAGAGTGTTGTCAGTGCCCTGGGGGAGCGTGTGCACTACAGAAGGTGGAGCCACTGCATGCTGCTGCTGCTGCCACGCCTCCGTCATCTTTTCTCTTTGCATGTAAGGAGTCAGAGCTTGGGAGGTGAGGGGCTTTTCAGTGTCACACTGAGGTTGGATGTGGTTGAGAGGGGGCCCTAGACACAGAGAGGCCGCGTGCTCAATCAGCACTTGCACAGGTCCTAAATACACCTGTGGAAACCTGGAGGAAAACAAAAGACAAGCAATGAATTTGTAAACCAGTTTGGTTCCATAGACATCTGGAACCCTGCTATGCAGTTGATGAATAAGCAGGCTGATGAACTACAGGCTACCACCATGATTTGAGCCGGTGTGCATGAATATCTGTCCAACACATGGTGGAGGTCAGGAGAGAGCAGTCAGCAGCGTGAGCATTCTGCTCTGAAGGACTGTTGACACTTGTAGCCTGGTTTGCTGCGAGGATGAACCTGAACATCCCAGCTAGCTTAGCTAGCATGGAACTCAACATTCGGCCATTAAACACTCGTTAGGTTCCGGTGTTACACCTGTCGGAAATGAGACAACTACTGTGTTGACATCTTGAAGCATTTCTCTAAAAAGCAACACAACACTGAAAATGAAAGCTTCACCAAGACCAAAACGGGGCTAAGTCTATTTCCTGCAACAAATATCGGGCATTTTGTTGGTCTTCCTTTCGTTTGCTGAGCCTGTTGAGGCCAGCTTCGTGCCACACTCCTGTCCGTCTCTCTCCTGCTCACCGGGCTGGAGACCAACCGGAATATCAACGGAGTACAAAATGAAGTGAATTCTGTTGCAGTGTGGCTAACAGACATTAGCTCGCCAGAGCTACATGCTAGCTGCTAACCGCTAGCTCCAGCTAGCACCTCTGAGCAACCCGACTTCCTGCGCGATCATCGAGGTCTCAGGCTCTGAATAAAGACAATATTCGCTGCATCGGCCTCGAAATGAACTCCACGCTGTTTTTAGCTTCACCCCGACACGGTGGAAATGACCGGAGCGACGTCCCGGTGCACCGACTGAAATGCCGCTTTATGAAAGGCCACAATAACGTTCGGGGGTCTACGTTTAATATGAGCTTCCACCGAAAACGGTCTCCAATTCAAACTAGGCCTCCGCCGAGCTGCAGGGGAGCCGCTCGCGTCTGCAGGGGCTACATTCGACAAACAACAGCCCACCATTACCTACCCCCGCAGCTTATCACTGCTTCTCCGCGCCGTCTTCAGTCTGGAGCCGACAACCTTTGCTGTATTTGGGAGTCCGAGGACCGGTGGTAGAGGGGATGCGGTTGGAACGAGACGCCATCCTCTTGCAGACGGACGGACACCGGAAACCGCCACGCAGTGAGCTGCTGCCGCCGCGGTGCTGCTGCTGCTACAGCCGCCCCATGTTGGAGGTGCACCGAAGAACCCGAAAGCAGTGCCGGGTGAGGATAATCGGCCCCCGGGGTTCGCCAGAGGAGCATCCAAATAAGCACAAAGACGGGTAGTAAGATATTAGACCATGTCGTTCCACAACGGAACAGCAGGGGGGAGTGTTTCTCTCGGTTTGCCTTCGTTCGAGTCCCTGATATTCACCATGACATTTGTTTGTGTGTGTGTGTGTGTTTATTTTGTGTTTATTATTGTGTTATCATAAATTAAAAACAAGTCGAGAGCCTCGTGTTGTTGCAGCGTATCAGGCGCTTGTTGTTGTCTACTCTTTGAATCTCCACCCTCCTCCTTCAGAAGATGGAGCCTCTGCCTTCCACCTGAGGAACAAAACGAGGACATTGTCCAAGCAGGTGGACGCAAGCACACGCGAAGTTAAGGTGGTAATTGTCCGACACATTTCCCGTTAATACCCTCACCAGTAACACGGAACCCTAAATTATAGTTTTTAAATTGTCGTTTTTAATTATAGTTTTGCGGCAGGTGTACTGGGGAGGCCAATCGTGTAGTCAGAGGAACCCATTCGACTCAGAAGAGACACCACATTGGAAAAAAATGTAATTATGGGCTTGTCTGACTAAAACTGGACTTTTAGAGGACGTGTGACCACATCAGACCCACTGCGATCATCCCTCCTGAAGTTACCTGCATGTCATGACGATTACACACACACTTCCAGCAATGATCCCGAAGCCGGGGCACAGGCAGCATCGTGGAAAAGGTTGCACACCGCTGCTGTTTGCAACACAACATCCCTTTGAAATTGTATTAGTGGGTTTGGTTAAGATCCAGATCACCTTCACCTGATGTTGCCAAATTCCCCGCCCCCCCCCCTTTTTTTTTAAAGCATCCACACCAGCATTTCAAGGTCACTTTCTGAAGAGAGGCAAGGAAAACCTGCTGGTTGTAGCGGCAACAATGGAAATACCCAGCGAGAGAGGGAGGAGCTTTAGATAGATGAACGCTAACACTTCCCACTGACTACAATTCATTGTGCTAAGCTAACTAGCAGTCATCTGGTCTCGGTGGGTCTCAGCTCCCTGACACAGCACAGAGGGGAGAGGGGAAGCTATCTTGCCTTACTCGACCAGCGGGTGGGAAAAAAGCTGTTTTCCCCAGAAATCAGCATCACGTTGAAGATTCAGTGCCAAGAAGAGGAGCAGCCTTCACGGTGGACGAACTCTCATGTCCAATTCAAAGTCTCCACTCATGTTTTGTCATGGTGGGGGGTCTGGCAGCAGAGGTGCTGGTGCAGCGATGGAGACCTGCCACCGAACACTTCAGATTCATGAACGACAGGGATACTTTTAATTCTCAAGCTAGTTTCTATGTATTTACGCAACATCCATTCAAGTTTTCTGTGCCGTATCATCAGTGTCCATCAGACATGTATCTGACGGACAGTATTTTTTGGAATAAAATGTCATTGCAGGTGCAGCTGCCATAACTGACCAGAACCTCGTCCCTAGGGCTCGTTTCCACACAGGAACGTCTGGTGGTGATCATTTCATACAATGGACAGCCAATGCCCTCACGAGGCGATGGAAACCACCGCTGACTGGCCTGAGATGAGGACGAGGAACAGGCCCAACACAGGAAGCAAAAACCTGTCCTCCAGCCCCTGGTCGCTCTGCAGCTTGTTTTAGCCAGAACACCGTCCACGGTCTATCTGGGACAGAAGCTCAACATTTTCCATAAACTCAGGACAAATACCAGGTTGAAAATAACCCTCACCAACACTTCAGCTTACTGATGCTTCCATCGGAAGTGAGTGAACTCAGGAGCTAACACAGTGAGTCGCTGATCCAGATCCAAGCATGTGGACCCCAGGCTTCAGTCCGGGACCACTGACCTGTTCCTTTGTTCAATGCTTAGAAAAGAGAAGTGAGGAGAGAGAAGTTCTGAAATGAGACTGGTTAGCTTAGCAGTTGAACACATTCAACCAGCCAGGAACCAGGGTTCTGGTTTTGGAAGACAATAACAGGTGATGTGGTCGATGAGGCTTCAAATGCCACAACCCTTCAAAAGAGAAAACACGACAAACTCAAATCATGAAAACATTTTGGAGACTTTCTGGCCACATTTACGCTCGACTCCAGCGTGATCCGACTCTCGGTGCTGTGTGTGACTCCTGTGATCCACGGGTCCCGTGTGCTTCTCTCTCCTGTGTCAACATCACGGTCCCAGGTCTCCAGATGCACCTTGGGCAGGCGGGGCTGGCGGGTCGGTCAGCAGTTACGGCCCTCAGAGTTGCTGTTTCAGGTTCTCTCTGTGCCAGGTGGAGGTGGCGTAGGTCAACCTTTACACCTGAGGTGAAAACCACATTCACTCACGCCTGTGGAGATCCGGTCACAATGGGACCCTGACCAACTCAGAATGTGGTCTGTCCAGTCTGACCCTGGTGAACTTAGATCAGGCTGGGCCACACAGAAAAAACTGATACAATATTAAGAAGCCCTTTTATGATATCAAGAAAATAAATTAAAAAAAGGTTTTAATCAAGCCAGTCTTTGATAGTGATTTCCACCAGGCTTTTCAAACGTGTCATATCTGAGACACTGACTCACTATTTGCTCTTAGACAGTTGTAGACAGCACACCTGTTTGTGATGTCATCCACGCGCTCAGCTGCGCTGCTGGAATGTTTAGGCTCAGCTACTGCTGGTAGGGTGAGTGTTTGTCATGATTTTCTGTGGTGTCTTTTTTCCAGGATGAGTTGTAAGACGAGACACAAAAATAAAAACTGTTTCATTCATTTCTAACATGATGATGATGAACGCCTCCCCTCCGGGATCCAGCGAGGCAGACATATGGGTTGTTGGCCGCTGCCCCCAGTCACAGTCACATATATTGCTTTTCCATTACCGCCACCAGTTTGCTTATCTCTCACACGAGAGGCGGAGCCACACAAATAAGTGACCCCTTGTCTGGAGCAGCATCCATGAACACTCACAGCTGGTGAGCACAAGAGTGAACACGCTAATGTGCCACTCAACCAGAGTCAAGTACCCACCTGACTGTCTGCAGAGCCAATGAAAGGGCCTACACCTGCCACCATGGTGGTAGAGTGTGTGTGTGTGTGTGTGGGGGGGGGGGGGGGCAGGTGAGCTCTCTTGAATGCCACAGGGATGACGTTTCTGTGGGCCAACCTGGTACCATCACCACATTTCCTCCAACCAAAAGTCAATGCGCTCTTTACTTTTGATTTTAGATTGTTGGGAGGAAGAGAAGCTCTGTGGCCAATAAAAGTTTGAGTTCACAAGTTTGGTTTAGCGAAATACCTCTCATGGAAACCACTTTGATGAGTTTTCGGAGAGCTGCTGCGTGATGTTCTCAACTCTGCCGTCTCTTTTAGCCACTCGTTAGCAGCCACCGCTTTTCAGAGTCAACAATTCGCAACTCCTCATCCTAACCCTAAAACATAGGCAACAAGTGCTTTGACCAGTAGAGGTTGAATACATACAAGTCAAATTATCCATCCATCCATCCACCCACCCATCCATCCCTCCATCTTCCACCTCTCCTCCTGTTGAGGGTGGTGGGGGTGGAGCCTATCCCAGCAGCCTTCCCCCTGGACAGGTCACCAGTCCATGGCAGGGCCAACACATAGAGACAGACAACCATTGGCTCTCCCAGCCACGCCTACGGTCAATTTAGAGTCTGGATTAACCTGGTCCCTCTTGATGTCTTTGGACTGTGGAGGAAGCTGGAGTACCAGAGAGAACCCAGCAGGAACAGGGAGAACATGGAGACTCACCCAGAAAGACCCCGTGCTGCAGCCGGGGCTCCACCCACAACCTTCTTGCTGGGGGCCACAGTGAGGACCACTGCTGCCGCCAAGAGTTAAATTATTTGCACTAAAATTTAAAAAGTTGGACATGATTAATCAACAGTATGACTACATACACAAAGCTGTTGGTTTTCAGCTGAGGAAAGTGGTACCAATTCCAGGTAACTAATCTAGACACAGGTGTGGTTTAAATGGCAGATATGATTGACTTTAATGATGGGAGACAAGCGTTTTCAACTCTTGACGGCAGCACTCCTAAACTCTTGCCCACAGACACGTTCAGTGTCAGCTCAGCTTCTGGCTGTACATATAAAAACCATCCAGAGAACGTTAGCTATGTGCGCACCCACACTGATGTCAGCAGTGATGGTGAGCCTGTGCTGGATGCTCCAGAGGGGTCACCAGCAGCTCAGGAACATGGACACTGATTCACAGCAGAGAGAAACAAAAGAAAAGCAGAAAGATGCAGGTTCACAAAGTTCTTCAGAGAAGAGAGAAGTTGGGAGGATCCAGGACCGTAACGTTAGCTCGTTGCTTTCCTGGCAGTGTCAGTCGGGACAGAGCACACGTCAGGTTTTGCTTGGCCATCTGTGTGTCTGTAGTTTATCAAATCGCTCTGGAAGTGATCCCAACAATACTGACGCTGGAGGTGAGGTGTAGACTCAGCCAGAGGGTTAGGGTTCGATTCTGGAGACTTCAATTTTTAAAAAAAACTATTTGGCAGAATTTCATCAACCTTGGTGTGTGTGTGTGTGTGTGTGTGTGTGTGTGTGTGTGTGTGTGTGTGTGTGTGTGCATGAGTCAATAAGGGACACATTTTTTAAAATTTCGGGGCAGATTAGTAATTCACGTTTTGTTTGTGTTGTTTTACTTTTAAATTTGATGTCCTCCCCAAAGTGGTCCGACCAGATCCGCCTCAAATTCAGTGAGGAACACCTTGAGGCCACGGCAATGGGTCGCTGAGAAGACCGGGGGTTTACATAAACAGTGTTGCTGTGCTGAGGCAGCCATGTTTGATGTTTAACCATAGAAAACTAACCCTGTTACTGACTTCCACATGTCAGATCATTTCCAAACTTTACAACTTGAAGACATTTTAAAGCTGAAGTCATAGCGCCACCTAGTGGCAAGCAACAAGACACAAGCCTGATGTAGCAAAATTAGCTTGTCAAGCTGTAGTATGTTTTCTTCTCTTTACCACCCGAATGAAAATGATGCAGCAATAAGAACCACAGCAAACTTGTTCATTTCAAACATTTCATTATTTTCTCCACATTAACTTCGAAACAACCTCATAAACCAAAGAGTAAGAAAGAGCATGCTCGGGCATGCAATGATGTCACAACATGATGATGCCACTGGGTGCGAAGTATAAAACATACAGTAGTAGAGAGTTTCTTTTTATATCATTCATAAACTCAGGACATTTCAGTTATCCACTGAGAGTTAAAAGCTAGCGTTTATTTTACACTGCTCTCCACGTCTCATGTAGCCTTGTGTTGCTGGATAAAAGAGACGAGAGGGAGAAACTCACAAACCGACACCAGATTGAGCAGGCGAAACAAACATGCGGAAAAAAATCTCATCCGGCCCAAAGTGTCTGGAAGTGACACTATAGAAACCCAAGTTTCCCTTTTTGACTGGTCTGAAAGGGACGACTGGGAGAGAGAGAGACAAAACAGTGCATGCCATTTAGGGGTGAGGGGGTGAGAGAGGGTGAGAGAGGGTGGAGGGTCACCTTTCGTAATGTCGAAGGTTATTTGTCTCCTCTTAGCCTGCTGTCTTGGGGTGTTTTATCTCAGGTCGGGTTGAAATAAATTTGAGACGGAAAATGAATAAATACGAGGCACTCAGCATTCTCTCTGTCTTGCAAACTGCAAAAGTGACGAACTGGAATAATAATGACACATACACATATTATAGTAGAATTAGTGGTCATAACATAACAGTCTCAAGGCTGTACAAAGTGGCAAGGCTGAATCCTCCTCCGTATGTCAGCGGTTACATGTGTCATGTGTGACTCTTTAGTGTGCCGATGTGCATACGGGAGGGATGACATAAAAATGACTCTCAATTCAGGCAGTTCCTTGAGACTAGACACGGGACTCAGAGCGTGTGGGTGGCTGATATCAGATTAAAGAACCAAACTGGAATCAGATTTTTCCAAATTCATCGATTTGGTTGGGGTGGCGTGGAGGTGACGTCCAAATTTATGCCAACAGGTGCAAGGAAGGGATCATCGGGATGGAGTTCACACAAATGAAGACAGAACGGTGATGTTAAAGGGATCGACAATGCACTTCAAACCCCCCACACAGCCTCATGCAATGGTTGTGTGTGGGCTTGTAATGAAGGAAAGAAAAGAAGAATGACGGAGCCCTTTAAATGGATCTACTCTTGCAGCATAGTTCTGTATGTAGCGCATAGTGCGAACAGGGGTAAGAAACTGGTGAATGGGGCTGGACAGGCTTTAAAGGAAAAGTTGGGTATTGTCTGTGGGGTGTGAGATGGAGTGTTTGTCATGCTGTTGGTTAGCATGTTCAATGTTTCGCATGACGACCAGGAAACAAGGGGTTTGTTATCTTTGAAAGGGGTGAAAAATGGGCATAACCACCTGCAGTCCATTTTCCAGGAGGAGACAGACACCCATGCACGTGTGTCCCAGTACAGGAGTTTAAAGCTGCGCTCTTCATGTCCCCGTGACTCTTATTCAATCGCCTTCTCTTCCATAGTTGCAAGCTCAAAATAAGCATTTCAAAGGGAATGGCATAGAAAATGGGCGTCAACACAGGTGAAAGACCAGTAGCAACACCAAAAAGGCTCTGCTGTGTCCATCACTCAGGCTGCGACTCCGGTCGATTAGGCAGAAAGTCCGTCTCAGTAAGTAATTATATAATATACCGTAGTTACCAATAAGTCTTAGTAGATCGTACCTGTATAAGCTTAAATAAAGAAGTGAATGAAAAGAATGGCTACTCCAATATTGAGTAAAATGACCATAACCACCAGAATAGAGCTGGAGCCCTGAAAGACAAGAGAAGAGAGAAGAAGCAGTTAATCGCGTTCCTGTCAGCACTGAATGACACCTGACAACCAAGCAAGCAAACCTCGACAGACACAAAGGCACGCGTTCTCCACCTGAGCCCTCTTTCGCTAGGTGTTTGGGTCAAAATCATAAACAGGAAGGAAAACGGTTTGATTTTGAATCATTCTAATACTGTGGAGCAAGAATGAGTCCTCAAACACAGAAAGTTAAACCTCAGGTTCCCTCATCGCAAAGTCAGTGGGTTTTTCAAGAACGTGACAGAAATCAGGTCTGTATTCGACTCATAAGAGACAGTTGAAGACTCAATTGTTCAGAGAGCACCGAGGCACTGAACCTGACTCTGCTCCTCTTTGTCCTGTGGTAGAATCAGTCAGAGGGTCCAAGACCCAGCACTTAGTGACTATGTAGCACTAACTGGGTTGTGTGATGTTGTATGTTTGTTATATATATAAAAAAAGGGAGGGGGGTGACACTTCTTCTGCCACTAGATGGCAGTACCTGTGACCAAATCACAACTGAAGCACTTTTGTGCTACTATGGGTTTTTCCTTAATTAGGTCTAAATTCTTGCTTGTGTTGTACGTCGCTTTGGACAAAAGCGTCTGCTAAATGAAATTGTAGAATTGTAGAATTGTAGAATTGTAGGATTGTAGGATTGTAGGATTGTAGAATTGTAGAATTGTAGGATTGTAGGATTGTAGGATTGTAGAATTGTAGAATTGTAGGATTGTAGGATTGTAGAATTGTAGAATTGTAGGATTGTAGAATTGTAGAATTGTAGGATTGTAGGATTGTAGAATTGTAGGATTGTAGGATTGTAGAATTGTAGAATTGTAGGATTGTAGGATTGTAGAATTGTAGGATTGTAGGATTGTAGAATAAGCTCACAATAAGAGAATTTCTAAGGTTAGCATGTGTCTTTCAATCAGCTGTTGCTTGCAAGTGGCTGAATGAGACCATGGGCCTTGATTCCAACATTCAATACCATAATGGCACAAAGAGGAAGCACAAAGCTAGTTTTGGTCACCTTGAAGTCGTGCATCCACAGAATGGCTTATTCATAGCATAACACGAGATTCAAAATCATGAAAGTGGTGTTCATTGGTGGAGATAGAATGATACACGTAACACAGATTTTATATCCTGCAATTCAAATTCAAAATCCAGAGTAAAAATCCCATCGGCTTTCGGTTGAGGGAACCCATGGTGATGCTAACTTTCAGCTTAGCATACGAACCTATGTCACATTTGCAGCACACCACACAGAGCAAGAACGCCATGACTACAACGGCGGAGCATGAGGGAACTGCACACATCAGAGTATTTCCACTGAAAGAGCTTGCTTCAGTCAGATCGCTTTTGTCAGTGTCTGTCTTCTCCAGCCCTCCCGTCACTCTGCTCTGGCTCAAGTATGGACGGCCATGACAGTCAAATGGCTCGTCCACAATCAGCTAAACATTTATGTGTAACTTGGGAAATTAACTTTTTGAAGCAGCGCTGCTTTGTCACAGCCAACTAAATGCTCCTTTGACGAGTTTCATCGTGACTCCTCCTCCAAAGATGTCAACCCTGCCTCCCTACAGCAAGGCTGCAGAAAATGAAGGTGAAACTAAAAGAAAGGAAACTTTCCAGAATGTTGCCCAACACAGAAAACAGCATACAATTGGCCACTATGGTTACATTGTGGCTGTTTGGCAACTGTCAGTCACAGCGTTCAATATTGTAACAAACTCAATCGTTTTTTTGTCCCTATTGGCAAAATAGGCTCATGACCTTCAAGTGTCACTTCCCCTTTGGTTTTATCAAATGTTCTTGGTGACATTGAGGCAAAACAAAGTCGCAGACGTTCATGAGGAAAACAGAGACTACCAGGTTTCCCACCAGATGATGTAGGAAACATTTGAGGCTACTGGGTGTTTATTTTCTCTCCACATTTGAATATTTGTGTTCCCTGCGCATTCACACAAGGACATTTTTTAAAATAATAATGTATTGCTCATTCAGAATATGTGGTATTTACTATTTAATAAATTTGTGTTTGTACCAATCACAAGAGCAGGTCCACCACACAAGTTGAAAATTTTAACTTTTTGGGCGATTGCAGGTGACACCCTGCCGCAGAAGATTATCAGAGTTTAGGGTTCCCAGATGTCCCTGACCTCCTGTGGGTTTATGTCCCTCACATGGTCGTAATGTTCTGAAAAAAGCCAGATCTCCTCTTTGCGGTACCTGAGGCCTGGACGACCAGAGCTCATTCCGAGAGCTAAAACTGATCTTTGGATGATGATGATAATTAACTGTGGTGTTACTCGTGTTTATCCGCAGCAGGGCTTGCCATGCTCATGCTAAGGTAGCATGTGTCACCATTTGCGAGGTGTCAGTGTTCAGGTCATTGGTGTTTGTGGTTACCGCCTTAAATCAGTGAATCATGTTGAGGTTTGCTGCAGGCTCGAATGTCTCTGTAGAGCTTAGACATGAAATGAGATGGAAGGTCTCAGTCGCCGTGGCAGCCAGCGTGCACACTGAGCTGATATTCAATGTTTAATGTTTACCACTACAGAGACATCCAAGCTAGCAGCTAGCAGTCCTTACAGAGGTTAAAGATGAACACTGTCGATGAAAACTGGATGTCATTAAAAAAATTCATGTAAAAGACAGATTTTTAAGAGCAGAAACTTTGTCGACTTAATTAAAGTTGAATCTAAACAGAAAGCCAGACAGTCTTCCACATGTCAGCCATGCAAAACTGGACTCACTGAGTTTGATTTGAGGGTGAGATGCTCTCCGTCCTGCTCCAGAGTGATGGGCTGAGACTTGAGAGGTGGGGAGAGGGTGAGGTCCCTGTGCAGCGGCCACTCCTCCAGCTCTGCCCCCACATTCAGGTTGTCCAGCATCTGTACAGAGTCCATGGATCCCTCCCGGACCGGCCTAAGGCTTCGGGATCGCAGCCTGTTGTTCTTGGGGGCCGGTGACTCCTGACCCAGCCCCCGAGGCATCTGCGAGTCCGGACACTGCAGCCTCATATCAACCGTATAGTCATTCATCCTCTCCTCGTCCTGCTCTGTGAGGCGTGAGTGGGCGGGGCTCCACCTAAGGGTGCTTCCAGCAGTCCAGCCCTCGGTGAGGCCGTCTAGCCTTTGGTCGATTACAGCATGCTCGTGAAGCTTGTGGTTGGAGGGGTTGTGCTGCTTGAGATGGTGGTTGGAGTAGACATGCTCTCGCGGGTTATAACAAGAGGACACGTGGTCCTTTGCATTGTGATTGGAGGAGATATAATCTTGGGGCTTGTGATTGCAAGAAGCATGCTCAGAAGTCTTGTGGTTAGACATGTTATGTTCCAAGGCTTTGTGATTGGATAAAATGTGCACCTGCGGCTTGTAGTTGGAAGAGGCATGTTCACAGGCCTTGTGATTGGAGGAAGAATGATCCCATGTTTTGTGATTGGACGACGTGTACTCCCTCGACTTGTGATTGGAAGAGGCATGCTTGGAGGGCTTTTGGTTGGACAAGGAGTGCTCCCACGTTCTGTAGGAGGAGGCGTGCTCCCGGGACTTGTGATTGGACATAGATTTCTCTGGCGGTTTGTGGTTGGACACAGGAGCTTGCTCATGCCCGTTAATTTGGCCCTCTTGCTCCTCCAGAAGAGAAGGTGTGGTGGAGCGGCTGCTGCCTAATCGATCCGGATACATGTCATCGGTCCAATTATTAGCCCCCCCTCTCAGCAGGTCCATCCCCCGCCCCTCCACCAGCACCTGGATCTCTGCGCCACCCTGATCGTCCACGGCACTCTGTCGCATGAAGCAAGCATTTCTGGGACGGTGGGCGTGCTTGGGCGGGCTGTGGGGCGGTGAGGTGGGTACGCTCAGTGCGGGGCTGAGCTCAGGTGTTATCACAGGCGGCGTGGTGTCCGGAGTGCACAGCTCCGGACTGTCTGTTCCCGTGGAGATGACCTCGTGGTCTTTGTCCTTGGCATCCTGGTGCTTGGGCCTCTGACATTCGAGCCCTATGAAAACAGCAGGAGAATAGCACCAATGAAGTGATCTGGACCGGGTCCACCGAGTGTGTGTGTACATGTGTGTGTGTACGTTGCAGTGTTATTAGCATGCACAGTAACAAGAGGAGCGGGGAGCTGCCTCCAAACAGAATGGTGTGCAGACAAGCTCAGTTGGCTCAGAGAGGATTATGGAATAAACTAGATTTAGTTGAAATTCTCAACAACTAATCCTCTGTAGTTTATTATGAGATCAACATATGTGAGGAGACACAGAGCCTATTATACGCTGTAAATCCGCATATTCTAACTATATTTCATGAAATCTGTAAGAAACTCATTTAATGAAATACGCTGTTATGAAGTTTTTAGATTAAAAACATGAGGGTAAACGTTTCGATTGACTCTCAGATGACGAAGAGTCACAACTCAGGTCTTTATGGGGAAATGAATCAAATGGACTATTTAGCATTTCAGGATATTCTCAATGTGTGAGAGAAAATTTTACGATAATTAACACAGAAGTTTGGATCAGAAGCATTTTAGGGACAGATGTTTCATTTTCCATCCTCTCCACCACCAGTGACCATGTTAGCACTGCTAACAGTAACGCTAGCTGTGTCAGAGCTGGAAGTCCAAGCCCACTTTTGCTCTCTGTCTTCAGCTTCAGAGCAGTGGATGCCACCGACGCCGTCTGCTTCCCCCTTTGTTGCAACCATTTATCCATATTTAAAGAAATTAGGCATCAGCTGAAACCTCTCATTTTGGCAGGTCCTGCCCGTTGCCCTACTCTTGCTCTGACTGGCTCGAGCCCGGTGCCTTCGGCAGTTTAATGTCATGGGTCAGAGTTGGAGCCAGTCATAGCGTTTTTGAGAGGATGCTACAGGGTTTTTTGGTGTTTTTGTGTGTGTGTGTTTTAGTGCACCCCCTCAACCCCTCCTTGTGGTAAATGTACTCCAGTAAAGGAAGTACTTCTATTAGGTATAGAATGCAGAGCTAATCTGTCTGATTATACAAGATGAGGTGGCGTGTAGAAGGACACGTGTCATGGGGGAAAGTCTACATCAGCTGGTGTTTGTGGCCTTTGCTGTCCACTCACCATTTCCATAGATGTGAAAGGAGGGCGAGAGCTCTTTGGCAGCGATGCGGGCCAGTCGACACTCCTCCATGGCTTTCTGTGCCACCCCTTCAGCTGCCTCCGCCTTCCCTCGAGCATGGCTCATCCTGAGCAGGACAGGTAGGAACACTGCAGTCAGACACGCTGTCAAGGGGATCACCAACATTGTCTGTAGCTCTGCTTTCAAAACCCATCTGATACGTTCTACTGAGTGTTGTTTGGTCAGCAAATGTGATTTTCAACATCGTCATGCATCTAATCTTTTAATTTTGATTTTAATTTTCTTTAAACCAGGTGGAGGGGTGGAGCATGAGCAGGCGGAGAGGACACTGAATTCAGGGACAGATCCAGGTATTTCCATTAATTCCTCTGGACTCACGACATGGACCTCGACTGGGGTCTGCTGTCTGCCGGCGCCCTTGGGCTGACCAGGAAGTAAAGGGACATATAAACAGCAACACCCGCATGCAGCTCAGGACACTGATCTCGTTCCAGAGACGTTACATCTTTGGACATAATGATCTGTGTCGTGGCGCAACATGAAATACATCCACCTGAAGGCTCATGACAATCCATGTCAGTCAAAACGATGTTTATTTGTTTAACTTGTTTTCTGACAGGTTTTAATTGGATTAATGACTAATAATGGGTGTGGCACCGATATACGCCCCTCCCTGAAGCTGTGACGATGATGGGAATCTGTTACCTTGACATGGCAATTTCGGCTTTTTGCTTGGCTATCTCAGCGGCCTTCTCTGCCGCTTCCACAGCTCGGTCCACCTTCTCTCTGATCTTACTGGCCCTCAGAGGAATGAGGTTCTTGCGTTTTCCGCTCACCAGCACATTCTGTTTGTACTTCCCCTCCTCTTTGGTGCCATCGGGGAAGGTTGTACATCCATATCCGTGCCTCTTGTTTCCGGCCCATTCACCTGCATAGTGCAGCCCGTCTGAGCGCCGACTCACCCCCCAGCCAGCCCTCTGGTCACTCCGCCACTCTCCAGCATACATCTCTGTGACAGTGGCGTCCACAGGGGCGCCCTGTTCATTCTCACTGGCGTTGGAGTGGATGTCAGACGCAGCTGAGCTGACAGTGCTCATGCCAGCCTCGCTGCAGAAGGAGCTCTGCTTGCTGAGCTGACTAGCCAGGGAGCTTTTTGACTCAGAGCGCCGCAGCTTCAGCCCACTCAGGATGGACTGGCGGAAACGGCCTTTCCTCTTCCTCTGGCGTTCGGCCTCACTTGGAGCTGTCAGAGCAAATCCACCTCGACCCACAGGGCTGCCAGCCAACCCGGCCACCACCCCATCTGTGGGTGTAGTGGCAGTGCCATCCTCCAGCACAGCTGGTGGTCCGTGGCTGTGCTCAGAGCGGAGGGAGTTTATGGATGTTCGCAAAGGGAAGAGGATGACGGCCGCCATGCCGTATGGCACACTCTGCCGTACGCCATAGCCATGACGCATCCCGCCCAGCCACTGGCCTTGGTAGGTTCCTGAAACAAAGACACTGAGTTAGGAAGAAATCCAACAAGTGCTTGTTATGTTTTCTTCAGTTCTGGAGATCAGGAGTGCTACATGTTGGGATCACTCTCCAAATGAATTCATTACCTCCTCAACATACTTCCTGTTGAAAGAGGTCACCGTGGGGTCAACCTTATCAGGTTTACAATGAGTACAAAGTACTAATTAGCAAAATGTTCGCATGCTAACAAGCAAATCTAAGACAGTGAACACGGTGAACATCAGGATTAGCACTATCGTTGCTATTAAGAGCATGTTAGCACGTAGCCCTCCTGTGTCTGCCTGCAGCCTCTTGTGGACCTGCTAGCTTGTGTGCAGTGACATTAGCCTGTACAGTTACAGTTTGATATGAATGTCCCTTGTTGTACTGTTGAAAGTGATGAACTTACTTTAACCACCCAGAATAAAATCAATTTAAAGTTAAACCATCAAATCAATTCTTGAAGTAGTTCACGATGTCCGAGCACAACCAAGCTTCTCTTCAAAACGTTAGAATGTGAGTAGAGGAAAGCATCTTCTAGGAACACATTTTCTCTCTTTCCTTTTCTGGTCTGGGCTCAAACTCAAGTTTACAAGCTTTTGGCCCCGACTGTCTCGTCTGTACGGAGCCCAGTGGGCGGAGGGGATTACAAACTGCACCCAAAAGACTCTCACACGAATCATGAATGCACATCATTAGCAGGTAAAACACGAGGACTGTGACTGCATTTCCAGCTGAAACTGAAGCTCTGTTCAACCAAATAGCTCACGTCATGTCGTAAACAGCTGCAGCTGTGCAGTAATGGATCCTATTTTGAAATCCTTCATGTCCTACATCCTCAAGTCGTCGTGACAGGGATTTCCTGCTGATGTGTGTTCTTGCTGCATTCCTGGGATTTGTAATATTTAAGCTGTTGACAGGTTGGAGCCCACGGCTCAGAGCGAGTAGTCACATCTTTGGGGGGCACCTCATCAGTGAACGGCTGGACATGCAACAAGCTCTGTGGTGCCATCGGCGCGTCCCTGGGTTCTTCTCTACTCTACGTCTACTCTTTTTTAAGATTCTTGTGTTTTTTGTAACGATCCCTCAAATGTCTGTCATAGAGATCCGTACTGACAGCAGACATTAACTTGTTTCTGCTAGACACTGGTCAGAGGAGGTATACTTCGTGATGCTTTGTGCAACATCAGGCACAAAGTAAAAAAAAAAAACGATTCTGTACTTTCTAGAGACAAGACAACCCTGATGGGGCTGTCACAGGCTGCTCGCACCTTCCTGTTCTTCAACCAGGCACTGACACTGATTCTAAACGCTCACATGTGAGCACGTGTGATTTATCTGTTGTTCAAGGGTGTGTTGTGCTCCACTTGTGTTGCTTCAAGTCACCAAAGCGGTACAGTCATGATTTCACATATTATCAGTAAATTATGAAGGCAGGAGAATCTGTCTCTTTCCACTTTATAATCAATATCTATGCTTTTGGACCCATTCAACAACAAACCCTACATACGTGCCACTTTAGTTTTCAAGCCACACAACACAATACAACAAAGGTGCAAGTGTGAGTCTTATCAATGGCGCTTGTACCTCATTCCTCACCTTCCTCTGCTGTGCGAGTGCCATAAGTGAGTCAGTGGGTCTCAACCTTTTGGTTGTCGTTTGTAATGTAGTTGCAATTCTAACGTGGTTTACTGCAAACACAGCATCACCAGGTAAAGTCTCAGTGTAGTAAAGCATTATTGCTGTGGGGGTCATAGCTGGAGCTGTCCACGGTGCTGAAACACACACACACACACACACACACACACACACACACACACACAGACATTGTCAGTGTCTGTGTGTAGTTTCAGTTGTTATCTGCGGTGACTGTTGTGGGTCTGTTGGCTCACTGCTTTGTTTGGTTGGGGTGGGGTTACAGAATAACCCTTCTGCTAGACGTGATACACTGAGCAATAATCAATATATCAGATTACCATACGTCGCTGCATGTGTGTCACTGAAAAGGAAAACACCCTTAGATGTGTTCTCTGTCACGGATGTCAGTCACCCTGAACATGTCAGTGTGTGCCACAACCTTTGGCTTTAATGTTTGACTTTGATCATTGGGGTTCAGGCTTTGATCTCTGATTTAAATGACTTTGTCAGTATGAACAAAAACATATTAGCGCCAAAGCATGAAATTAAATATGATCATATTTTTGTAATAGTTTAAAAGCACTGACTGAAGGAGGATAAAGAATCAAACTAAATCTAAGATATAAGAGTAAGGAAATGGAGCAAGAAAAAGTACGACAACAGCACCTCGTCATCTCAGTGGAGCAGACATGGTGATGGTAGTTAGAGACACCTGGAGCTGTTTGGTGGAGTGTGTGTGTGTGTGTGTGTGTGTGTGTGTGTGTGTGTGTGTGTGTGTGTGTGTGTGTGTGCGTGCATGTGCGCGCGTGCGTGTGTGTGTTTCTGTGCTACCTATACTTCTATATCTGCTAGGGAACGTGCACTAAAAGTACCGAGACACTAGTCAGATCAGTTTGAGTCTCACAGAAGAAGAGTGTGATCGTCTCCGGCCTGTTGCAGTTTAATTTTGTTATGAAGACTTAATTTTGACCTAAAATAAATCCACCTTTACCTCCCCCCCCCCACACACACACATTAAATGGACTCAATTTTATAGAGCACTTCTCTACCTTAGCGGCACTCCAAGCTCTTTACAGTGTCGTCTCATTCACACACACACACACTCACACTCTCACACTCTGATGGTGGAGGCTGCCATGCAAGGCACCAACCTGCTCATCAGGAGCAATTATGGGTTCAGTGTCTTGCTCAAGGACACTTGGACATGGTCACCAGAGGATCGAACCAGAGACCCTTGGGTTGGTAGACGGCCGCTCTACCCCTGAGCCACGCCGCCCACATGACCTGCTGGGGAGATCTCTCTCTGCTGCCGCTGCTGAATTGACCCTCATTTCGTGGCACATGACTTACTTTGTCTTTTTATTGTGAGGCCCTTGAAACAAGCCATTTACATAGTAAACTATAGTTTAATCTTGTCAAGAATTCACTGATCTGATCTCAACTTGTGTTCCTCCACGAGTCCACAGTGGTCACTTGACTGCTGAATAAACCAGACTGACTGCTTGATCATCGTGCAGGGGGGGGGGGCGGGGGGGGGCTGTTTCCGCGGCGGCAAACAAAACATAAAGAAGCAGCTAGTCTGTCGTTTGCACGGTGGTTATTGGTGCACTTAAAGGCAACGTGTTGCATTCGCTAACCACTGAGCGGTGATGGAGGGTCTGCAGTACAGTGCGGTTGAGTCTGCCTCTAATTGGCACATAGCAAAGTCTCCCAACCTCATACAAAATATTTTATATCCAATGTTTGTAGTGGGGAACTATTTTAACCATTGACTTCATTATAAATAGCACATTTTATTTATAGCGAGTCCCAGCTGTCCCCTCCTCCGTCTACCTCGGGGAGAATCAAGATTTAATAAAACCACAAACTACGTTCAAGTTCCCATCACACATATTTGTTCTTGTTCCTGAATCCTGGTTGGCTCCAACTTAGTGTGATGTCACAAACCCTGCAAGCAGAAGCTCAGATTTCCCACTCAACAGAGAGACAACTCAGACGTCCCCCCACAACAGAGATCCGCCTCAGCCCCTCACCATCTTCCTATGGCGGGAAAAAAAGGCCTTATAATTATGGTGGGCGGAGCTAAACCCAGGAGGTTGCACTGGGAAAACTGTTCTAAAGGTTCTTTACTGGTATACATTCGTATCAGTAGAGCAAGTTCCCAACTATTCACCAGGTGAGAGAGTTGTTGTTCCTCACAGCGAAGGGGACTTTTAAACAGCAGCACACAGAGGTGGAGGAGGAGGAAATAACCCCAGATTAACCCTGCAGCGCTGCCCAGTAATCCAGACCAACACTCGCGCAGAGCTTGACACCAGAACTCTTCTCACTCCCGTCCTTGCAAATGTAAATTCCCTCTGGACTCAGTCTGAATTTAAGAAGCGGCCCAACAAGCAGAATTAGTGGCATCAGAAATATTCTGAGGCTGATCCTGGTTCAGTGTGATGTGGGAACCTGATGTGGACGCTAGAGAAGAGACATCCTGTTCACACTTGAGACACCGAAAATATTTGCGTACATTCTGTCATTTCTAATGAGGGAGAAGAGGTAGAAGTGTTTGGGGTTTTTTAATGTGGTAATTAGGTACTTTTTGGATGTCCTGATACGTGTGGCTGCATCAGTTTGTGGTCCCAGGTCGCTCCCCACCTCCAAGACTTCTGTTCTGGTATCTCACAGCTGTTGCACCTCATTTGTCCTGGCACAACATGGAAGACGCGTTCCAGGGTGGTTCAAACTGTCCCTCTGCCAACACTCATCTAGCACCCCTACACAATAGCTGACAGTGTTTTACACAATGGAAGGGGAGCTGGAATATTGTGAACGTGGGGTCACTGTTGCTGTGACTCAGAGAGTCCAGTTACCCGGAACCAGGGGAGTCCAGGAGTGGAAGCGGGACCAGCCAAGGTGAGCTCGTGCCGGGCTCAGCAGCATCCTGAGGACCCCCTGGTAAGGGTCAGAGCTCACTGTGTACCTGCAGCAGAGCCGAGGGAAGCGGCACAGGCGCTGGACAAACCCCACCAGTTCACTGCCTTCCCACACTTTTTATTTGTTTTAGTGTAAAACTATTTAGTGGTGTTACTGAGTGCCGTGTACTGCTGTTAGTATTAGTACTACTGAGCACTCACACACATACCGTGCGTACTTCAAATTGACGGTATCCCCTGAGGAAATATTGGAGTATTAATTGCTATTCAGTGGCACGTTCGTGGCTGAGCACCTCCAAAGGTCTGATCCTGGACGGAAATGAAACCGGATGTTCTGATGAAACAAGCTCCTGGTTTCCCCGCGGTTCCGCCTGGGCTCCGGCGGACGGGCGGGCGGGGAGCTGTCCGCGGTGCTGGGAGGAGCCGTGGCCGTGCTGCCGCGCCTCCCCGCCGGTCTCCTGGGTGTTGGACGTCCTGCACCCTGCAAACTGTGTCAGCTCGTGCGCGCTGCTCCACGTGAGCGGAAGACGAAAGCAGGGCTGTCGCGTGACGCAGTCGTTTTTTTATCGGCTGCGTGTTAAAGCGTGCGCCGGCCTCACGCTCCAGCACCACGCCTCCACTCCACCTGCATCACCCTTCACCTGACTCTCGGGTGCCTGCGTTGATCGTCAAACGGCCTAAATTCGAGGTGGGGAGAGAGAGGAGTGACGGGAGCAAGCAGCCAATCAGAGAGTGGGGGAGCCTGAGCTGGTCCCTAGTGACACGCTGACCTGCTGTCTCCGCGTTACCATGGTGATGTAAGATCACGGCGGGCGTGGAGACGATATAGTGTCTGCTTCCATTCATGTCTGCTGTTCTGGGGTCATGTGGGGCAGGTGTGAGGGTGACGGCGTGGATGAGACCCACATGTTACCTGTGCAGCCTACATTGCAGATGTTAGCATCAGGCCAAGCTGCTCTTTACACGCCTGTGGACTGAGCTGTGGTGTGGAACAGGTGCAAGTAGCCTCACCTCCATCAGAGTAGGTTTCAGTGCCGTATCCATCCTGCAGACCGTTGCTCCACGTCCCCTCATAACGGGCGCCGCTGGCCGTGCTCTCAAGCTGCCCGTAGCGACCTTTGAACCCCTGCGTCCACTCCCCTCTGTACTCCCAGCGGCCCTTGCTCTCCACTCCGATGCCATGCCGCTTGCCCTGGGCCCAGGTGCCCTGGTAGCTGTTCCCGCTGGGCCACGTGTACACGCCCAGGACCTCGAAGCCATGGCTCCAGGCCCCCGCATACTCACCCTGACCCTGGGGTCCTGTGCACACCCCACGGCCATGGGCTTTACCCTGCTCCCACCCCCCGCAGTACGACCCCCCATCATCAAAGTCAAACCTGCCTCCAGTGGACATGCATGAAACAGGTTTAGGCAAATCCTTAGAACGTCAAGAAAAAACTAAACAAGGGCCTGGTTCACTCAGGAGGAGCAGAGAGGGAGGAGGCCTTGTTTGAACCAGGTAGCATGGAGGCGCAGGCCCCCGACTCCCCTCTCCTCTCAGTTAGGCTGTAAGATACCGGCTCCTCACGTTAGAAACAGCAGCGAGGCCTGAAGAGCACCACCTTATGATGGAGAAGCCAGCTCAGCCTCAGCGATGGGTCTGGAGGGATGAATGCAGCTGTGGAGCGCGCCGCTTCCCATGGGCATGCAGGCTCAGAGTGCTTCTCATCCTCCTCCTCCACTTCCTCCTCCACCTTCCTCGCAGCCTGGGAGCTTGTCGGCCCGTTGCCTCAGCCTCGCGGCGGGCCACTCCAGACAAGCGAGGCCTAGGCTTTTCCAACAGTCCCACAGGCCCAGAGAGTAGCGGCGGCGGTGGCGGCGGCAGCAGCGATCGAGCTCAGCTCAGTCAGACATTACAGCATCCCAGCATCCCTGCTGCACCAGCACAGACACAGAGACAGAGAGGGATACAGGGCACGGATGCTGCCGCGCTGGTACGCCATCAAAAAAAAATCCCAGGAGCAGAGAAGTTGGAGATATCTCGGTAGCATGGCCTGGAAACACACACGTTCACATCCACACGGACACCTCACGAGACGTCACGGAGTGTGAATCTCTCCTGTTTCCTCCCTCGCTCTCCCCTCTGATATAAAGAGGATGCTCTCTCCTCAAGGTGTCAAGAGAAGCAGAAAAACAATATTCTTCTCATCTTCCCTTTGTCCGTCCCTCCATCTCAGCGCTCGCCTAAATCAGGACGCTCCTCGTGTCCCTCAATTCCACCAAGTCATCTGTCCTTCCCTTGTTTTTCGGCCTCTCACTCGTTCTCGCTCTATCTCGCCGTCGCTCTAAAAATCTACTCATTACAGGACTGTTCCACCCCAGCCAATACCCCTCCCCCACACACACACACACACACACACACACACACACACACACACACACACACACACACACTCTCGGCTCTTAAAGAGATAGAGACAGAGGGATGGTGGAAGAGCTGCATGCATGGAGCTCGCTGCTCTTTGCCTTTGGGGAAACAGCCTGCTTCTCCTAATTATCCAGCCTGGTTTCACTCGCCTCCTCCCAGACTGAAATCTGGGTAGTCAGCAAACGTTTTTTTCTGATAACGGCTGGTTTGTGAGCCCATTGATCCCACGCCAGTGTCCCCAGTTAATTGTTGTTAGTCTTTTTCAAACCAATGGACTCTAGCTGTCACTTCAGCCTTCAGTCAACCAAACCGAGCACCGCTGAGACCCAGAATGACCTTTAGCAGAAAGGCCACAAATCCATTTGTGACTCGACTTGCCGCGACAGCAACAACAAAATATGAGCCTCCGCCCGACCTGACATCACACAGACTCATCTTCACTCCCACACTGTTAATGTTGTCCATATTTTCCCAATCAATGGATGAGGAATGATGGCATTGGAAATCTTTGTGGTATTGAACGCACCATCTGCTGGATCATATGGTGACCAGACAACGGTGTCAGAGGAAGACTGGCAGAGACCTGCTGGGAGGAAGCTGCCATGCTCCCTTCTGAAGAGACACGAGGACCAAAGTTGGCCCAAAACACTCGTCCCCTCACAGCAGGACTGATGACAGGACACGAGTCACCGGGGATTAAAGAGGGTCCCAGAAATGTGGAACTGTGTGGCTTTATTGAGAATTAGTTGGCAGATGATTGGAGGGACTGAGAGTAGAGCCGCTGCTCCTCCATGTGAGAGGAGTCAGCTGAGGTGGTCCGGGCATGTCGGACCAGGACGAGGCCTCGGGGCCGACCCAGCACACGCTGGAGGGTTTATATCTCTGGGCTGGCCTGGGAATGCCTCAGGATTCCCCTGAAGAGCTGGTGGACTTGGCTGGGAGAGGACTGCTGCCCCCACGACCCGGACCAACCGGATAAGAGGAGGAGGAGGAGGAAGCTGGCAGATGCACAAAAAAATAACCAAAGTCTAACTTGAATAGAAAAAAATAAAACAAAAAAACAAATTAGAAAATACAAGCTTAAAAACCTAATACGCAGAAGTAAAGTATTATTGGATTCAATTTTACGGAATTTCAAGTCATTTTTTAATCTTTTCTTTTTTCATTATTACAAAGTTCTGCACAAAAAATGCAGTGGTTATTAATGTATTTATATTTGCAGATTTTCTATATTATTTACAATATAAAACCACATCAGATGGGATTTCAATGAAATTCCTGTATTATGTATTTGCATATTTTATGAGCAGCGGGCCTCCATCGGCTCCTCCCTCACTCTGCCTGTCACTCCGTATGAAGTCAACCACTGGAGGGGGAGGAGGGGTAAACACTTCCAGACCCCCTGCCACTTCCCGCAGAAACAGGAAGAAGCAGTCACAGTCCTCTCCAAAATAAAGGCAGTAGACGAACATACAACAATCAGCGGTGTGCACCTGCTGATGAGGGTTTTATTGGCCACCTCCCCACGACTGAATCAGTGATGCATGGAGGGTGTCGGGGGGGGGGGGGCAGTTGGGACTGAGCTTGTGTTTTACTTCTGGTGGTGTTGGTCACAGACATGTAATGATGTCACCGTGTCCCAGGTGCACCCACCTGCATATGCACGGTCAGCAGAAACAGCACCCTCATTCCAGCACTGGAAACTTGCTGTTCAGAGGGTGACGCGAGTTCCTGTCAGGGTTCCAGCCTCAGGCTCAGTTTTCTGCGTCATTAACAAGACAACCTTCAGATTGTACCAACAAGACAGGAACGGTGTCAGTTCCAAGTACGAAGGAAAACTGGAGTGTAAAAATGAGGCTGTCTTCAGTCATCGGCCCTTGATGTCAATCATCCCTCCATCCATCCATCCATCCTCCATCATCCATCCCTCCATCCATCCATCCATCCTCCATCATCCATCCCTCCATCCATCCATCCATCCCTCCATCCCTCCCTCCCTCCATCATCCATTCCTCCCTCCCTCCATCATCCCTCCCTCCCTGTCCTCCCTCTCCTCCTGTTCAGGGTGGTGGGGGTGGAGCCTATCCCAGCAGCCTTCCCCCTGGACAGGTCACCAGTCCATGGCAGGGCCAACACATAGAGACAGACAACCATTGGCTCTCCCAGCCACGCCTACGGTCAATTTAGAGTCTGGATTAACCTGGTCCCTCTTGATGTCTTTGGACTGTGGAGGAAGCTGGAGTACCAGAGAGAACCCAGCAGGAACAGGGAGAACATGGAGACTCACACAGAAAGACCCCGTGCTGCAGCCGGGGCTCCACCCACAACCTTCTTGATGGGGGCCACAGGGAGGACCTCTGCTCCACCGGGCCGCCTCGATATCAATCATTAATCCAATCAGTCTTATTTAGATTAAGGTTAATCATCTGATTATCAGCATCCATGTCAAGTTTTCCTTCAGGGAGTGAAAATATAAAAAGCTGAGGACCATCAACATTTTGAAAGTCTGACTAGTTCATGTTAGCCAGTTGGTTTGTGCGCTCGGTGAGTCAACCTAGCTAACAGTAGCACACAGGCTGGGCTAGCTAACGGGACCCATGTTTGTGCCTGGGTTTAAAGGTCAAAAGTCCCTTCTTAGCAAGTCTTGTTCTACTTTGTAAACCAACAAGACGAGCGTTGGAATTCCTCACCTCAAACTCATGTATTACTGCAGGTGCTGCTGTCGCACCTCTGGCTGGCGCTGGCGTCAAGCCGCTGGCGTCAAGCCATCCACCGGATGGTCGTCAGCAGTTGTACCATCAGTTGATGACCTTGGGAGGTTCCTTGAGCAAATGTCTTTTTCTTGAGATGAGGATTTAGTTGAACTTTGAAATGTTTTCAGTTTTCTGACATTTTAGGGAACAAAATGTCTTTTGATAAAACGAAAACTGACGGATTGCTGATAATAATTGCTGGCTGCAGTTGGACACCTGAGCACAAGGTGACAGGTGCAGAGAAGGTCAAAGGTTGAGGAGAGCACAGCACACGCCACGGGACACCATCTGGACAGGAAGCTGAGGATCATTAGTGAGGCAGTTGGCAGGTTTTTGCCACAGAACTGACAGAACCAGAGGCCACCTGACCACGACCTGAATTTCTGCCACTCAGCCATTTCTGACCCCCCACAGCCCCACCGTCGTGTGAGAGTGACATGTCTAAAACCTGATTCATGTTGACTCTCACCTATGAAATGCAATCTGTCAAAGACCACTAGAGGGAGCACACTGCAGAAACTGCGTCCGTGCAACACCACTTTTAGCTTGCTAAAAGTTAGCAAGTTAGCTGGGCTAAAGTTAGCTGCTTAAGCGTCATGTAAAAGTACTCTCAATAAATACAGTAAAACACAACTTAGTTTAAAACTGGAGGTTAAATTATGCAGAAGAGAGTGAGCAGAGTCAGATCAGCCCACCTGATCAGGTTTTGGCAATAATCTGCGGTTGTGCCACTGTAGGACCGCTTCTCCTTCTGTCTGCGTCTATTCGATAGTCAAGTTTATGGACATGAGTGCGACATGATTTGGATGATTTACTGATATCCTCTGTATTGATTGTTTTCTTTATGCGTGATGGGCGGTACAAATACTCATATGTAAGAAATGTAGAGGTTTTTTGCTTTGTTTTTCAAAAGCAATTCAAACATGTATTTTCTGCTCTGGATGCCTTTAATCCACGAGAGTTTACAAAGAAAGGGTGGCTGTTACATGAAGTCCAGCTGTGATTTATGGAACCTTCGACCAGACTCAGCAATGCTCGTGTTTCGGATGCGCAGCGTTGTCTGTGTACTGCATGTGTACAGCAGTGGTGTTCATAGTCACACTTTGACAACGCCAGTGAACATAAAGGGGAAGTGTGGGGCAGTGAAGCTGCAACAACGCACTTCTTTTTGCGTTCTTTGTGTGAGTACTTCCTCTCAGGAGGTGTGTGACTTCTTAGTTTGAAGTAAGTACATCTGATTTTGTTGGTGTACTTTGGCTGCAGCAAACCTGTCAATACACCAGATTGTAATTTATGTGGATATCATTTAAAAATGGTTCATGATAAATATCCAGTTGAGAGTGGAGTTAATTTAATGAACGCCAGTGTGAGAAAAGACACACCAACACCAACAACAGGGCTCGACTCGAGTAAAGTATAACAGATTCATGTGGGTCAAAAAAAATGACAGAGGCACCGTGTGTGTGTGTGTGTGTGAGTGTGTGCATGTGTGTGTGTGTGAGTGAGCGTGTGTGTATATGTGTATTTGTGTGTGTGTGTGAGTGTGTGCGTGTATATGTGTGTTAGAGGGAGGAGGAGAGACAGGAAAGAGGAACATCACTATTCATGTATTTATTGAGGAGTTTCTTGTTTTGCTTCATCAACAATGAAAACACGGAGTGGAATGATTGGTTGGTCTATGTCGTCTCCTCCCACACCTGTGGGCAGGGCCAGAGCCCAGCAGCACCAGTAGCAGCACCAGTAGCAGCACCAGTAGCAGCACCAGTAGCAGCACCCAGTCACTTCAACCTTTACCGGCTACAGCCTGATCATCGTCATGTAGTAACTCATGACATAAGACTCCAAACCACATGTATGTGCTGTAGGCCAGAGAGGTCAAGAGAGGCAAGGCAGAGCCAAATCAGCACACCTGTTCTTAGTCGCTGCAGTCCCTCAAGTATTTCTGCATATTGTTGTTCTACAGTAGTGCCAATACACACACACACACACACACACACACACACACACACACACACACACACACACACACACACACACACACACACACACACACACACAGAAGTCAAACTGACTACCTGTGGTTAATCATCCTCTAGTGAGTGTGGAGAGGTAGTTTGATCCTGCAGCTCTTCCTGACTGTCTAACCTTGATCAGCCTGGAGGGGTCAGTAGTGAGTCCTGTCACTGTGGTGGTGTAACCATCAAAACAGTTTAGCTAAAGTTTTACAGACGCATCTTTCAAAGTGAAAGCTTATAGAAAAAAAGTCTTTTAAGGCTGCAGTGCGTCATGTGACATATGGGGAGGGACCATAAAGTAACAAAAGCATATTCACTGGGCGCAAAATTAGTCCTGAGTGCAGGATGAGTCAGCAAACGTTTCGATACAGAAAGAGGGATTTGCCCTTGCATTTGCAGACCAGGGTGGTGGTTCCCCTTTAAGAAGGGGGACCGTAGGGTCTGTTCATGATATCGTGGGATCACAGTCCTCAGCCTCCTCGGACAGTCGAACCTCGGATCCAGGAGGAGCAGTGTGGCTTTGGTCCTGGTTGCGGAATTGTGGACCAGCTCTACACTCTCGGGCAGGGTTCTTGAGGGTGCGTGGGAGTTTGCCCAACCAGTCCACATGTGTTTGGTGGACTTGAAGAAGGCATTCGACCATGTCCCTCGAGGAATGCTGTGGGGGGTGCTCCAGGAGTATGGGGTATCGAACAGCCTGATTCGGGCAGTTCCCTCCCGGGATGATCAGTGCCAGAGTTTGGTCTACGTTGCAGGCAGTAAGTTGGACTGGTTTCCAGTGAGGGTTGGACTCTGCCAGGGCAGCCATTTGTCACCGATTCTGTTCACAGCTTTTATGAAAAGAATCTCTAGGTGCAGCCGGGGCACTTTCTGGTTTTGTGCCAAGTGTGAGGATAAGCTGGGATGAGAATCAGCACCTGCAAGTCCGAGTCCATGGTTCTTGCCCGGGTGGAGTGCCATCCCTGGGTGGGGGATGAGACCCTGCCCCAGGTGGAGGAGTTCAAGTGTTTGAGAGAGGGAAAGATGGATCATGATATCGACAGGTGGATTGGTGCGGCATCCACAGTGATGCGGACTCTGCATGGGTCGTAAAGAGGGAGCTGAGCCTAAGGAAAAGCTCTTTATTTACCAGTCCATCTACGTTCCTACCCTCACCTGTGGTCATGAGCTTTAGGTAATGACCGACAGGACGAGATCGCAGGTACAAGCGGCCGGAATGAGTTTCCTGTGGAGGATGGCTGGGCTCTCCCTTAGAGACAGGGTGAGAAGCACCGCCATCCAGGAAGAGCTTTGAGTAGAGCTGCTGCTCCTTCATGTCGAGAGGAGTCAGATGAGGTGGTTCAGGCATCTGGTCAGGATGCCTCCAAGACGCCTCCCTGGGTAGGTGTTCAGGGCATGTCCAGACGGTAGGAGGCCTTGGGGAGGGCCCAGGACACGCCGGAGAGACCATGTCTCTCAGCTGGCCTGGGAACACTCTGGATCCTCCATGAGGAGCTGGACAAAGTAGCCAGGGAGAGGGAAGTCTCTGTATCTCTGCTTAGGCTGCTGCCCCCGCGACCGGACCCCGGATAAGAGGAAGAAAATGGATGGCTGGAGCTCAATTAGCTTCCAGCTAAATGGACGTGGCTGGCTCCATCTGCACTCTGGAGTCGCAGCGCAGCAGGAGGGGAAAGAACATCTTAGTGAGCTGGAGACACCCGTTTTTGAGTATTTGAAGGGCTAAAAATAAAACAACAGAAAGTACACCTTTTGAGACCTCCCTCAGCTTTAGATGACTAGTTCAATCATTTTGGCCCAAGTAACACTCAGCGGAGAAATTCTAAAGATAAACCTAAACCCCAAAGCCGGACAAACTGACGCATATTAAAATAAACAACATGGATAGAGTTGATTTTCGTGGAGATTTTATTCTTGTTTTGGTCAGTATTTTCAGTCCACACTGTGATAATAATTCGCAACCAAATGTTTATTTGTAAAATACCACAGTGTCATTTACAGGTTGGTAATGAACAGCGACAGCAACCAAAGAAGACATCAAACAGAACAACAGAACAGAACTTGGCTGGGGAGACGGACGAGGAAGGACGGCGTCTAGGTGAGGATGTCGTGGGCTTGCTGCTCCACCAGCATGGCCATGTTCTTAACGTCACCACACCAGAAGTCCAAACGCTCCTTCATGCCTTTGATCTGAAACAGAGAGGAGAGGCGCCTTCAGTGGACCGCTTATAAGAGTTTGCGTATCGAACTCCTCCTCTAAGGAGCCCAGGGCAGGGCACCGGGACCAGCTGAGGTGGTCCCTGTCTCAGTGCCTTGGTCTGGATGTAAAGCATCAAAGTTGAACTAATATCAGTGGGTGGACTGACCTGCTGCAGGTCCAGCACTCGGGGCTGCACCCAGGTCATCTGCACCTTCTGGTCCACCTCATCAATGTTGCCTTTGATCAGGCCCACAGACAGAGCCTTCATCACCAGCAGCTCCACCTGCACACGCGCCACCGTCACAGGTCACACTGCTGCACTGACTCAACAGATTCAAGACCAGCCAGCAGCGGATTTTTGTGATTACTGATGGACGCCAACAAACCAACAAACCTCATTAACAGGGATCTTGGCGCTCTGCGCGATCTCCGTGAAGGTCAGCTGCCGGTGGTTCGCAGGACGGGTGAAAGTCATCTGGAAGACAAGGGAGACGTCTGAAATGCTTGATTATTCTTTTAATTTCATAGCTGTGTCACATATTGAGGATAGAAATGTGACAAAGATTTGAAGCAAGTTTTAAGTTGTGTGTGCACTTGCATTCATTGTGTTAACCTGGCTGACCACGACGGAAGCGAGCTAACGTGTTCCTAGCTTGATTGAAGAGGTCAGCACCCCCAACATGTCAGTTTCCTCACATTTGTTCTTAACTGGTTGTTAACTTGTTGATTGGTGTGTCGGTTCACTCCTGCGCTAAGCGTGAAGGCACCCGTCGCATCATTTTGGTCCAAATGAACTGATTTTGCCCAGAAATGTCTGTGTGCTTCATGCTGGAAGGGGAACAAATGCAGTCAGACAGGATCTACTAAATATTTGTTGGGGGTCTCACCTCCATCACACAGAGCAGCTGGATCTTCTGCATTAGCTTAGCTTCATGGGCTGCCAGGTCCGGCTAAGATCAAGAGAGAAAACACGTTTACGTATTTACTTCTGCCACGGATGAGGAGTCAGCAAATGCCTACCAGTGACTTCCTGCAGTACTGAATTTACAACTGTTCTGCACTGTCTCCAGCTAGCCTGTCAACAACAGTCAAAACAGGACAGGTCAAGAGTGTAAATACCGCATAGCATACAGGAGACATGTTAGCTTAGCCTGAAAAGCTAGTGGAAGAACTGCTGCACTTCCTGTAAGAATTTCACAGAAGGCGGCTCTCCGAGCGGCACTTCTGCTTTTATATTGAAGGCAAAATCAACTGGAATGGATTTTCGAAGGGGAACTGCTCCAGGACCGTGCCTGACTGAACAATTACAAGACTACAGTTCCTCAGAAATGCAAGCAATCGATTCCTGACGCCATTCATCCCTGAGTCAAGCAGGACGGAGGTGCGTTTATGAGGTCAATGGAAGTCTGGTGAGAGTTTCCAACAGTCAGATGACCTTAAGTTACGTCAGGGTTCATACAAATTTACACCATTCAATTTCCATGACTTTTGCAAGCATGTGACCTCACCAGCTCTGAAACGTCTGTTTCGGAATTGTGAACATTGACAGAACTCACTTCACTGTTTAGCTGCGATTCGTGCCAAGCGTATTCAAATGCATCAGTATTCACCAAGACATTTCTCTCATTCGGGCTCCACTGAACCACATGTGCACCAACATGCAGTAAAAAATTCTGGTAGTCTGACGTTTCCAGGCCTTGAAATGACCATTTTCAAATTCCATGACCTTCTCAGGTTTTTTTTTACGATTTTCTGACCTGAAACGCTGGTTGCAGCGGAGCAAGTGGACATTTGTTACCTGTGACGGTATCTAACAGATGCTACAAATGAGGCACACAGAAGTAGAATTTACTCTGGAGAGAGTTGTGGTTCGGCCCAGGTCCGCGGTCCAGACCCTGAGGTTGACTCTTGAACTACAAATCGCTGTAACACTCCTGTGACCTCGCTGAACTTTTTTGCTGAGCAGTTACATGAATGATCACCTGTTGGCCCCACGCAGACTTGAAGCCCTGGAACTTCTCCACGTTCCCTCCATTGAAAGCGTACAGCGTGTCTATGAGCCACTGTTTGTCAGTGTTCCTCAGGGACTCCAACACGGGATGCATCAGCTGCAACAACACACAGGGTCAATGCCACCCTGACCAGCACCAGAGACAACCTGAAGAGGGATAAACCCACCAGCTCTCCAAAGTTGTACACTCCCTCTCCTAGAAGACCCGCCAGCCCCAGCGTGAACGCTCGTTCCTGCTTCTCAGTCTCTGCGAGGGCGACAACAACAATTAGTTTTCCTCTTACGGGGTCCTGGAGCTTGAACCGTTCCCGTCACGCCTTTGGTCACCTGGAAGGTCTTTGATGTCCACACATCCAAGGTATCGCAGAGCGTCCTTGTAGTAGGAGGCGTGGTTCCCGATGATGCGATAGTATTTGCTAGAGAGGTCATAAAATCTGCCGTGCACCGATGTCACGCCGGGCAAGTTATTCAGCATCTCCTCCACCTCTTCAATGAGTTTCTGGAGGCGAATCACAAGCACACACAAAGCCAGAGCCCTCAGCTGTGGGTCAAACCTCAGGGTTTCGCCATACATGAACGGCGTTTGAAGGATGGGTCGCACATTAGTGGCACTTGATATGCTGAAGGCAACTTTTCTGTGGGGATGCGACCCCATTGTGCTCTCCTCATGCAGATTCAAATAACTGAGAAAAACGATCTCACAGACTCCAGATCTGTTTGCTGTACAGCCTGGAGCTCACCAGCTCACTCCGAGCACGGCCGCAGCTCACAGTGACTGGGTCTTACCTGCTCACAAAGACTGTCTAGCAGTTTTACCATCCAAGTTTTTGTGATTTACTTTCAAGACATGAAAGCATCTGCGTATGAGCTGCTGGGGGAGCCCAGCCGCGCTCCAGGGTCCTAACACTGTTCACTTCATGAAATATTCTTGATTTGAGTCCAACGCCTTCAAATCGCCGTCAGGCTTTGCTTCCTGTTGGACGCACAGATCGCTCGGCTGGATTATTTCTGATCCTCAACCAACTTTAACATTTGGGAATTCTGAGTGGCGGCTAAACAATCAAAAAAATGTACGTTTGATTATTGCGGACTGATATTGCAATCGTAATACGACTCACAGTACGAGAAGGAATTCTTAGTCTCCTGCTGCTACTGACACTTATCTTGAAGAACATATTGAAATGACAGTGGTGGGAGCTTGGTCTACCACGCACAGGTGCTCTGCTCCAGGCTGCAGTCTCTCTGCAGCGCCTTCATACAGTCAGAATGAGAACAGACATTGATGGGTGCAATTATCTTCAGATGACTCAACATTTGTCCTCTACCCACACTGAGAACATGAAACAGGTTCTGAGACTGCCTGTTGATAGAAGACCTCAATAAACAAGGCAGAACAACACCAACCCTTGATGACCGCAGACGCACTCAAGAGGACTTGACAAGGGCGCAGATTTAAAGATGCTTATTCTTTCTAAACATGATTTCTGTTCCTACGAGGGGACATCAGCGGCAGACCACCCTGCTGCTGACTCGCTGCACAGCTGTTCAATCACGTGTGAGCGTTACCAGCAGCCTGATGCTCAGCGTACGTCCAACGCCTTAGGGTTGCATGAGCACTTGTTTAAAGGACACAGAGGAGGTGTGGGGAGCTCCCACCTTTGTAGCAGGAAGATCGTTGATCTCCAGTTTGAGGCTGCCGATCGACGTCTTGCAGAGAATCACTGCTTCCTCGCTGCTTTTCACCTGCAGAGACAGACGCATTAAAGTGTGACCAAAAACATTGTGCCAATCAAATTAAATCCTTGAACCTTTGTTTGGAGTCAACTTACTTTTTCCTTGGTCTTCTCAAGGAAAGTAATGGCATCTTTAGGATCTGGAAACATACATTTAAACAATCCAATTAAATACAAAGTCAATCTACAGAGATAAAGTCTCTACTGTATCAGCGTGTCCTGACCTGACATCTGTCGGGCAACATACAAAACAATCTCCACAAGAGACAGCGGGTTGATCCTATGAAGGGATGGGAATGATGAATTAGCTGCTGAATAAGCAAACAGAGCTGAACCAACAAGCCAAAGACGACTGAGTGTGTGGGAGCAGCTTCCACCTCACCTGTGTTCAAAGTCACTGAGGAAATTTTCATAAAGCTGTAAGAAGGAAACAAAGTTAAAATGCTGAACGATGAACGATCGAGCCAGAGACAATTCTGGACTGTGACCTCTACTTGCCTTTGGGATGTGAGATTATGTGCCATGATTGTCTCTTCATACGTGGTGTATATCTGCCAGATTAATCCCTGCACTAATACACATTCTACTGAAGGGTTTCCAGTAAGCCCCGTCGTATGGCGTCGTTCCACGCCCACACTGAATTTATCCATTTCAGCCCCACACAAACCGCTGATACAGAAAAATAACCCAACACAGTAAGTGACTTTTCACTGTATTAATCTGAACATGCCACATCAGATCAGTGTTAATCGAGTCAAAGGCTCAAATACAGACATAAGACAGTCCTTCATAGAAATGCATTTCACCTTAATATTAATAGAAATCAAACAAATAATTTCCAATGATATAAACAAGTGGAGTCTCCCACATGAGCTCTCTAGACACGGACATACAGTAACATACCAACAACACATGCTGCCTTCATAATGACACAGGACAATACTGCATGCACAGCTCAATACGTCACACTCCATGTTGTGTTTCAAGAGTATCACATAGGTGTACAGACCCCCCCCCTTGCAAGCAACAGCCCCGCGTGGGTGACAGTGCAGGTACCTGGATGAGGCCATCCCCTGTTTTGAAGCAAGGATCCTTCACAAAGTCTGTCAGCTTCAGGGTCAACTGATGCCACAATCTGTTGAAAGTAAAAGTACAACGTCAGGGACACTTGTCAGTAACTTTCTTTCCATCCAGGCCAGCAACCAACTGGAACACTTCCTTCTCAACAAGCCCACGTTACATTTTCTATGTCCGAGCTGCGAGACACAAACCGCGAAGGGCTCACACCCTTCAGCGTCTTTCTATACAGCAAATAATGCCCACCTGTACAGGTGTGATGACAAATGTGACAGAATTTTGCACCTCATGATGTGCTAACGCTAGCTGAACGCATGACTCAGCGAGCCTTCCCATTGAATAGGCTAGCTACCGACAGCTAGCACCTTAGCCGGGGGCTAGCGGGGCCGCTCACCTCTTGTTGTACAGGTCCTCCAGCGTGTGCCACTCCGTCGCCATCTCCGGCGTCGAGCTGTTGCTCTGCTGCTGTTTGAGGTACCCGGTAACATCTTTCATGGTGGCGACAGGCCCGAAAACTACTCTAATTCAGGGCTGGTAAGTGATGGTGAATCTTTTCTGCTAGCGTAGTGTGAAGCTCCTAGCTTGCCGTGTTGTGGATCTGCCGCGAAGAATTATGGGAAACCGACGCGCAGCCAATCGCACCGGATTGTAGACTCTCTGTCCCGGAATGGAGATTCGTACCCGTGTGATGTCTTCTGCTGGGTTTAATGGAGTTTAATATGTTTATCTTCGGTCATTCTGACACGGAGACCACAGAATACATTTATTCTCCAACAACTGAGCGAAAACAGAGTTTAATCAAACTGATCTGACTGTTGCCTGTCAGAATATAAAGGTTGGTCTGCAGATGGAGCACAACAACAACAACAGCAGCAATAACAACCACAATAACAACAATAACAACAACAGCAATAACAACCACAATAACAACAACAACAACAACAACAGCAATAACAACAACAACAACAGCAATAACAACCACAATAACAACAACAACAACAACAGCAATAACAACCACAATAACAACAATAACAACAACAGCAATAACAACCACAATAACAACAATAACAACAACAGCAATAACAACCACAATAACAACAACAACAACAGCAATAACAACCACAATAACAACAACAGCAATAACAACCACAATAACAACAATAACAACAACAACAGCAATAACAACCACAACAACAACAGCAGCAATAACAACCACAATAACAACAATAACAACAACAGCAATAACAACAACAACCACAATAACAACCACAATAACAACAATAACAACAACAGCAATAACAACAACAACCACAATAACAACAATAACAACAACAGCAATCACAACAACAACAACAGCAATAACAACAATAACACCAACAGCAATAACAACCACAATAACAACAACAACAGCAATAACAACCACAATAACAACAGCAGCAATAACAACCACAATAACAACAACAGCAATAACAACAACAACCACAATAACAACAATAACAACAACAGCAATAACAACCACAATAACAACAACAGCAATAACAACAGCAATAACAACAACAACCACAATAACAACAACAGCAATAACAACAACAACCACAATAACAACAACAGCAATAACAACAGCAATAACAACAACAACCACAATAACAACAATAACAACAACAGCAATAACAACAACCACAATAACAATAACAGCAATAACAACAGCAACCACAATAACAACAATAACAACAACAGCAATAACAACAACAACCACAATAACAATAACAGCAATAACAACCACAATAACAACAACCACAACCACAATAACAACAATAACAACAATAACAATAACAACATCAATAACAATAACAAAATAACAATAACAACAATAATAACAACAACAACAGCTATAACAACCACAATAACAACAATAATAACAACAGCAACAACAACCACAACAACAGCGATAACAACAGCAATGATAACAACAACAGCAACAACAGAATTTAGGAATAACAATGTGTTGATGGGGGAAAAATCATAAATTGACGTTGCTACAAAACCTTAACCAATATTTAATGAATATCTAGAAAAAAAAGCCCGAGGTACTACTGAATATAATTATGTGAAACTTTATATAATTATAGGAAATTTTCAGAAGAGCTCATGTGGCCATTAATCATTTCAACTCCAGACTGACCTCCTTCGTTCTTTACCGTCTTTGTCATTATTTTTGTTATTGGCTTTTTATTTCTGGGACTTGTACGTGCTACACCATTTATATACATATTTATGAATATACTGTATGTCTATGGTACTACACTGTGTATCAATTGCGCCTGTTGGATTTTATCGATGAAAAGTTTTCAATTTTAAAACAACAATTATTCCTCCATACCAGTTGATGGCGGTCATGCACCAAGTCTTTGTTTGAGAACCACCCACAAATGCCAAAGAAGGAGAAGGAGAAGGAGGAGACCGGACAGCTCATCGTCGGTGGAGGCTCGAGTTCATGAGACTCCAGCGGACATAATGCGCTGACGCCAGTGCTGCGGAACCCGGTCCAGTCCGGAGGAGTCCTGCACCGGGAGCCTGCAGCAGGCCGCTCCACATCTGCCATCATGGCCTCCGCCTTGTGCTCGCCTCTCAGACTCGCTCTCTTTTACAGTTTGTGTCCAGGGGCAAGCAGGAGAGTCTCTGCAGAGGGTCAGTGCGCCGACAGAGCTGACGTCATACCTCTAAAACGTTGATGTGCCATGAAAAACATGCCTTGTGTTTACAGGTCGGAGGAGTGTGTGTCAAGCGCCAGCGGCTCTCCTCAGGTACACACACACCTCTCTGGGTGAAGGGTCATGAATCATACCTCCATATTTGACATGCTCACATCGAAGCTGACTCAGATCAAGCAGTTGCGACTTATACATGCAGTACAGTACATCCACTCCACTGCTCAATAAGCCACACACACACACACACACGCACACAGTTTTAAACTGAAATTTACTCAGCCATTCGTTTAATGTCTGGAAGGATCTGCAGCCGTTTGCTCTTTACTGCGTTGAGGTGAGGCTGTAATGAAACACATCAGACGAGGCAGAAATCGTGCAGGAACAGTCTGGCGCAGGAGCGTGTGATGCTAAACACGCTATTATTCGACATTTTAATCCTCAGAGAATTGAAATGACATCAAGTCACTGGCAGCCACGAGGTGCCATCAGTCGGTCGCTGTTGTCATCATCTGGTCAACGCTCTCACCCAGACGCGCTCTCAGGTAGCAAGGCTTGGCGCCGCCCAGTGTAGTCAGTGTCCGCATTGAGGCTCAGTAGGTCTGGAGGTGTCTTCAAGAGCCAGGGCTCTGGTTGCTGCTGAATGTCGACCACTGCTCCTTCATTGCTGGTCTGCCTCGGTCCAGACAAACCAAGTCCTCCTGGTCCAATGGGACGCGAGGACTTTTCTCCCGTGGCGGTGCAGCTGGTGAGCAGCAGACCCTGGAGAGCATCGCCAAGAAGATCCGGGAGCAGCAGTTCAGGAAGGTGGTTGTGATGGCGGGTGCCGGCATCAGCACTCCGAGTGGCATCCCAGATTTCAGGTTCCCTTTGCTAGTATTCTAGAATGTACTGTGTTTACATGTACAAGTGTATTCTAGAGCGTTTGTGTCTGCCAGGTCCCCAGGCAGCGGTCTCTATGACAACCTGCAGCAGTATAACCTGCCCTACGCTGAGGCCATATTTGAAATCGGCTTCTTCCACCACAAGCCGGAGCCGTTCTTTGCCCTGGCCAAAGAGCTGTACCCAGGAAATTACCGGCCTAATCTGACGCACTACTTTGTGCGTCTGCTGCATGAGAAGGCTCAGCTTCTCAGGATGTACACGCAGAACATCGACGGCTTGGAACGACGTATGTTTTCATGTCTTCGGTTCTTGCGAATGCGCCACACTCTGCAGCTGTTGCTTTAACCCAGCATGCTCATTTAGTGGCAGGCATTCCTCCTGAGATGCTGGTGGAGGCCCACGGCACGTTCGCCACGGCAACCTGCACTGTGTGCCGGAGAAATTATGAGGGAGAGGACCTGCGGGTGAGATGTCATCAAGACTTTTATTTTAAAACTCTGTTGATGATTCAAGTCGGGGTGAAGATGACAACATTCTTTTATGTGTTTGTTTTTAATTTTATCCTCAGAATGAAGGATGACTTGATGTGTGTTTCCTGTGTGTCATTAGCCGGACGTGATGAGAGGGAAGATCCCCAAGTGTCCCACCTGTAAGGGCGTGGTCAAGCCCGACATCGTCTTTTTCGGGGAGGAGCTCCCTCTGAACTTCTTCAAGTACCTCACTGATTTCCCTCTGGCAGACCTCCTCATCATCATGGGCACATCACTGGAGGTGAGCACTTCCTCCAAACCTCAAGAGGAGACTACGCTGCGTCTTCGCCATTCTTATGATGTTGAGTAAGCAGTCAGGCTGGGAGACGACATGAAGTTTCAAGCTTGGTGGGCTGAGAACCAAGGAAAGTGAATCTGCACTGTGCTTGATTCTCATGAGCCGTATGGATTTGCTGCCAGAATGCAATCAACAGCCATATAAAGGAAGCTGAGTCAAGCCATGTATGCAGTATCTATGATGTAGTACAGCTGCCAGGCCTCTGGGTGGCATTGAAAACAAGCTAGCGTCTTGTACTCTTCACTCCAGACCAATAGGGGGCAGCATGTTACCTGATGGCTGAGTTCAAACATCTGCAGGGAGCTCCCAGTTGACGTTGAAGAATTAAAGAATGCTGTGGAATGATATATTTTTGTCAGCTAACCAGTTAGCATCAGCACGGGGTCCCTCGCCCACAAGCCAGTGACATCATCATTTCTGATTTGGGTCCGTTGCTGAAAATCAGTTCTGTAGCAAACAAAAGTTTATGAGACTCACATTGTTTAAATGTATCAAATTGAGTTCACAAAGGAATGCATTTCTCATCTTTTGGAGGATTAACCCAATCTGCAGAAGAACGCTACTGTTGCTACGGACGACACTACAGCTCCACACCTCTGCTGTGTTTGGCGTGGTAATGTTAGACGTCTCGTTATACCGCCGCGGTGTTCGAGCCACTCCTCCATCAAACTCCGAGATACAAAAGCTTTATTTTAAGAAAAGGAAGGGCGCTGTCGAGGTGGATCTGAGCCCCTGTCAGTGGTGACGTGGGAGTTGGAACATCAGTTGGCAAGGCAGTTTTCTTTGTAGCCTGTTTTCCCCTCCAGTTTGTCTCCAGGCTTCATGGCATCATAGCAACATCCTCTGCCCTCAGAGCCTCACATCGACTGAGGAGAAACTCCATAGAAAACCTTTAACAGGGAAAAATGGGAGAAACCTCAGGGTGAGGAGGGGAGGAGGATCCCTCACCAGGAGGGACAGACGTGCAGGAGATGTTGGTACAGACAAGAAAAGAGTTTACAACACAGAATGGAGGAAACATGGAAATGTTAAGAACACAAGTTGGTAGTTGCACTGATGTCATTGCTGTATTTGTACAAAGTGCAGCAGGAAATAAACTGCAAACATTCCTGTGTCTGGAAGAAAACCCTTCTCTGAAATAAGAAAATATAAAGAAATACGTGGTTCCTTGAAGTGTCAAATAGACATGCCTACGCTGTTCCCTCTGTGTCCTGCAGGTGGAGCCCTTTGCCAGCCTGGCTGGAGCTGTGCGGGGCTCCGTTCCCCGGCTGCTTATCAACAGGGACTTGGTGGGTCCGTTTGCATGGGGAACCTGCCGGCCTCAAGACGTGGTGCAGTTGGGTGATGTGGTCAGTGGCGTGGGAACTTTAGCCAGCGCCCTGGGTTGGACTCAGGAGCTTGAAGCTCTGATGGCGGCAGCTTCTGAGAAGTCAGGAAGTCACAGAAGTGAAGACAAATGAAACCAGACGGTCGTCATGAGATCCAAACGAGAGAAAAGACGATATGTGTAGGTGGCGAAGCTCTCAGCAGTGAAATCACGCACCCAGCACCTCAGACGGAACTCCAGAGCCAAACACCCGCAACACACTGAAGCGGCCACGCCCCCTCCTCGCTGTTGATCACCTGTCACTCCTGAAAACATCAAATAATGAGAACTAACGAGCAGCGTTGAAAGATTTACAGGATTTATTCTCAGAACGCCACCTGATCTCCAGGAGATGTGTGTGTCCCCACCGACCTCATCCACACTCAGAGAACCCAGACGTGCTCACACTCTGCTTCATTAGTGGCAGGTGTGTGTGTGTGTGAGAGAGAGAGAGAGATGCGAGGAGAGTTAATGAGGCCTGCGGGGGGGGGGGGGCTGAACCCTCAAACAACAGCACAGACCAAATCCAACTGCTTCCACTAAGAGTCAACAAACTTAAGATCATCAGGCTTTTTCCAGTGTTTTCAGAGTTTTAACCATCAGGGGGTGCTAAATGAGTGTGCTGAGGGTTCCTGCTGCAGCTATTGTTAGTGGTGTGTGTGTGTGTGTGTGTGTTCTTGCTGTTTTAATTATTTGTCATTAAAGCAGAGTCCAGGAATGTTGCAGGAAAATTTGTGAGCTTTGTGCATCTTAATTTTTAGGGAAAATTCCATCAAACAGGTAAAGAAGCTCAAACAGAAGCAGGAGCTGCAGCAGCGACTGCTGGTCCTCTCGTTCACGATGAAAGACAACAGAAGCACAGGGACTTCTACCTGCTCAGTCCTGTGCTGTCATGTCAAACTGTCCACTGGGAAAAAGGTCTGTTGTGTTTTCCAACAAGAGGCCAAACTAATGATGACAGACGGGAACAGAGGCAGCGGGGCGAGGCTCAGAAGAACTGACCTTTGGATAAATAAATGCCAGGCTTGTTTCCTGGATTTGGTCCTTGTCCTTTGCTGCAGTCAGTCTGCATCAAGCGTCTGCGTTGTGTTGCTAGACTCAATGAGCTCACATGAACGCTGGTGAACTGGTCACTTGGTGCAGAGACGGATCACATCCTGGTTCGTGTCTGCTTCGTATGGTCATGACAGACCTGCATACGGCCTGGAGTCTGACAGGAGCAGTTTCAAGGCCTGGAAAAGGGATTGAAAGCCAGAAAATTTGAGAGTAGTCCTGGAAATGTGGCTCAGAATCACCTTAACTTCCAAGTATACAGGTCGATACATGTTTGTGTTCCCTCCAACCAAGTCGCTTCTCCAAGGTGTGCTGAAACATTTGGTGGTAAACTTTGATTTGGATGTTTTTAATGTAAACACTTGTCAGACATCATGGAAGTGGATTGGCAAAGATATCACGCCTGACTTCTGCTAGCTTGGGTTTGAGGTAGAAAGTGGCTACTTTTGCTTATGACCACATGATCAGGGTCACAGTGACGTGGACATGCTCACATCATGACTCGCGGTACGTCACAGCACAACAAAGCGTGGTGCCCAGTGATTTCATTATGATTGTAATATTGAACTAAAAGTGAGGTCAGGAGTCCAGAACACCAGAGGTCCTCCTGATGGCTGAAATCCAAACAGAAACGCAAACCTGGAAACTGGTGGAGGCCAGCCTGGTGGAGCAGTGGTCCTCACTGTGGCCCCCAGCAAGAAGGTTGTGGGTGGAGCAGTGGTCCTCACTGCGGCCCCCCATCAAGAAGGTTGTGGGTGGAGCCCCGGCTGCAGCACGGGGTCTTTCTGGGTGAGTCTCCATGTTCTCCCTGTTCCTGCTGGGTTCTCTCTGGTACTCCAGCTTCCTCCACAGTCCAAAGACATCAAGAGGGACCAGGTTAATCCAGACTCTAAATTGACCGTAGGCGTGGCTGGGAGAGCCAATGGTTGTCTGTCTCTATGTGTTGGCCCTGCCATGGACTGGTGACCTGTCCAGGGGGAAGGCTGCTGGGATAGGCTCCACCCCCACCACCCTCAACAGGAGAAGAGGGGGAACAGGGAGGGATGGAGGGGTGATGGACGGATGAGTGGGAACTTGTGGATCCATGTCCTCGGGAATGTTGGAGCCCAGTATCCTGAATCTCATCATCATGGTCGTTCCCAGTGCTGCCTAACACAGTTCCCTTGAACACAGAACAACTGAGCGCATGTGAACGAGTGAGTCAGTCACGGTTTGGCGCTCTGTGACTCACGTGTTGTGGGTGATCTGAGGATCATTGCAGAGTTTAACACACACTTCAGCTTTGCAACACTCACACTTTCCTCCAATTTCCACCTCTCCTTTGCGCCCGGTCGATGAAGATGTATTTTTGGCGTGTTGCTAACAAGCTGCTAACAAGAAAAGGTCCATTAAATGACAAACCCTGATAATAAACAGCCAGGAAAAAGGAGTTTGCTTCCCTGGGTGAGTCACTGGGATTCTCACAGGGATGGCTCATTATGTTGAATGAGGTCATCATTCCTCCTCAGGGGTCAGAGCGCCGCCACTCGGGGGTCTGTGAACAGACCTGCATCATTACTGCCCTTACTTCACCGTGTCGCTGTGCCGACCTCTGGCACCAATCCACCAGTCAGAACTTTCCCTCGAAAAATTCACATCATTCCCAGCAGCTGAACAAGTGTTTGCCCACATTTCCATATGGTCATACTGGTCAGACGCTACCATACCACTGGTCAGGGGCAACTTCAGTGGTTTTAACACAAATGTAGCAAGTGAAGTCAAAGCTAGCTAGCTAGCTGAATGGATGGCACCTGTGGATCTTTGAGCCTTGAAGCCAGCTGATAGAACCTGATGACTGTGTGAGAGTGCGTGAAGAAGAAGACAGCAGTTATGTAGCGCAGCTTGACTCATGGGTGCGGAGCAGATGGAGCTGAGCCTGGGTAAAGGTGGAGGCGTCCAGCGGCTTCCCGCTGCCACAGTATTAAAATGTGCTCACACTTTTGCAAAATGCAGCCTGAGTTCACGAGAAAGCAAATATGGGAAAAGGCCCAACCAAACAGAGTGGGTGTACCAACTGCTGTCTCTGCTGCAGTCAACATTGTGTTGGCCTTCATTTTCACCACAATGCTTTCTTCAATGTTAACATTTCCTTCTGGCCGAGAATTCCTCCAGACCCCATAATAACCCACAGAGACACAGCCGACATTGATACTGATGCATTTTTAAAAATCATCAAAATCTGTTGATACGAATGACGTTTTAAAACGATCCTACATCCTGAAGGAGGAGGGTGGGCTCTGGGAAGGCTGCTGGGATAGGCTCCACCCCCACCACCCTCAACAGGAGAAGAGAGGGAACATGGATGGAGGGATGGGTGGATGGAGGGATGGATGGTCTTAGGGCAGCACAAAAAAGGACCAGATCTTAACAACCATCAATTGCCGCCTCACTGTCTGACCTCCAGGACACCAGAGGTCAGTAAAGTACCAAGCACCAGACTCATGAGCAGTTTCTTCTCCTGAGTCCATTCATACTCTAAACCAGGGGTCTCAGACTGGTCCAGTAAGGGCCGCTGTGGCTGCAGGTTTTCATTCCAACCCAGCAAAAGCAACACCTGATTCTACTTAAATCAACCAAGCTGTGTCCTCACAGCTCATTTGTTGGATCAGGTGTTGCTTTTGCTGGGTTCGAATGAAAACCGGCAGCCACACCGGCCCTTACTGGACCAGTTTGGACACCCCTGCTCTAAGCTCTCGTCATGGAAACGGCGTCAGTGCCCCCCCCTCGTGCTGGTAACCCTGTGGCCTGGGCAGATGGAAGGTACGAGCTGTGCAATAACTTTTTAAAGAACATTTAGGTTTCAGGACTTTATTGTCTGCCCTGAGTTGAGTGTGCAATTTCTTCATGATGTGCTTTTAAAAAACAAACCAACAAGCATGGTTATGTATTTTTAACCTTCATGCACCAAGCAGGAGTGGCTCTCATGAACTTCCTTGTATTTGCACAATCAAACATCTGCAAAGGCCTCCTGTTCAAGTAGAGAGCAGTGTGTGTACGTACCTTGTTACGCCGTAATATTCACTTGAGCTGTTTGTTGTTGTTGTTGTTGTTGTCGGGGAGGCTCCCACTATTTTGTGTAACGAGAGTGCACTTCTGCAGCAGGAGGGACATACTTCAAGGAACAAATGCATCTGCTGCAGCCCACCTTCAGTCACCTGTTTGAAGCCTTCCAGTCTGGATTCAGGGACACCATAGCACTGAACCAGCACTGGTCAGAGTCTCTACTGATCTTCTTACAGCTTCAGACAGAGGTCTCGTCTCTGTCCTTTTGGACCTCAGTGCTGCATTTGACACCATCGACCACAGCATCCTGCTACAGAGACTAGACCATGACATTGGGATTAAAGGAACTGCCCTAAAATGGTTTAAGTCCTACTTATCTGACAGGTTTCAGTTTGTTCATGTTAATAATGACCATTCAGAGTACAGCAGAGTCACATATGGTGGACCACAGGGTTCAGTTTTAGGACCGATTCTCTTCACTCTTTCCATGCTCCCATTAGGTGACATAATCCGGAAGCACTCGATCAACTTCCACTGTTATGAGGATGACACACAACTTTACTGGTCGATGGAGCCAGACGACACAAGCCAGTTTACTAATCTGCTAGACTGCCTGAAAGACATTAAATCCTGGATGTCTTCTAACTTCTTACTGCTAAATTCAGATCAAACTGAGGTCATCATGTTTGGACCTAAACACCACAGGGACACACTCTTGAATCGGATCTCTACTCTAGATGGCATCACCCTGACCCAGAGGACAACTGCAAGGAACCTTGGGGTCATTTTTGACCAGGACCTTTCCTTCAGCTCCCACATAAATCATGTGACCAGGACCGCCTTCTTCCATCTGCGAAGTATCGCTAAGATTAGGAACATCCTTTCCCAGAGTGATGCTGACAAACTGGTGCATGCATTTATCACTTCTCGGCTGGACTACTGCAACTCTCTCCTGTCAGGATGTCCTAAATACTCTCTAAAGAGTCTCCAGCTGGTCCAGAACGCTGCAGCGAGGGTTTTGACGGGAGTTAAGAAGAGAGAACACATCTCTCCCACTTTAGCTTCTCTCCACTGGCTTCCTGTAGGATCTAGAATCGACTTCAAAGTCCTTCTGCTAACTTATAAGGCTCTCAATGATGAAGCTCCATCCTATTTGAAAGAGCTCATTAGTCCCTACTGTCCCACCAGAGCACTCCGCTCCCAGAATGCAGGTCTGTTAGTGACTCCCAGTATCAATAAAAACAGACTGGGAGGTAGAGCCTTCAGGTACCGGTTCCTTTACTGTGGAACCAGCATCTCTCCATGGGTCAGAGAGGCAGACACTTTAACTACGTTTAAGTCCAGGCTTAAGACCTTCCTTTATGACAGAGCCTTCAGTCAGGACTGGTTCAGGTAGCTCTGAACCATTGATAGCTATGCTGCTACAGGCTTAGACTGCTGGGGGACACATCAGGTTACATGGAGCCCTTCCCTCCTCTCCTCTCCTCCCCTCCTCTCCTCCTCTCCTCCCTGCACATTTTTGGAACTGTCATCACCACTACTTGTTGCACTTTGTAGTTTGGCCTTGGTGTCTCGCAGTCTCTCTGTGTTTCCACAGATCCACCAGAGCTCCAACCGCCGCCTGCATCGCCCCCCCCCCCTTATTCCCTACTGTTACACCGGCCTGCGCTCCCCTTCCATGAACCAGTCTGCCATCCAGTCCCCCATCAAGCTGGCTTGCTCTCCCTGCCTCCCCTCCCATGAACCAGTCTACCATCCAGTCCCCCATCAAGCTGCCCTGCTCTCCCTGCCTCTCCTTCCATGAACCAGTCTACCATCCAGTCCCCCATCAAGCTGGCTTGCTCTCCCTGCCTCCCCTTCCATGAACCAGTCTACCATCCAGTCCCCCATCAAGCTGGCTTGCTCTCCCTGCCTCCCCTTCCATGAACCAGTCTACCATCCAGTCCCCCATCAAGCTGGCTTGCTCTCCCTGCCTCCCCTCCCATGAACCAGTCTACCATCCAGTCCCCCATCAAGCTGGCTTGCTCTCCCTGCCTCCCCTTCCATGAACCAGTCTACCATCCAGTCCCCCATCAAGCTGGCTTGCTCTCCCTGCCTCCCCTTCCAGAAGCTTCCTTCTTCAGCTGTTCTTAACATTTCCATGTTTCCTCCATTCTGTGTTATAAACTGTTTTCTTGTCTGTACCAACATCTCCTGCACGTCTGTCCCTCCTGGTGAGGGATCCTCCTCCCCTCCTCACCCTGAGGTTTCTCCCATTTTTCCCTGTTCAAGGTTTTCTATGGAGTTTCTCCTCAGTCGATGTGAGGCTCTGAGGGCAGAGGATGTTGTTATGATGCCATGAAGCCTGGAGACAAACTGGTGGGGAAAACAGGCTATACAAATAAAATTGCCTTGCCTTGCCTGTTCAGAGCCAAACAGCGACGTGGACGGCCAGCGCTTCACTCCGACGTCCCCCTGGACGAGAGACGCAGTCGCGTCAGTGCTGCTTGAAATTTGATCCTGCACTGCTGTCACTTTGTAGGGTGAAGTGTGAGGCTACAGCTCTGAGGTCAAGTCGCTGTCTCGTTGCTGGTCCGAGTCTCACCTGCCCCCGGTGACTGTTGTAACTGTCCTTGAGCAAGACTCCTGCTGAGTAGGTTGGCTCCTAGCATGGAGGCTTCCTCTGTCACAGTGAATGAGACACCCTAAAGGGCTTCAAGTGCCTCCACGCTGGAAAGGCACGAGGTCACAATGAGTCCATTTACCTTCGGGGTGCCCCCCTGAGCCTGGGGAACTCTGATGTCCTCCAGTGACAGTGGTGGTTGATCCACGCTGGCACACAAAGAGCTCCAGCTGAAGGGCACATGACGGTTAAGAAAGGTGGTGCGCTTCACTAGAACAGTTCCCACAGAAAAGGTGGATGATACGGCAGTGGAGGTTTGAAGGACCGCACGGCTGCAGTCAGGCAGACTCAGAACAGAGGACCGCTCTTCACACAATGTGACAAAAGAATAATGACGAATCTGCAAACACTCTCTGGTCGAGTCCATTCACATCGTCATGAAAGCAAATGACGTCAAGAGTCATCGTCTCTCTTTAAAACGGAACGACATCGCCGTGATTCCTGAGGTTGTTGAGTTGTACGCTGCGATGGATGAGAAGAGCCTGCAGCTGAAGGAGGCAAGACCGTTCAAGTCACTTCTGTCTATGTCGACTTCACTTATCAAGAAATTAGGGTATGTTTTCTATCAATAAAAAAATGACATAATCGACCCACGGTTTCGGAGCAGTGGGGGGTTCCCTCCACAAACACATTTAATGAAGCGAATCACGTCCCGAGAAGGAAACTCTTCCTGTTTATCATGTTGATATGCAGGTGCGTGTACAAACAGTCTGCTTGGTTTGGAATAATGAGGAAAATATGACAAACATCATTCACAAAAAAAGTACTGAATTTTATTGACATACGAAGCTTTTTAATGCAGCATTTGGAGACTGAAGATACAGGGTACATTAAACCCTCGTCAGCTCGCATCTTTATCTTTGTGCTGTCACAGGAAATGTTTCTTGAGTTCGTATTCAAATCATTCAGTTTGTGCTGATCAACGAAGTGAGAACTGTTCCACCAAATGAACATTTTTTGCTGAGGATTTGTGTTGAAATGACTGCTTCACGTGTGGCATCCCAGCGATTAAAGGTTCTCCTTCACACCACATCGAGATCTTTTTCAAGAAACGCTAACAAGCAAATTTGACTTTTGCCTTTGAGATTATTTCACTCACAAGCAAAAAATGAATTCAGTTCTGTCGACAGGAAATACAAAATGATACATGAAGTTTCAGTCATGAAATCTAATAATGAGAAGATGACATTTGAATTATTTCAGTTCATATCTCATGATCAAGCGTCGCTCCTCCTGCTGTTAGCCTAAGGGAGGCTCCCACGGCTCTTGTCATTAAACTCAAGTCTAACTTTGGCTTCACTGTCTGAAACATCAAGACAACCAGTTTTAGAGACAAGTGACATTTTTAGAACAAGGCCTTTCTTGTCAGAAATCATGGTTAGGTCACAATAGCAGGAGGGAAATGGTATGTGGTCATCACTTGAAAACACGCTGACAGAAAAGCAGGCGGGAGACGGCGTGACGATGGAACATCCTGACGTGACCGGTGAGAGGCTGACGGCGTTCCTCCTCCTCCTCCCGTGTAAACTCACAACCAGCTGCCATTGGCCGCGTGTAGATGCGTCTCCACGGAGTAAAGAGCCTCAAGAGTCTTTCAGAGACATTTGGCATCAAGTTGGTCGTGAACCTCCAGCCAGACGTCGTGTTTCTCCTGGACCTCCTGCTCCAAGGGGGGTCATCCCCCAAAGACCTGACACAGACTTGGACTTGAGCTTTGGGATTTATGAACCTTCTTGAGCTGAATTTCATTCCCTCCTGTCACGGTGGGCGTGGCCACAGAGAGACTACAGCAATGATACCACGGCAACCATGTCGGCTTGCTACAAGCTTTGTGGGACGTTGACTTGATTGGATCGGTGTTTGCTGGGCGGTTTCCCGGACTGGTGCTGCCAGGGCAAGCAGGGCTCATCCACCCTCCTGTGACACCACCTGCCAGGGAACTTCAAAAGTTGGACTTGCAAGGTTGGTCTCTCTCATCAACTAACAGTCACCAACAGCAGCACACCTAAAGAGTCACTGAGAGCACGCGCTGTGACCTGCACCTCCCCCAACTCGTTTGATGCTGACGCCTCCTCCCTGGTCCAGGCCCCAGCAGCCGTTCGACCCTCCCACCCCTCATTGAGACAGATCAAGTGCCGCGCTCCAGTGTGGCTCCAGCCGCAGCGACCATCAGTGTGTGTCTGTGTGTCAGTCCAGTGTTGCGTGCAGCTGTGTGCTCCTCTTGAGAGTGGAGGTGCGTCTGTCCTGAATGACGTGATGAGCCTTCTAGAAACCTCTGAATGTGTCACGTGTTCCTGGCACCTTAGGAATGACGAGTCTCTTCTCATCAGCGCTGCTGGGAATCCTCCTCAGAATTCAGGGCCTGAGGCTTCTTTGAGTTGAAGGCATCTACACAATCTTGTATGGATGACAAAATCACTTAAACCTGTCCTGTGGAGCCGAAGTCATGAGATGACACCGTGTCCCACCTTGGACATGCAGTACTTCTACTTCTTCCCATGCAGCTCATGGAGGAAGTGAGTCCATCTGGGTGATTTGATGTGCTCTCCTAAATATCCACCCAGCATGGAGCCTCAGGCAGCACGAGGACCAACCGTCCATCCCACCATCTCTGCGCTTCAGGTCAACGACTTAGAAACCAGATCAAGATTTTCTTCATTTTACTGGGTTGAAGACCCTCGGTGTTCCTGGCTCCTGCCGTCTACTGGCTCGGTCCTGGAACTTCAACCTCTTGGCAAACCAGGGTGATTTTTAGTTCCCCTGTATCTTTAATTTGTGACCTTCGGCGACTGCATGTCCAACGTTTCTCTTTTAGACATTTTGTTTTCTGTCTAGGACAGTTGATTTTTTCTGTTTCAAGTTTTTTTATGAATGTATTTAATTTTAGATTTTCACAAATTCCCGGATGCACTGCTGCTGTATTTTTTGGTGTATTACTTGTCTTGTCTACTCAAAAGTCCTGCCCTCGTGTTGTATCTTCTTGGAATTCCTTTGTCTTGCTCAGCCACTCGTGTTTTTCTATGTCTCATTTGCTTTTTTCACTTTTATTTTAGTTCCGTGAGTTTTTCAGTCATCAGATAGTTTCTTGACGCCTGTCTTCTCTCTTGCCATAAGTTTTATTCCTTGTTTTTTTCTTTTGTTTTTCTACATAAAACCGCAGACACGATCCTGCCGACCTCTGCGCTCGGGTCCGCCTGCCTCCATCAAACAGGGCACTGGCAGGCTGATGGAGCGGTGCTCCCTGCAGAGCTGTGCAAGCTGCCACAGACAGAAGAGCAGCAGTCCATCAGGCTATTGAAGGCAAAAGCGGGAGTCTCCCAGAACGTCCCTCACTACAAGGAAGTGGAGCTCCATGACTGACATCGTGCTGTCAGTGACGGGGATCAGCTATGTGGCATTCCGGTATGTTCCAGCTCATTTCTGCGTTGTGGACATTTAATGGCCCGAGTTCATCTTTCCAGGTTCTCTTCCCTTTTTCTGCTCTGCACAAATCCCACATCTTCTGCTGGAAACGGCAGAGCCAGCGAGGCTCGTTCAAACACTCCACAGAGGACAGGAAGTCCTGAAAGGGTTTCAAACGGGGAGAGTCTCTGCTCCTCAAACTGAACTCAGCTTTTATAAACCCAGCAAGTAACATTACTGGTGTGCTCATGAGAGCTGGTCAAAAAAGCACAACATAAAAGGACAAAGTGGAACGAAAGCCATTTTTTATCAGCAGGAACTGTTGCAAGGTGCTTGTTTCCTCATCAGCCAGACATCAGAATCCACATCCTGCTGGCAGCACAACAGTTCGTTGATTGGTTTCTTAGAGACTTCCCATTCATGCCGTGAATGCTCCCAAATGTGTGTTTTATGTTCCCCTCTGAGCTGCAAGACCTCTCAGTTCCTTCCTTTCATGCATCAGCAGCAGCTCCAGAAACATTTCTTGAAGAACTTCTTGAACTCTGTGTTGAAGATGGTGTAGATGATGGGGTTGAGCGCACTGTTCACGTAACCCAGCCAGGTGACCGTGCTCATCAGGCCAGGCGGGATGTCGCAGGTGAAGCACAAGGCTCGCGTCGTGTGCACCACAAAGAACGGAGTCCAGCAGAACAGGAAACAACCTGAAACATGAGCAGGAGCATCAGAGTGATGACCATCCCTGAATTCCACCCACATCTGTTTCTCCCCAGTCCCACTGAGGGTGCCCTGATAAACCACTTTGAGGGACTGAAGTTTCACATGCTAGGAAATCTGGCTTTTATCAGCAAGAAATCAAGGAGGGCTGTCAATCAAACTATGACACTCACGTGAGGAAGGGTGAAGTCAGACTGCCATGTAAGATGGGAAATAATGCAGGTGAGAGTTGTAGTTATGCACTTCTTACAACTACCATTTTTTTTAAAAAATAAAATTGTTTTGAGATTCACCAGGGTGGAGTTTCCTGACTTATTTCATTCCACGGATCAAACATCGGAATATTTTCAGGCTGTGTGACCCACAGACCTTTAATTCAGACACTTAGGAGCAGCAAAGCTCTCCTGTTAGCCAAGAAGAGTGCCAGCACACGAGGGGCTTCCCTCAACACGGCTGAGGCTCGCAGGCAGCGAGCTTTCTGCTGCAGGGTTATATGAAACTGACACACTCACTCACACACTCACACTCACGCTCACTCACACACTCACGCTCACACACACTCACGCTCACACACACTCACACTCACAAACACTCACACTCACACAAACACACGCTCACACACACTTACACTCACTCACGCTCACACACACTCACACACACTCACGCTCACACACCCTCACGCTCACACACACTCACGCTCAAAAACACTCACACTCACACACACTCACGCTCACACACACTCACACTCACAAACACTCACACTCACACAAACACACGCTCACACACACTCACACTCACTCACACTCACACACACACACGCTCACACACACTCACACTCACACACACTCACGCTCACACACACTCACACTCACTCACGCTCACACACACTCACACACACTCAGGCGAACACACACACACACACACACTCACGCTCACTCACACACTCACACACACACACTCACGCTCACACACACTCACGCTCACACACACTCACACTAACACACACTCACACTCACACAAACACACGCTCACACATACTCACACTCACACACACTCACACTAACTCACACTCACAAACACTCAAACTCACACAAACACACGCTCACACACACTCACACACACTCACGCTCACACACACTCACACACACTCAGGCGAACACACACACACACACTCACGCTCACTCACACACTCACACTCACACACACTCACGCTCACACACACTCACGCTCACACACACTCACACTCACAAACACTCACACTCACACAAACACACGCTCACACAAACACACGCTCACACACACTCACACTCACTCACGCTCACACACACTCACACACACTCACGCTCACACACCCTCACGCTCACACACACTCACGCTCACAAACACTCACACTCACACACACTCACGCTCACACACACTCACGCTCACACACACTCACACTCACAAACACTCACACTCACACAAACACACGCTCACACACACTCACACTCACACACACTCACACTCACACACACTCACACTCACACACACACACGCTCACACACACTCACACACACACTCACGCTCACACACACTCACACTCACTCACGCTCACACACACTCACACACACTCAGGCGAACACACACACTCACGCTCACTCACACACTCACACTCACACACTCACGCTCACACACACTCACACTCACACACACTCACACTAACACACACTCACACTCACAAACACTCACACTCACACAAACACACGCTCACACATACTCACACTCACACACACTCACACTAACTCACACTCACAAACACTCACACAAACACACGCTCACACACACTCACACTCACACACACTCACACTCACACACACTCACACTCACACACACACACGCTCACACACACTCACACTCACACACACTCACGCTCACACACACTCACACTCACTCACGCTCACACACACTCACACACACTCAGGCGAACACACACACACACTCACGCTCACTCACACACTCACACTCACACACTCACGCTCACACACACTCACACTCACACACACTCACACTCACAAACACTCACACTCACACAAACTCACGCTCACACACACTCACACTAACACACACTCACACTCACACAAACACACGCTCACACATACTCACACTCACACACACTCACACTAACTCACACTCACAAACACTCAAACTCACACAAACACACGCTCACACACACTCACACACACTCACGCTCACACACACTCACACACACTCAGGCGAACACACACACACACACACTCACGCTCACTCACACACTCACACACACTCACGCTCACACACACTCACGCTCACACACACTCACACTCACAAACACTCACACTCACACAAACACACGCTCACACAAACACACGCTCACACACACTCACACTCACTCACGCTCACACACACTCACACACACTCACGCTCACACACCCTCACGCTCACAAACACTCACACTCACACACACTCACGCTCACACACACTCACGCTCACACACACTCACACTCACAAACACTCACACTCACACAAACACACGCTCACACACACTCACACTCACACACACTCACACTCACACACACTCACACTCACACACACACACGCTCACACACACTCACACTCACACACACTCACGCTCACACACACTCACACTCACTCACGCTCACACACACTCACACACACTCAGGCGAACACACACACTCACGCTCACTCACACACTCACACTCACACACTCACGCTCACACACACTCACACTCACACACACTCACACTAACACACACTCACACTCACAAACACTCACACTCACACAAACACACGCTCACACATACTCACACTCACACACACTCACACTAACTCACACTCACAAACACTCACACAAACACACGCTCACACACACTCACACTCACACACACTCACACTCACACACACTCACACTCACACACACACACGCTCACACACACTCACACTCACACACACTCACGCTCACACACACTCACACTCACTCACGCTCACACACACTCACACACACTCAGGCGAACACACACACACACTCACGCTCACTCACACACTCACACTCACACACTCACGCTCACACACACTCACACTCACACACACTCACACTCACAAACACTCACACTCACACAAACACACGCTCACACATACTCACACTCACACACACTCACACTAACTCACACTCACAAACACTCACACTCACACAAACACACGCTCACACACACTCACACACACTCACGCTCACACACACTCACACACACTCAGGCGAACACACACACACTCACGCTCACTCACACACTCACACTCACACACACTCACGCTCACACACACTCACGCTCACACACACTCACACTCACACAAACACACGCTCACACACACTCACACTCACACACACTCACACTCACACTCACACACACACTCAGGCGAACACACACACACACTCACGCTCACTCACACACTCACACTCACACACACTCACGCTCAGACACACTCACACTAACACACACTCACACTCACAAACACTCACACTCACACAAACACACGCTCACACACACTCACACTCACACACACTCACACTCACACACACACACGCTCACACACACTCACACTCACACACACTCACGCTCACACACACTCACACTAACACACACTCACACTCACAAACACTCACACTCACACAAACACACGCTCACACACACTCACGCTCACACACACTCACACACACTCAGGCGAACACACACACACACTCACGCTCACTCACACACTCACACACACTCACACTCACAAACACTCACACTCACACAAACACACGCTCACACACACTCACACTCACACACACTCACACTCACACACAAACACGCTCACACATACACACACTCACGCTCACTCACACACACACACTCACGCTCACACACACTCACACACACTCACGCTCACACACACTCACACTCACACACACACACGCTCAAACACACACTCACACTCACGATCACACGCACTCACACACACTCACGCTCACACACAATCACACACACTCACACACACACGCACTCACACACACACACGCACTCACACACGCACTCACACACACTCACGCACTCACACACACACACGCACTCACACACGCACTCACACACACTCATGCTCACATACACTCACGCACTCACGCTCACACACACTCACACACACTCACGCTCACACACACTCACGCACTCACACACACTCACACACACACGCACTCACATGCACACACACACACACACGCACTCACACACACTCACGCACTCACACACACTCACGCTCACACACACTCACGCACTCACACATTCACACACACTCATGCTCATATGCACTCACACACTAACACACACACGCACTCACACACACTCACACACACACACACACACACGCACTCACACACACTCACGCTCACACACACTCACACTAACACACACTCACACTCACAAACACTCACCCTCACACAAACACACGCTCACACATACTCACACTCACACACACTCACACTAACTCACACTCACAAACACTCACACTCACACAAACACACGCTCACACACACTCACACACACTCACGCTCACACACACTCACACACACTCAGGCGAACACACACACACACATACTCACGCTCACTCACACACTCACACACACTCACGCTCACACACACTCACGCTCACACACACTCACACTCACACACACTCACACACACAAACACTCACACTCACACAAACACACGCTCACACACACTCACACTCACACACACTCACACTCACACACACTCACACTCACACACACTCACGCTCACACACACACACACACTCAGGCGAACACACACACACACTCACGCTCACTCACACACTCACACTCACACACACTCACGCTCAGACACACTCACACTAACACACACTCACACTCACAAACACTCACACTCACACAAACACACGCTCACACACACTCACACTCACACACACTCACACTCACACACACACACGCTCACACACACTCACACTCACACACACTCACGCTCACACACACTCACACTAACACACACTCACACTCACAAACACTCACACTCACACAAACACACGCTCACACACACTCACGCTCACACACACTCACACACACTCAGGCGAACACACACACACACACTCACGCTCACTCACACACTGACACTCACACACACTCACGCTCACGCTCACACATACTCACACTCACACACACTCACACTCACAAACACTCACACTCACACAAACACACGCTCACACACACTCACACTCACACACACTCACACACACTCACACTCACACACAAACACGCTCACACATACACACACTCACGCTCACTCACACACACACACTCACGCTCACACACACTCACACACACTCACGCTCACACACACTCACACTCACACACACACACGCTCACACACACTCACACTCACGATCACACGCACTCACACACACTCACGCTCACACACAATCACACACACTCACGCACTCACACACACACACGCACTCACACACACACACGCACTCACACACGCACTCACACACACTCACGCACTCACACACACACACGCACTCACACACACACACGCACTCACACACGCACTCACACACACTCACGCTCACATACACTCACGCACTCACGCTCACACACACTCACACACACTCACGCTCACACACACTCACGCACTCACACACACTCACACACACACTCACATGCACACACACACACACACGCACTCACACACACTCACGCACTCACACACACTCACGCACTCACGCTCACACGCACTCACACACACTCACGCTCACACACACTCACACATTCACACACACTCATGCTCATATGCACTCACACACTAACACACACACGCACTCACACACACTCACACACACACACACACACGCACTCACACACACTCACGCACTCACACACACTCACGCTCACACGCACTCACACACACTCACTCACACACACTCACACGCACTCACATGCACTCACACACACTCACATGCACTCACACACTCACTCACACACACTCACACTCACACACACTCACACACACGCACTCACACACACTCACGCCCACTCACACACGATCACGCTCACGTGCACTCACACACACTCACACACACGCACTCACACACTCACACTCAAACACACTCACGCTCACACAGGCACTCACACACACTCACGCACTCACACACGCACTCACACACACACTCACGCTCACACGCACTCACACACACTCACGCTCACACGCACTGAAACACACTCACGCACACACACGCTCAAACACAATCACACGCACTCACACACACGCACTCACGCTCACACGCACTCACGTTCACACGCACTCACACACGCACTCACGCTCACACACACTCACGCTCACACACAATCACACACACTCACGCACTCACACACACTCACACACACACGCACTCACACACACTCCCGCTCACACGCACTCACACACACTCACGCACTCACACACACACACGCACTCACACACACTCACGCTCACACGCACTCACGCTCACACGCACTCACACACACTCACGCACTCACACACACACGCATTCACACACGCTCACGCACTCACACACACTCACGCTCACACACACTCACACACACACGCACTCACTCACACTAACACGCACGCAGTGTTTGTGAGTGCGTGAGCGTGAATGCGTGTGAGCGTGAGTGTGTGTGAGTGCGTGTTTGTGTGTGAGTGCGTGAGTGTGTGTGTGTGATTGTGTGTGAGCGTGAGTGTGTGTGAGTGCGTGTGTGTGTGAGTGTGAGAGTGCGTATGAGCGTGAGTGCGTGAGAGCGTGAGTGTGTGTGAGTGCGTGTGAGCGTGAGTGTGTGTGAGCGTGAGTGAGCGTGAGTGTGTGTGAGCGTGAGTGCGTGTGTGAGTGCGTGTGAACGTGAGTGCATGTGAGCGTGAGTGCGTGTGTGTGTGCGTGTGATTGTGTTTGAGCGTGTGTGTGCGTGAGTGTGTTTGAGTGCGTGTGAGCGTGAGTGTGTGTGAGTGCGTGTGAGCGTGAGTGTGTGTGTGAGTGCGTGTGTGAGTGCGTGAGTGTGTGTGAGTGCCTGTGTGAGCGTGAGTGTGTTTGAGTGTGAGTGTGTGAGTGCGTGTGTGTGAGTGTGTGTGAGTGCACGTGAGCGTGATCGTGTGTGAGTGGGCGTGAGTGTGTGTGAGTGCGTGTGTGTGACTGTGAGTGTGTGTGAGTGAGTGTGTGAGTGCATGTGAGTGTGTGTGAGTGCATGTGAGTGCGTGTGAGTGTGTGTGAGTGAGTGTGTGTGAGTGCGTGTGAGCGTGAGTGTGTGTGAGTGCGTGAGTGTGTGTGTGTGTGTGCGTGAGTGTGTGTGAGTGCGTGTGTGTGTTAGTGTGTGAGTGCATATGAGCATGAGTGTGTGTGAATGTGTGAGTGCGTGAGTGTGTGTGAGCGTGAGTGTGTGTCAGTGCGTGTGAGCGTGAGTGCGTGAGTGTGTGTGAGTGCGTGAGTGTGTGTGAGTGCGTGTGTGTGTGTGTGTGCATGTGAGTGCGTGTGTGTGTGAGTGTGTGTGAGTGCGTGAGTGTGTGAGCGTGAGTGTGTGTGAGTGTGTGTGAGCGTGAGTGCGTGAGTGTATGTGAGCGTGAGTGTGTGTGAGCGGGAGTGTGTGTGAGTGCGTGTGTGAGTGCGTGTGTGTGTGTGAGTGCGTGAGTGTGTGTGATTGTGTGTGAGCGTGAGTGTGTGTGAGTGCGTGTGATCGTGAGTGTGTGTGAGTGCGTGTGAGCGTGAGTGCGTGTGTGTGAGTGCGTGTGAGCGTGAGTGCGTGTGTGTGAGTGCGTGTGATTGTGTGTGAGCGTGTGTGAGCGTGAGTGTGTGTGAGCGTGAGTGTGTGTGAGTGCGTGTGTGTGTGTGAGTGCGTGAGTGTGTGTGTGTGTCATTGTGTGTGAGCGTGAGTGTGTGTGAGTGCGTAAGTGAGCGTGAGTGTGCGTGAGTGCGTGTGTGTGTGAGTGCGTGAGTGTGTGTGAGTGCGTGTGAGCGTGAGTGCGTGTGAGCGTGAGTGTGTGAGAGTACGTGTGTGTGTGTGAGTGCGTGAGTGTGTGTGATTGTGTGTGAGTGAGTGTGTGTGTGAGTGCGTGTGTGAGTGCGTGAGTGTGTGTGAGTGTGCGTGAGTGTGTGTGATTGTGTGTGAGTGTGTGTGAGTGCCTGTGAGTGTGAGTGTGTGTGTGAGTGTGTGTGTGAGTGCGTGAGTGTGTATGAGTTCGTGAGTGTGTGTGAGTGCGTATGAGCGTAAGTGTGTGTGAGTGTGTGTGAGTGCGTGTGACTGCTTGAGTGCGTGTGTGTGTGTGTGTGTGTGTGCGTGAGTGTGTGTGAGTGCGTGTGTCTGTGAGTGTGTGAGTGCGTATGAGCATGAGTGTGTGTGAGTGTGTGAGTGCGTGAGGGTGTGTGAGCGGGAGTGTGTGTGAGTGCGTTTGAGCGTGAGTGTGTGTGAGTGCGTGAGTGTGTGTGATTGTGTGTCAGCGTGAGTGTCTGTGAGTGCGTTTGAGCGTGAGTGTGTGTGAGTGCGAGTGTGTGTGAGTACGTGTGTGTGTGAGTGCGTGAGTGTGCGTGAGTGTGTGTGATTGTGTGTGAGTGCGTGTGAGTGCGAGTGAGCATGAGTATGTGTGAGTGCGTGTGAGCGTGGGTGCGTGTGAGCGTGAGTGTGTGTGTGAGTGCGTGTGAGTGCGTGAGTGTGTGTGAGTGCGTGTGTGTGTGTGCGTGAGTGCGTGTGTGTGAGTGCGTGAATGTGTCTGATTGTGTGTGAGCGTGAGTGTGTGTGAGTGTGTGAGTGTGTGTGAGTGCGTGTGAGCGTGAGTGTGTGTGAGTGTGCGTGAGTGTGTGTGAGTGTGCGTGAGTGTGTGTGAGTGCGTGTGAGCGTGAGTGTGTGTGTGAGTGCGTGTGTATGTGTGAGTTCGTGAGTGTGTGTGAGTGCGTATGAGCGTGAGTGCGTGTGAGCGTGAGTGTGTGTGAGTGCGTGTGTGTGTGAGTGCGTGAGTGTGTGTGTTATTGTGTGTGAGCGTGAGTGTGTGTGAGTGCGTGTGAGTGCGTGAGTGTGTGTGAGTGCGTGAGTGTGTGTGTCATTGTGTGTGAGCGTGAGTGTGTGTGAGCGTGAGTGCGTGTGAGTGCGAGTGAGCATGAGTATGTGTGAGTGCGTGTGAGCGTGGGTGCGTGTGAGCGTGAGTGTGTGTGAGTGCGTGTGAGTGCGTGAGTGTGTGTGAGTGCGTGTGTGTGTGTGCGTGAGTGCGTGTGTGTGAGTGCGTGAATGTGTCTGATTGTGTGTGAGCGTGAGTGTGTGTGAGTGTGTGTGTGTGTGAGTGTGTGTGAGTGCGTGTGAGCGTGAGTGTGTGTGAGTGTGCGTGAGTGTGTGTGAGTGTGCGTGAGTGTGTGTGAGTGCGTGTGAGCGTGAGTGTGTGTGTGAGTGCGTGTGTATGTGTGAGTTCGTGAGTGTGTGTGAGTGTGTGTGAGTGCGTATGAGCGTGACTGCGTGTGAGCGTGAGTGTGTGTGAGTGCGTGTGTGTGTGAGTGCGTGAGTGTGTGTGTTATTGTGTGTGAGCGTGAGTGTGTGTGAGTGCGTGTGAGTGCGTGAGTGTGTGTGAGTGCGTGAGTGTGTGTGTCATTGTGTGTGAGCGTGAGTGTGTGTGAGCGTGAGTGTGCGTGAGTGCGTGTGTGTGTGTGAGTGTGTGTGAGTGCGTGTGAGCGTGAGTGTGTGTGAGCGTGAGTGTGTGAGAGTACGTGTGTGTGTGTGAGTGCGTGAGTGTGTGTGATTGTGTGTGAGTGTGTGTGAGTGAGTGTGTGTGTGAGTGCGTGTGTGAGTGCGTGAGTGTGTGTGAGTGTGTGTGATTGTGTGTGAGTGTGTGTGAGTGCCTGTGAGTGTGAGTGTGTGTGTGAGTGTGTGTGTGAGTGCGTGAGTGTGTATGAGTGCGTGAGTGTGTGTGAGTGCGTATGAGCGTAAGTGTGTGTGAGTGTGTGTGAGTGCGTGTGACTGCTTGAGTGCGTGTGTGTGTGTGTGTGTGCGTGAGTGTGTGTGAGTGCGTGTGTCTGTGAGTGTGTGAGTGCATATGAGCATGAGTGTGTGTGAGTGTGTGAGTGCGTGAGTGTGTGTGAGCGGGAGTGTGTGTGAGTGCGTTTGAGCGTGAGTGTGTGTGAGTGCGTGAGTGTGTGTGATTGTGTGTCAGCGTGAGTATGTGTGAGTGCGTTTGAGCGTGAGTGTGTGTGAGTACGTGTGTGTGTGAGTGCGTGAGTGTGTGTGAGTGTGCGTGAGTGTGTGTGATTGTGTGTGAGTGCGTGTGAGTGCGAGTGAGCATGAGTATGTGTGAGTGCGTGTGAGCGTGGGTGCGTGTGAGCTTAAGTGTGTGTGAGTGCGTGTGAGTGCGTGAGTGTGTGTGAGTGCGTGTGTGTGCGTGAGTGCGTGTGTGTGAGTGCGTGAATGTGTCTGATTGTGTGTGAGCGTGAGTGTGTGTGAGTGTGTGTGTGTGTGAGTGTGTGTGAGTGCGTGTGACCGTGAGTGTGTGTGAGTGTGCGTGAGTGTGTGAGTGTGCGTGAGTGTGTGTGAGTGCGTGTGAGCGTGAGTGTGTGTGTGAGTGCGTGTGTATGTGTGAGTTCGTGAGTGTGTGTGAGTGCGTATGAGCGTGAGTGCGTGTGAGCGTGAGTGTGTGTGAGTGCGTGCGTGTGTGAGTGCGTGAGTGTGTGTGTTATTGTGTGTGAGCGTGAGTGTGTGTGAGTGCGTGTGAGTGCGTGAGTGTGTGTGAGTGCGTGTGAGCGTGAGTGTGTGAGTGCGTGTGAGTGCGTGAGTGTGTGTGAGTGTGTGTGAGTGCGTGTGAGCGTGAGTGTGTGTGAGTGCGTGTGCGAGCGTGAGTGTGTGTGAGTGCGTGTGTGTGTGAGTGCGTGAGTGTGTGTGTGTGATTGTGTGTGAGCGTGAGTGTGTGTGAGTGCGTGAGTGTGTGTGTGTGATTGTGTGTGAGCGTGAGTGTGTGTGAGTGCGTGTGAGTGCGTGTGTGTGTGAGTGCGTGTGAGCGTGAGTGTGTGTGAATGCGTGTGAGTGCGTGAGTGTGTGTGAGTGCGTGTGTGTGTGTGAGTGTGTGTGAGTGCGTGTGTGTGTGAGTGCGTGTGAGCGTGAGTGTGTGTGAGTGCGTGTGTGAGCGTGAGTGTGTGTGAGTGCGTGTGTGTGTGTGAGTGAGTGAGTGTGTGTGAGTGTGTGTGAGTGCGTGTGAGCGTGAGTGCGTGTGAGCGTGAGTGTGTGTGAGTGCGTGTGTGTGAGTGCGTGAGTGTTTGTGTGATTGTGTGTGAGTGCGTGTGAGTGTGTGTGTGAGGGCGTGTGTGAGTGCGTGAGTGTGCGTGAGTGTGTGTGATTGTGTGAGTGTGTGTGAGTGCGTATGAGCGTAAGTGTGTGTGAGTGTGTGTGAGTGCGTGTGACTGCGTGAGTGCGTGTGTGTGTGTGTGCGTGAGTGTGTGTGAGTGCGTGTGTGTGTGAGTGTGTGAGTGCGTATGAGCATGAGTGTGTGTGAGTGTGTGAGTGAGTGAGTGTGTGTGAGCGGGAGTGTGTGTGAGTGCGTTTGAGCGTGAGTGTGTGTGAGTGCGTGAGTGTGTGTGATTGTGTGTCAGCGTGAGTGTGTGTGACTGCGTTTGAGCGTGAGTGTGTGTGAGTGCGTGTGAGCGTGAGTGCGTGTGAGCGTGAGTGCGTGTGAGCGTGAGTGTGTGTGAGTGCGTGTGTGTGAGTGCGTGAGTGTGTGTGTGTGATTGTGTGTGAGTGCGTGTGAGTGTGTGTGTGAGGGCGTGTGTGAGTGCGTGAGTGTGTGTGAGTGTGCGTGAGTGTGTGTGATTGTGTGAGTGTGTGTGAGTGCGGATGAGCGTAAGTGTGTGTGAGTGTGTGTGAGTGCGTGTGACTGCGTGAGTGCGTGTGTGTGTGTGTGCGTGAGTGTGTGTGAGTGCGTGTGTGTGTGAGTGTGTGATTGCGTATGAGCATGAGTGTGTGTGAGTGTGTGAGTGAGTGAGTGTGTGTGAGCGGGAGTGTGTGTGAGTGCGTTTGAGCGTTAGTGTGTGTGAGTGCGTGAGTGTGTGTGATTGTGTGTCAGCGTGAGTGTGTGTGACTGCGTTTGAGCGTGAGTGTGTGTGAGTGCGTGTGAGCGTGAGTGTGTGTGAGTACTTGTGTGTGTGTGAGTGCGTGAGTGTGTGTGAGTGTGCGTGAGTGTGTGTGATTGTGTGTGAGTGCGTGTGAGCATGAGTGTGTGTGTGACTGCGTGTGTGAGTGCGTGAGTGTGTGTGAGTGCGTGAGTGTGTGTGAGCGCGTGTGAGCGTGAGTGCGTGTGTGTGAGTGCGTGTGATTGTGTGTGAGCGTGAGTGTGTGTGAGTGCGTGTGTGTGTGTGAGTGCGTGAGTGTGTGTGTGTCATTGTGTGTGAGCGTGAGTGTGTGAGTGCGTGTGTGAGCGTGAGTGCGTGTGAGCGTGAGTGTGTGAGAGTGCGTGTGTGTGTGTGAGTGCGTGAGTGTGCGTGAGTGTGTGTGAGTGCGTGTGAGCGTGAGTGCGTGTGAGCGTGAGTGTGTGAGAGTACGTGTGTGTGTGTGAGTGCGTGAGTGTGTGTGATTGTGTGAGTGTGTGTGAGTGCGTGTGAGTGTGTGTGTGTGAGTGCGTGTGTGAGTGCGTGAGTGTGTGTGAGTGTGCGTGAGTGTGTGTGATTGTGTGTGAGTGTGTGTGAGTGCCTGTGAGTGTGAGTGTGTGTGTGAGTGCGTGTGTGAGTGCGTGAGTGTGTGTGAGTGCGTGAGTGTGTGTGAGTGCGTATGAGCGTAAGTGTGTGTGTGTGTGTGAGTGCGTGTGACTGCTTGAGTGCGTGTGTGTGTGTGTGCGTGAGTGTGTGTGAGTGCGTGTGTGTGTGAGTGTGTGAGTGCGTATGAGCATGAGTGTGCGTGAGTGTGTGTGAGTGCGTGTGAGCGTGAGTGTGTGTGTGACTGCGTGTGTGAGTGAGTGAGTGTGTGTGAGTGCCTGAGTGTGTGTGAGTGCGTGTGAGCGTGGGTGCGTGTGAGCGTGAGTGTGTGTGAGTGCGTGTGAGTGCGTGAGTGTGTGTGAGTGCGTGTGATTGTGTGTGCGTGAGTGCGTGTGTGTGTGTGAGTGCGTGAATGTGCGTGAGTGCGTGTGAGCGTGAGTGAGTGTGAATGTGTGTGAGCGTGTGTGAGCGTGAGTGTGTGAGCGTGAGTGTGTGTGAGTGCGTGTGTGTGTGTGAGTGCGTGAGTGTGTGTGTGATTGTGTGTGAGTGCGTGTGTGTGTGAGTGCGTGTGTGTGTGAGTGCGTGTGTGTGTGAGTGTGTGAGTGCGTGTGAGCGTGAGTGTGTGTGAGTGCGTGTGTGTGTGTGTGTGAGTGTGCGTGAGTGCGTGTGAGCGTGAGTGTGTGAGAGTACGTTTGTGTGTGTGAGTGCGTGAGTGTGTGTGATTGTGTGTGAGTGTGTGTGAGTGCGTGTGAGTGTGTGTGTGAGTGCGTGAGTGTGTGTGAGTGTGCGTGAGTGTGTGTGAGTGCGTGTGAGTGTGAGTGTGTGTGAGTGCGTGTGTGAGTGCGTGAGTGTGTGTGAGTGCGTGAGTGTGTGTGAGTGCGTGTGAGCGTGAGTGTGTGTGAGTGCGTGTGAGTGCGTGAGTGCGTGTGTGTGTGTGCGTGAGTGTGTGTGAGTGCGTGTGTGTGTGAGTGCGTATGAGCGTGAGTGTGTGTGAGTGTCTGAGTGCGTGAGTGTGTGTGAGCGGGAGTGTGTGTGAGTGCCTGTGTGTTTGTGAGTGCGTGAGTGTGTGTGATTGTGTGTCAGCGTGAGTGTGTGTGAGTGCATTTGAGCGTGAGTGTGTGTGAGTGCGTGTGAGCGTGAGTGTGTGTGAGTACGTGTGTGTGTGAGTGCGTGAGTGTGTGTGAGTGTGCGTGAGTGTGTGTGATTGTGTGTGAGTCCGTGTGAGCGTGAGTGTGTGTGTGACTGCGTGTGTGAGTGCGTGAGTGTGTGTGAGTGCCTGAGTGTGTGTGAGTGCGTGTGAGCGTGAGTGCGTGTGAGCGTGAGTGTGCATGAGTGTGTGTGAGTGCGTGTGTGTGTGTGAGTGCGTGTGAGCGTGAGTGCGTGTGAGCGTGAGTGTGTGTGAGTACGTGAGTGTGTGTGAGTGCATGTGAGCGTGAGTGTGTGTGAGCGTGAATGTGTGTGAGTGTGCGTGAGTGTGTGTGATTGTGTGTGAGTCCGTGTGAGCGTGAGTGTGTGTGTGACTGCGTGTGTGAGTGCGTGAGTGTGTGTGAGTGCCTGAGTGTGTGTGAGTGCGTGTGAGCGTGAGTGCGTGTGAGCGTGAGTGTGCATGAGTGTGTGTGAGTGCGTGTGTGTGTGTGAGTGCGTGTGAGCGTGAGTGCGTGTGAGCGTGAGTGTGTGTGAGTACGTGAGTGTGTGTGAGTGCATGTGAGCGTGAGTGTGTGTGAGCGTGAGTGTGTGTGAGTGAGTGCGTGTGTGAGTGCGTGTGTGTGAGTGTGTGAGCGTGAGTGTGTGTGAGTGCGTGTGTGTGTGAGTGCGTGTGAGCGTGAGTGCGTGTGAGCGTGAGTGTGCGTGAGTGTGTGTGAGTGCGTGTGAGCGTGAGTGCGTGTGAGCGTGAGTGTGCGTGAGTGTGTGTGAGTGCGTGTGAGCGTGAGTGCGTGTGAGCGTGAGTGTGAGTGCGTGTGTGTGTGAGTGCGTGTGTGAGTGAGTGAGTGAGTGAGTGAGTGTGTGTGATTGTGTGTGAGTGTGTGTGAGTGCGTGTGTGTGTGAGTGTGTGTGATTGTGTGTGAGCGTGAGTGTGTGAGAGCGTGAGTGCGTGTGTGAGTGTGTGAGTGTGTGTGAGTGCATGTGAGCGTGAGTGCGTGTGTGAGTGCGTGTGATTGTGTGTGAGCGTGAGTGTGTGTGAATGCGTGTGAGCGTGAGTGTGTGTGAGTGCGTGTGAGCGTGCACACACTCACACACACTCACACACACACTCACTCACACACACACTCACGCTCACACACACTCACACGCACTCACTCACTCACTCACTCACTCACTCACTCACTCACACACACACTCACTCACACACACTCACACGCACTCACACACACACGCACTCACACACACTCACGCTCACACACTCACACACACACGCACTCACACACGCACTCACTCACACACACTCACACTCACACGCACTCACACACACACGCACTCACACACACTCACGCTCACACACTCACACACACACTCACTCACTCACTCACTCACTCACACACGCACTCACTCACACACACTCACGCTCACACGCACTCACACACACACGCACTCACACACACTCACGCTCACACACTCACACACACACGCACTCACTCACTCACTCACTCACACACACACTCACTCACTCACTCACTCACACACACACTCACTCACACACACACCTCGCTAACCTTCTGCGTTCTGACATTTTGAGATCAAGAAGGAAATCTGTGGTTGCAGTTGTCGCTCTCGTTTGCGGACGTTGTCAATGTTCACCAGAAACTGCGTGGTGCCCCTCGGTCTCCACATGTTGCTGCATGGGGTCTCTCTACTCTATCTCTGTCAAGGAGATTTGCAAAAGAATCTATCAAGTCAAAACTTGGCCAGCCAGTCAGGCGCTACTCTTACCTATGAGATGTGTTCAGACCAGCTCTGATGATCCTGCGATTCACACCAGCACTCAGTTCTTTATCGACACAACAGCAGGACAGACATTCTGCCATATGTCAAATTAACAAGACAGTTTTTGGGTTTTATTTGCAGCCAGTATTTCGACAGCATCCCGTCAGCTCCTGTCGTGTTCCACCCAGCACAGTGGTAAGCTGGGTCAAGCCTGCTGCGCCTAGCAACCAAAATGTCGGCAGTGAAAGTCTTTAACAAGACTGAAGACGTTCGCCCAGACTCATCTGTCCTTTCTATAGCCACGTCTTACCTGGATACTTTTCTTAGCAATGAACAGTCAACAAGCAACTAAAAGTATTTTCTATGACACTGCTGCCACTGCCACTTGTTATGATGTCTAACAAGTTAAAGCTCGTGGATGGGTCACCCACTAAGAACCCATACGTTTCATTGGCTTGTAGTTTCTCTGGGGCCTTTAGTCTCAGTCCCTGTCTGCCCTGCTGGAGGTGTGCAGTCTTCCAGTGCCCACTAGTGCCCTCTAGTGCTCTACAGTTGGAACAGTCTTTATGAAACAGCATGGTAGCTAAACCAACAGCATGTTGGCAAAAGCAACAGCATGCTAGTTAAAACTAGAGCATGCTAGCAAAACCAACAGCATACTAGTAAAAACTACAGCGTGCTAGCTAAACCAACAGCATGTTAGCAAAAGCAACAACGTGCTAGTAAAAACTACAGCATGCTAGCTAAACCAACAGCATGCTAGAAAAGGCAACAGAATGCTAGCGAAAGCATTACGGACTGACATGGGTTACTGGTACAGTTCCAGGCTCTTCATGTCCATCCCACTCATCCCACATGAATATGTGCAAACAGGCAACCCCGTTAGCTTGCTAGCTAGCAGGCGGCATTTCCTTTTTTGCAAAGAAATTCATTTGTAGAGTATGTAGGCTGACAGAAACTAGACAGAACTATGTGGTACCGCGTGGTAGTATGGCAGCCTCATGTAAATTTCATGTAGCATTGAAGCGATCCACACAGAGGCCTGGTATGTAAACAGTGTGTGTCAGTGTGTGTCAGTGTGTGGCGTGAGCGTAGCCCCATCCTGCATTTAGACAGAGAGCACGTCTTAAACAAGCTGTGTCAAAGAGGCCTCTGACTGGAAGAAGGTTGGCGGGGCTCATTGTCTGGACAGACAAGGATGTGTGTGTGTGTGTGTGTGTGTGTGTGTGTGTGTGTGTGTGTGTGTGTGTGTGTGTGTGTGTGTGTGTGTGTGAGAGAGAGTGTGTGTGTGTGAGACTCTCCTCTGAGAACTTGAACAGTAAACCCCTTTTTCCATAGGCCCTCTGCTCGGCCGGTGGTCATGAGTGTGGATGTGTTCTATGGATCTCATCGTAGAGAAATCTGTGTTTCTCTCAACTTTTTAAAATTCCTCATTAAAACTAGAACTACGCCCCTGCAGTGACCTTGACCTTTCACCAGCAGAGGTTTTCAGGTCATGCTTGAGCCTGAGAGAATGTTTGTACCATATACATAGAAATTTTGTATTTTAAATTTTGTCTCCTCCTGGAACCGTCACCTTATCGTGGTGGAGGAGTTTGAGTGCCCGAGTGACCCTAGGAGCTATGCTGTCGGGGGCATTTTGCCCCTGGTAGGGTCACCCAAGGCAGACTGGTCCTTGGCGAAAGGCCAGACAAAGAACGGTTCAACAGACCCCATCATGGAAGAAACACCAAGTGCAAGGTGTACCCTGCCCGGAGGGGCACAGGGGCCCCGCCCTGGAGCCAGGCCTGGGGTGGGGGCTCGAAGGCGAGTGCCTGGTGGCCGGGCTTTGGTTCGTGGGGCCCGGCCGGGCCCAGCCCTGAAAGGAGACATGGGCACGTCCTCCCTTGGACTCACCACCCATAGGAGGAACTGGAGGGGTCCGGTGCAGTGTGGTTTGGGTGGCAGTTCAAGGCGGGTTCCTCGGCTGTCTGAACCACGGACATGGAAGCTGGCTTTTGGGACATGGAACGTTACCTCTCTGGCGGGGAAGGAGCTGGAGCTGGTGGAAGAGGTTGAGCGTTACTGGCTAGATATAGTCGGCCTCACCTCGACACATAGCTCTGGGTCCGGAACCCGAGTCCTTGAGAGGGGTTGGACTTTCTCTTTGGCTGGAATTGCTCCAGGTGAGAGGTGGAGGGCGGGGGTGGGCTTTTTGGTTGCCCCTAGACTCTCTGCCTGTACATTGGGGTTTACCCCGGTGGACGAAAGGGTTGCTTCCCTGTGCCTTCGGGTCGGGGAACGGGTGACCAGTTCAGAGTACCCACCCTTTTTGGAGTCCTTGGGAAGGGTAATCCCCGAGCTCGCTGGTGGACACTAGAGGTGAGGGGAGCCGTCAGGCTGAAGAAGGAGGCTTACAGGGCATGGCTGGCCTGTGGGTCTCCAGAAGTAGCCGACCGGTACCGGCAGGCCAAGCGGTGTGCAGCTGTGGCGGTCGCCAAGGCAAAAACTCGGGCGTGTGAGGAGTTCAGTGAGGCCATGGAGAACGACTATCGGTTGGCTCTGAAAAGGTTCTGGCAAACCGTCCGTCACCTCAGGGGGGGGGGAAGGCGGCAACTTGCCCACACTGTTTACAGTGGGGGCGGGAGGCTGCTGACGTAAACTGGGGAGATAATTGAGCAGTGGAAGGAATACTTTGAGGAACTCCTCAATCCCACCAACACGTACTCCATGGAGGAGACAGAGTTGGGGGGTACTTGGGGGGGGGGGGTCGTCCAATCTCCGGGGCAGAAGTTGCCGAGGCAGTTAAACAACTCCGCGGTGGCAGAGCCCCGGGGATGGATGAGATCCGCCTTGGGTATCTCAAGGCTCTGGATGTTGTGGGGCTGTCCTGGTTGACACATCTCTGCAACATTGCGTGGACATCGGGGGAAGTGCTTTTGGAGTGGCAGACCGGGGTGGTGGTCCCCGTTTTTAAGAAAGGGGACCAGAGGGTGTGTTCCAACTATCAGGGGATCACACTTCTCAGCCTCCCTGGTAAGGTCAACGCCAGGGTACTGGAGAGGAGGCTCAGGGCGATAGTCGAACCTCAGATCAAGGAGGAGCAATGTGGTTTTCGTCCCGGCCGTGGAACCATGGATCAGCTCTTCACCCTCGCTAGGGTGCTGGAGGGGGCATGGGAGTTTGCCCGACGAGTCCACATGTGCTCTGTGGACTTGGAGAAGGCTTACGACCGTGTTCCCAGGAGCACCCTGTGGGCGGTACTCCGGGAGTATGGGGTGGATTCGGTCATTCTACCGGAGGAATGAGAGTCTGGTCCGCGTGGCCGGTAGTAAGTCAGACTTGTTCCCAGTGAGGGTTGGACTCCGCCAAGGCTGCCCTTTGTCACCGGTTCTGTTCATAACTTTTATGGACAGAATTTCTAGGCGCAGCCGGGTGGCGGAGGGGGTCGAGTTTCGTGGTGGGAGGGTGTCTTCTCTGCTTTTTGTGGAAGACGTAGTCCTCTTAGCGCCATCGGGCCACGACCTCCAGCTCTTGCTGGGACAGTTCACTGCTGAATGTGAAGCGGCTGGAATGAGAATCAGCACCTCCAAGTCTGAGGTCATGGTCCTCAGCCGGAAAAGAGTGGTTTGCCCACTCCGGGTCGGGGGGGAGGTCTTACCACAGGTGGAGGAGTTTCAGTATCTCGGGGTCTTGTTCACGAGTGAGGGTAAGATTGAGCGGGAGATTGACAGGCGGATTGGGGCAGCATCCGCAGTCTTGCAGGTGCTAAACCAGTCTGTTGTGGTGAAGAGGGAGCTTAGCCAAAAGGTGAGGCTCTCGATTTACCAGTCAATCTCCTTTCCAACCCTCACCTGTGGTCATGAGCTCTGGGTAATAAACAAGATCCTGAATACAAGTGGCGGAAATGAGTTTCCTCTGCAGGGAGGCTGAGCTCTCTCTTAGAGACAGGGTGAGAAGCTCAGTCCTTCAGGAGGGACTCGGAGTAGAGCTGCTGCTCCTCCATGTCGAGAGGAGCCAGTTAAGGTGGTTCAGGCATCTGGTGAGGACGCCTCCTGGACGCCTCCCTCTGGAGGTTTTCCAGGCATGTCCAACCAGGAGGAGGCCTCGAGGCCGACCCAGGACACGGTGGAGTCTGCACTGCACGATTAACGTCTTTACCATTGCAATTAATCAGATTGATCGTTGTGGGGTTCCACACCACATGCAACAGTGCTGTGGCGCTAGCCTGAGAACACCTCGGGGTTGTGAAAGTAAAGCTCGATTAGTATAAATGTCAATTTTATGAATTGGTAGCATTTGTTGGATCAAACTGAGAAATCTCACTGAAAACAAACACATCAGAGCCGATCCCAGCCTGCGCCCAGCGCACCACTAAGATCATGACTTACATAATAATTGGATTGAAGGCTTTGAGCTATAATGGCGCCCAAATGAGACCAGACAGAAAAGACACACAGATGCAATGAGCTGCAGCAACTCAAGCAGCCGAACTGCTCTCTGGACTACAGTCTGATGACAAACTGAGACAGTTTGGAAAAACAGTCCCTCACACACAGAGCAGAGACTCTGGTGGGACAGAAACATGTTGACTGCATGATGTCTTCCTGTGACTGATAGGCCTTACACACACACACATACATAGACACACACATAGACACACACACATACATAGACACACACATAGACACACACAAGGTGGGGCAGTTACTACTAGCAGCGGTGGTGCTGACTTTCAGAGGGCAGTAGACACCATGTTGAACTGCTCAGTGCCTGAAAGCGTCACTTTCAGTCAGGACCGATTTTACCTCTGTTTCCTACTTCAGTGAGTACTTTGATACCTGAATCAACATGGCTGAAAACAAAGGTGCTTACATGGTAAATTCCTCTGGCACAAGGCCCTTTGACCTCAGAGGAAACAAAGTGCTGGGGGCCGATTGTGCTGATCCTGACACACTTCCAGTCTTTGATTCCACTTGGCTTCATTCACAGCTCAAAACATATTTTCACCACCACCCTTAAAATGATACCAATCACCTTTTGAAAAACACGTGTCAACGCAGGTTTTTGGACCCTGGTTTGCTCAGCATCAGGGCTCATTCCAGCTTCCAGCAGACCCGGGTCTGAACTCCCGTTGTGAGGCTGCGTGCCTGTGGTTTTCTCTCTCCACGTCATCGCGCTGACACGTCATCACTACACATGAACCTGCACCGGAACACTGAGGTAAACAAACGACAACATGGACGTCATCGAGTCGCACGTTAGCATTGTCGTTGCGTGCATTGCTATGTTGTCTCTTTTACAAAGCAGACAAACTCGGCGCAGATGGAAAATGTCTGAGCGCCACTGCAGCGAAGGAGGATGACGTTTTTGGCTCGACTGGAAGGGAGCAGCAGAAGCTACAGGTGAAGCCTGACAGGTGGCAGAGAGACAAAATCAGGTTGTGACAGGAAGGTCGCGAGAAGCCTGAGACGACGCGGGTTACATTTTTCACTCTGCAGGCGAGCCGAGTCGCTAAACACCCGGGTCGCTTGGCGAGTCGGTCGACGTGGGTCGAATTGCTGAGTCGACCCTTTCAGAGTGCCGAAAAACCCGTAGTGACCAGCATTTTTGGTGCAGTGTGAAAGGGGTTTAGAGTATTTTGCCTCTCAATTACTCACTACTATGTTTCTAGAAGTCATGAAGACGTTTCCTCCTAAAAAAACTTCTTTGTGACTCCAGGATGCAGAAAGAGCCAACCATGCAAATTTAGCTTGTATTTAGCTTGATGGCAAACAAAAGCAAAATTGTCCAAAAAAGTTTGTTTGTGCTTGTCTTCTACATCCACCTGCGTGCTCAGTAACCCACAAACAATTTGATGAGAGTTGAAAATAAAAAAGTACCATGATCCCTCAGGTCTGGGGCGCACACATTTACGGTCGCACCTCCAGGGTTATTGTGGGATATCAGGGAGCGTAAAGCTGGACAAAGAGATCTGATGACACCAGATGATGCAAGTGGGAGCTTTTAACAAACATTTTTGGACAGTTGTGTTGTTGTTGGCTGTCAGTGTCCATATACATGACATATGTGGCTGGCTCTTTCTACAATCTGGAGTCAAAAACAAGTCATGCAGGAGGGAAACGACCTCCTGTGTTCGTGCCTACTTGAAATGCAAAATTCCCTTTTTGGGTGAATTATGGCTTTGATACAGTCCCACAAGTCATCCTCTGACATCTGTCTGAAACGAGAGCTGTCTGTGAGAGACTGAAGGGTGACAGGAGCATTTCATCCTCACCCAGCCAGGTGGGGCCTGCAACTGTCTTGTAATTCCTCTTTCTTCCTTTAGGGGCAGCACTGTCACATTGGAGATCCTCTACCCCGATGTAGACGGTTGTATGAGTCCTTAGACGTGAGAACAGAGAACAGAAGCACTCACCTACTACAACAGGGAGCACCCTCATCGCTTTCCTCTCCCTGCTGTTGATCTTGGCTCTCTTCTTCATGTGCTGCTGCTGGCTGAAGGTCACGGTGGGTACCGAGTTCTCTCGATACTGACGAGGATAAGGAATCTCCTGCTGTATGTAGTCGTCCGTATCATCCAGCCGTGACTGAGCCAAGTCCCTCTCAATGATCCTGGGCAGAGGCATGGGCAGAGGCCCAGGAATGGTGCCCGTCAGTGGGGGGAGGGCGGTGGCGATGGCTGCGTGCTGCAGCTTCCTGCAGGCCTCGATGCTGCTGCGTAGCTTGGCTCTTCGAGTTTCCTCCCAGCGCTGCAGCCCTCGAAACACCCCAAAGTAGAGCAGGACCATGATGGGGCAGGGGATGAAGAAGGAGCAGACGGAGGAGTAAACCACGTAGTTATTGTCCTCCAGTTTGCATTCTCTGGGGTCCCGGTCAGGCACATTGTTGATGCCAAAGATAACGGGTGAGGCCACGGCCAGGGCCAGCAGCCAGGTAGCTGAGAGCAGGATGAGCTGGCGGTGGTCCACATGCCTGCGGTTATAATTTAGAGGTATGGAGACCGCAATGAACCTGCACCACAAAGGAAGAAACATCTTAAAACATCTTCAAATGAACTCACGAGCAGAGTGTCCAACCCAAAGAAGACAAATCTTTTCATTCTGTCCATTCATCAGACAGTCACGTGTGACTACCTGAGATTGTGATTAGTGGTTGCCCCTCCTCTCCAGTGACTACAGGACTCACTGGTTCACAATTCAACAGCATGTCAACAGGCTGCAGTGGTTGCTTGAAACATAAAATCGAACAAAAGACTCTTTCCCTCAAAGCTTTCCACTCAAAAAGTTCATATTCTGGTAAAGAGGATTTAAAAGAGGGAAGCCCCCTGTTTCTGTTCATTTACTAGATAAGAAACTTGATGTGTTTGAAAGATTCTTTTATTTTGGGGGTTTAAATTGTTGTCTTGTTGTTTTGGGCCATGCTGGTCAGGTGGGGATGTTCTTGCTAGCTTGTACCTGCTCATTTTTCAGTGATCAAAGCACTTCTGTGCATATGTATGCAGAATGATTAACTTTTAATAAATACTGTCAGGCTCACCATCACCATTGCAACACCATCATCTCTGGCAAACACATACTCGGGACGGGAAGTCATGTGACGTCTCTGCAAATTTATCTGACAGGGTTTCTTGCTGGCGTGTACACCAGTGGCAGAGCTGACAGCAGCAGCAGACTGGTGCGTCTTAAATATCCTGCCTCCAGGAGAGCTCAGGACCTGAACATCAGGAGCTGTGCTGTGGGTGGTGTCGGACACACGACAGCCTCTCTCAGGCTGGGGGGTGGATGCTGTCACAGGTTGATGCATTTAGGTGCTTGGGCACAGAGATCCACCACCACCTGTCCGTCGCACAGCCCGCAGGTCTACAGAAAAGCCTTACAACACTACAACACTCGGTTCTCCTGAGAAGGCTGAAGAGTTTGAACGCGTGAACAACAAAGCACTGCTCACTCACTGAACCTGCTCTCACACACAACGTGACATCCTGGTGCAACTTCCTCTCTGCAAAAAAAACTCAGAACCATCCAGCAACGGCTGAAGTCAGCGGCCCGACCCAAACCAGGCGCTGCAGCCGAAGCTAAATACACGTTGTTAAAGGCAGATCTTCTGATGGGACTGTTGTGACACTGTATGTGTTCTACAGGTGTGGATGTGTTGTCGTGGTTGTGTGTTGTGAGCCCCTCACCATGACACCATAAAGGAGGAAGAATCTTGAATCACCAACAGAAAAACAAGCACTCAGACATCAGGATGCCGGCATCAACTCGGTCCTGCACCAGAACAGCCCTGGTTGTGTTACTCTGGTTTTCCAATAACACAGACATTCTTAGAAATGCTGATGTCGGTCTCAGAATGTGTGCTTTTGTTTTTTTTTTAAATGGCTCATCAAAACATGTTTGAGGGTTACAAATGTGAATGGTGACGATGGCGTTGGCACATTCAGCTTCAGCCTTTTCACTCTCACACAGAGAAACCAATGATTTGGGTTCTAAACAGGTCGTCAGGGTTCACACGGTACTCCTGACGTATGATGTACATTAGTCTTGTATTGTGTGACCAATTAAAACACTTCTACTGCTAGTAGGACTACTTTGGTAGTACTACTTCATAGTGGGTCATTTATAAAACTTTTAACATGTTAGCTTTGGAATATTATAGGTGACTTCAGGCAGTGTTTATCACCATGGTAACCTGCTCAATGTAACTCCTATTAAATATGACATCATGCACGCGCCACCTTTATTTGCCATCGGTCACGGTGGTTATTCAACAATTCTACAATTCTACAATTCTGCAATTCTACAATTCTGCAATTCTACAATTCTGCAATTCTACAATTCTACAATTCTGCAATTCTACAACTCTACAATTCTACAATTCTACAATTCTACAATTTCATTTAGCAGACGCTTTTGTCCAAAGCGACGTACAACACAAGCAAGAATTTAGACCTAATTAAGGAAAAGTCCATAGGAAGCGGAAAAGTGCTTCAGTTGTGATTTGGTCACAGGTACTGCCATCTAGTGGCAGAAGAAGTGTCACCCCCCTCCCTTTTTTTATATATATAACAAACATACAACATCACCCAACCCAGTTAGTGCTACATAGTCACTAAGTGCTGGGTCTTGGACCCTCTGACTGATTCTACCCCACAGAGGAGAAGAGTCAGGTTCAGTGCCTCGGTGCTCTCTGAACAATTGAGTCTTCAATTGTCTCTTAAAATTATTAAGTTAATTATTGTCAGGTCGTCTTGTGATGTCTGATTTATGGGTTTATATTCCTCATATTTGAGAAGGACTATTGATTGTTGTTTCCCTCCTCCTCTCCATATTGGCGAATGGTCATTGGTGCTGGCTCCACCCCTCTCATGTGAACACACACAGACACGCACCATTGTGGTACCGCTGATCTCTGATGTTTGTCTTTGTCAAACTGCAGGAACTGAAGCCCAGATAAGTGGGTCCTGCCTCCTAGTTAGGGGTTGGAAGGGTTGGTTTAACTGGCCTGTATTCTGATTCCAAACAGATCAGTTCAGAGTTTATCTGGACTCGCAGGGGTGGGCAACCATGTGCCATGGAGGGCCGTGTGGATGCAGGTTTTCCTTCCAACTAGGGATGTCCCCGATGCGACACTATGATCGGAAATCGGGCCCGATCACGTAATTTTCAAAGGATCAGGATCGGGTGAAAAGATACGGATCACTGACACAGGCGTATTAATAATGTTTGACATAATCTCTCATCCATGTTGTAAACATTACACACGTGCAGAGAGTGAGCGGATAGAAATACTCATACTAACCCCAGTTACGTCAGCCCAATGCCACGTACTCGTGTCACAGAGGAGACGATGAAGCTTCTAACACTCTGGATTTCTATGAGTGGGCGTACCTTCGCGCATCAGTGGCAGTGAACTGCGTCTAAAATGTCTGCCATTTGGAAGAATTTTGAACTTGAAACCAAAGGAAGTCCCACGGCCGAATGCAACATTTGTGAAACGGGGATCTCGCACGGTGGGAAAGAAAAATCTGCCTTCAATACAACAAACATGATTTGCCACCTGAAGAACAAGCATCCGCAGCAAATTGGTAGGCTACTTGTTCAACTTGTGATTAAAATGGTACGTACCATTGCTTAATTATAGTTAAAGTTCCACGCTGTGCTGAGCAGGCCCTCATGCACATTTTTCAAAAGTTAAAGTAAAGTTACAATGTATGTACAAAGTTTTTCTAGTGTACTACTACCTCAAGGCACAACTTGGATGTGTTCTTTCTTCATTTTTTAATGCATTGCCATCGGATTGGGATTGGGACTCGGTATCGGCAGATACTCAAAATTAAAGGACTTGGACTCGGGGGCAAAAAAGTGTGATCGGGACATCCCTGCTTCCAACCCAACACTTTCACAGGTGATTCCACTGATTGAAACTCTTCTGTGGCTGAAGGTGTGTTAATCAGTGGAATCACCTGTTAAAATTTTGGGTTGGAGGGAAAACCTGCATACAAACAGCCCTCCATGGCACATGATTGCCAACCCCTGATCTGGAGGGTCTTGGTGGAGTCCAAGTCCTGACAGGAGGGGGAAGTAGAGATGATCCTGGTTGCTTTTTGTCATTCTTGTGAAACGGGATGAGGGAGGGTTGATGCTTAGAGGAGCAGGTCTAGTCAGCAGGGGGGACTCCTCCTGAGCAGGTGGGCCTCAACGAACAGGGGAGGCCAGAGGAGTGTGAGCTGGAGATGTGCTGCGTGGATGAGTGGGGCAAGGAAGCTGATTATAATCCAGAGGTAACAAAAGAGTCTAGGGACCTGCTCATGCAGCTACATCAGGGTTCTTGCCACTCCAGGACCAGAGTTCTGTGGATGGAGTTTGGATCAGATTAGCTACACCCTGACACGGCGGGACTCTCAGACCTGAACATTCATGAGTTTTGTTATGTCAGGCTTCTCTTCACACACATTAACAACACACTGGCCCTCACTGATTGAACAAGGCGTAAGGTGAGTGCATGACTGAGCTCAGCACAGCGTGGCGGAGTCGGAGGGTGGTCACGAGACCGTTCTGACTGTCGCCTAAACACCTGCAGCCTCTTATTCATTCAGATATGCAGTTTAATGTGAAGCAGAGACACGGCTACTCCTCGTCGTCATGGATCAGCTGTCTGACACTCATCCATCATGTATGGGTATCAATAATCATTAAAAACTAACAACTCAGCTGGTACTTAATTGACGACAGCCCTGTTGAAGATTGAAACCAGACGTCTTTCACTTTACAGAGCGTCACATTGGTTCAGTTGATCTTGTGATGTGAAGATTTGAATTCCCAGGGAAGACAAGCTGACCTCTCCGGTTGGATGATGCTTCTCCATGTCCTAAACTTGAGGTGCAGGCCTCTAAACTCAGGTTATACTGGGACGCGAGAGAGAAACCATGATTTTAAACCTCCACGTTCATCAACGGAAGGTCATTTGTGCACTGATTGGTGAGGTTCAACCACTCTCAGATATCACATGACCCCTGTGGAAGGATCATTCCACTCTCAGATCTACATCCATGGACCCGGCCCGTCCAGGGTGAACCACACCTCTCAACCAATGCCAGCTGGGATAGGCTCCATCCCCCCACCAATCCATCCATCCGTCCATCCATCCATCCATCTATCCATCAATCCATCCATCCACCCATCCATCCATCCATCATCCATCCCTCCATCCACCCCTCATCAATCCATCATCTCTCCATCATCCACCCATCCATTCCTCCATCCATCCATCCATCATCCATCATCCTTCCATCCATCATCCCTCCATCCATCATCCATACATCCACCCATCCATCTATCCATCATCCCTCCATCATCCATCCATCCATCAATCCATCCATCATCCCTCCTTCCATCCACCCATCCATCCATCATCCCTCCTTCCATCCACCCATCCATCCATCATCCATACATCCACCCATCCATCCATCATCCATCCATCCCTCCATCCATCATCCCTCCACCCTTCCACCCACCCATCCATCATCCATCCATCCATCCCTCATCCATCCATCCATCCCTCTATCCATCATCCATCCACCCCTCCATCCATCATCCCTCCATCCATCCATCATCCATCCACCCATCCATCCATCATCCGTTCATCCACCCATCATCTATCCATCCATCATCCATCCATCCCTCCATCCATCATCCCTCCATCCACCCATCCATCATCATCCACCCATCCATCCATCATCCACCCAACCCTCCATCCATCCATCACTCCATCCATTATCCATCATCCATACATCATCCATCATCCATCCAATCCATCCATCATCCCTCCATCCATCATCCATCCCTCCATCATCCATCCCTCCATGTTCCCCCTCTTCTCCTGTTGAGGGTGGTGGGGGTGGAGCCTATCCCAGCAGCCTTCCCCCTGGACAGGTCACCAGTCCATGGCAGGGCCAACACATAGAGACAGACAACCATTGGCTCTCCCAGCCACGCCTACGGTCAATTTAGAGTCTGGATTAACCTGGTCCCTCTTGATGTCTTTGGACTGTGGAGGAAGCTGGAGTAAGGCAAGGTAAGGCAGTTTTCTTTGTAGCCTGTTTTCCCCACCAGTTTGTCTCCAGGCTTCATGGCATCATAACAACATCCTCTGCCCTCAGAGGATGAAACCTTTAACAGGGAAAAATGGGAGAAACCTCAGGGTGAGGAGGGGAGGAGGATCCCTCACCAGGAGGGACAGACGTGCAGGAGATGTTGGTACAGACAAGAAAACAGTTTATAACACAGAATGGAGGAAACATGGAAATGTTAATAACAGTTGAAGAAGGAAGCTTCTGGTAGGGGAGGCAGGGAGAGCAAGCCAGCTTGATGGGGGACTGGATGGTAGACTGGTTCATGGAAGGGGAGGCAGGGAGAGCAAGCCAGCTTGATGGGGGACTGGATGGTAGACTGGTTCATGGGAGGGGAGGCAGGGAGAGCAAGCCAGCTTGATGGGGGACTGGATGGCAGACTGGTTCATTGGAGGGGAGGCAGGGAGAGCAAGCCAGCTTGATGGGGGACTGGATGGTAGACTGTTTCATGGGAGGGGAGCGCAGGCTGGTGTAACAGTAGGGAATAAGAGGGGGGGGGCGATGCAGGCGGCGGTTGGGGCTCTGTTGGATCTGTGGAAACACAGAGAGACTGCGAGACACCAAGGCAAAACTACAAAGTGCAACAAGTAATGAGAGGAGAGGAGGGGAGGGGAGGAGAGGAGAGGAGAGGAGAGAAGAGGAGAGGAGAGGAGAGGAGAGGAGAGGAGGGCTCCATGTAACCTGATGTGTCCCCCACCAGTCTCAGCCTGTAGCAGCATAGCTATCAATGGTTCAGAGCTACCTGAACCAGTCCTGACTGAAGGCTCTGTCATAAAGGAAGGTCTTAAGCCTGGACTTAAAAGTAGTCAGAGTGTCTGCCTCTCTGACCCATGGAGAGATGCTGGTTCCACAGTAGAGGAACCGGTACCTGAAGGCTCTACCTCCCAGTCTGTTTTAGAGATACTGGGAGTCACTAACAGACCTGCATTCTGGGAGCGGAGTGCTCTGGTGGGACAGTAGGGACTAATGAGTTCTTTCAGAGAGGATGGAGCTTCATCATTGAGAGCCTGATGAGTCAGCAGAAGGATTCTGAAGTCGATTCTAGATCCTACAGGAAGGAGAGAAGCTAAAGTGGAGAGATGTGTTCTCTCTTCTTAACTCCCGTCAAAACCCTGGCTGCAGCGTTCTGGACCAGCTGGAGACTCTTTAGAGAGTTGTTGGGACATCCTGACAGGACAGAGTTGCAGTGGTCCAGCCTAGAAGTGATGAATGCATGCACCAGTTTCTCAGCATCACTCTGGGAAAGGATATTCCTAATCTTAGTGATACTGCAGGTGGAAGAAGGCGGTCCTGGTCACATGATTTATGTGGGAGCTGAAGGAAAGGTCCTGGTCCAAAATGACCCCAAGGTTCCTTGCAGTTGTCCTCTGGGTCAGGGTGATGCCATCTAGAGTAGTGATCTGGTTAGAGAGGTGTCCCTGAGGGGTTCAGGTCCAAACATGATGACCTCAGTTTGATCTGAATTTAGCAGTAAGAAGTTAGAAGACATCCAGGATTTAATGTCTTTCAGGCAGTCTAGCAGATTAGTAAACTGGCTTGTGTCGTCTGGCTCCATCGACCAGTAAAGTTGTGTGTCGTCCTCATCACAGTGGAAGTTGATCGAGTGCTTCTGGATTATGTCACCTAATGGGAGCATGTAAAGAGTGAAGAGAATCGGTCCTAAATCTGAACCCTGTGGTCCACCATATGTGACTCTGCTGTACTCTGAATGGTCATTATTAACATGAACAAACTGAAACCTGTCAGATAAGTAGGACTTAAACCATTTTAGGGCAGTTCCTTTAATCCCAGTTTCATGGTCTAGTCTCTGTAGCAGGATGCTGTGGTCGATGGTGTCAAATGCAGCACTGAGGTCCAAAAGGACAGAGACGAGACCTCTGTCTGAAGCTGTAAGAAGATCAGTAGAGACTCTGACCAGTGCTGGTTCAGTGCTATGGTGTTCCCTGAATCCAGACTGGAAGGCTTCAAAGAGCTCGTTGCTGTGCAGATGTTCATGTAGCTGCTCCAGGACAACCTTCTCAAGGATCTTGGAGATGTAGGGAGGTTGGATATTGGCCTATAGTTGGCTAACACATCTGGGTCAAGAGAAGGTTTTTAAGTAAAGGGTTGATGACAGCCACCTTAAAGGCCTGTGGCTCATAACCTGTGACTAAGGAAAGATTAATTTGATTTAATATAGAAGTGTTGACTAGAGGGAGGGCATCCTTAAGGAGGCTTGTTGGGATGGGATCCAGCAGACAAGTGGCTGACTTGGAGGAAGTGACTGCAGAAGTTAATTCTGACAGGTCGATGGGGAGAAGCTGTCCAAGTGAGCACCAAGTCTGGGAGGTGCTTCTATGGGGACTGTAGTCTGTCCTCCATTACTGGCAATCTTTGTTCTGATATTCACAATCTTTTCAGTAAAGAAAGAAAGGAAGTCGTTACTGCTGAGAGTTGGGGGATGCATGGCTCAACAGCACTATGGTTCTTGGTGAGCCTGCCCACGGTGCTGAAGAGGAACCTGGGGTGGTTCTTATTCTTTTCTATCAGGGACGAGTAGTAAGCGCTTCTAGCATTACGGAGTTCTTTTTATATATTAATAAACTCTCCTTCCAGGCTTGGCGGACTTCCTCGTGCTGGCTGGAATGTGTCTTCCTTTCCAGTTGTCTGGTCTTCTGTTTCAAGGCACGCAGCTCTGGGCTGTACCAGGGAACTATTCTTTTCTGGTTGATAACCTTCTTCTTCAGGGGAGCTACGGCATCAAGTGTCCCAAGGAGTGCTGCTGCAGTGCTGTCCACAAGATAGTCTCCCTGGGTGGGGTGGAATCAGCATAACTGCCCAATATATCACTACAAGATGTGGCAGCAAGCTCTGCTGGAATAAGCTCCTAAATCTAGAAACAGCAGTGTCAGATAGACATCTACTGAAGCGGGACTTTTTCCCAGGTAGAATTTAATTTGTTAAAGTAAATTCAAATGTAATTAAGGAGTGATCAGACAAGACGGGGTTCTGAGGAAGAACTATGATGAGGTCAGCTTCTATTCCATAAGTGAGTACTAAATCAAGGATGTGATCAAAAGTGTGAGTGGGTTTGTTTACCCTCTGACAGAAGCCAACAGAATCAAGAAGCGACTTAAACGCAGTGGCCAGAGAATCATCATTGACGTCCACATGGATGTTAAAGTCACCCACTAGAATGACTTTGTCTGAGTTCAATGCCAAGTTAGACAGAAAGTCAGGGAATTCTTCTAAGAACTCAGAATAAGGTGCAGGAGGACGGTACACCCCAGCAAGTAAGAGTGGTTTCTCTGCTTTCCAGTCTGGGAGGGAGAAGCTGACAGTCAGGCTCTCAAATGAGTTCATGAACAATTAGGTGGAGGGTTAATGAGCAAATTTGACTGATAGATTGCAGCTCCTCCTCCTCTGCCAGTGGTGCGAGGTACATGGTAGTGAATGTAACCAGGAGGGCAAGATTCATTTAAACTAACACACTCATCTTGCTGCACCCAGGTTTCAGTGAGTGCTAATACACCAATCTGATAATTAGTAATTAAATCGTTCACTAGGAGATACTTGGATGGGAGAGATTCGAATATTTAGCAAAGCACATTTAATAGTTTTACTGGGTTGGTTTGCTGGAGCTGTGGTTTTAATTTGAACTAAGTTGCTATAAGTTCCTCCTCCAGATTTGGGTGCAGGCTTATAAAGCCTCAGGGCAGACACAGTTTCTATAGGCTGGGTGGGTGACTACACCAAGGAACCAGCAGAGGGCGTGCTAACCTGCAGCTCTGCCTGCTGGTCTGAACTCTGGTTGCTTGTCAGGGATTAGTATGGCTAATAAATTGACCTATGTTCCAAGATAAGAGAGGTGCACCATCCAAAGTAGGATGGACGCCATCTCTCCCAATCAGACCAGGCTTTCCCCAGAGGAGCTCCAATTGTCTGTAAACCACGTTGTTATCTAAGCACCACCTAGACATCCAGTGATGGAACGAACGCATGCGGCTAAACATGTCGTCACTCGCTAAATTAGCGATTAGAGTACCAGAGAGAACCCAGCAGGAACAGGGAGAACATGGAGACTCACCCAGAAAGACCCTGTGCTGCAGCCGGGGCCCCACCCACAACCTTCTTGCTGGGGGGCCACAGGGAGGACCACTGCTCCACCGGGCCGCCCAAAAAGTACAATATGTCCTTGTAAATTTAAAAGTACTGAGTCCCATGACCTGTGAATACTGTATGCGAGTACTCAAGCAGATACTAAAGCACACATACCTCCTCATTATAGTTAAGACGAGTACTTGAGTAAAAATACTTTCCAACACTGCTTTGGGTTCAAGTACACATTAAAGCTAGTGTGTAGATGGGGAAACCTCCTATGTCCTGATAAATTTGGTGAATTTTGAAAAAAAGAAAAATGTGTTATGACAAGAACATTTATCAGAACGATGCAACTTTGTTGTGCTGGAGTCTCAGGAGCAAACAAACACTCTTCTGATAGGTTCTGACCCGAACTGACCTTCAATGCAGCAGAACTCAGAGCTGTGAGCAATTCAGAGCAGATTCAGTCTAGATGGGAGTAGCGAGGGGGTTCATTCACACCCAGCGTCTGCTGCCCGGGTTCATGATGTAACACCAGTCTTTTAATAATCCTCCTCTCCCACCTCAATTCTTTTACTCGCTCCCTCCATCTGTTCCGGAAGTATTTTTGCAGTAAAACCAGTAACACTCCAGTTTCCACACGTACCTGTCCACACTGATGGCACACAGGTTGAAGATGGATGCAGTGCACAGCATCACATCCATGGTCATCAGGCCATCGCACATCAGTATGTTCAAGGACCAAACTCCACCCTGGAACTACACACACACACACACACACACACACACACACACACACACACACACACACACACAAACACACACACACACACAGAGTAATTAGCTACCCTAAATCTGAGCAGTGTAAATTCTCTAATCCTCTTCTGCTTGCACCACCTTAACTCTTTTGAGGCAAACCTTCCCCCTTCGGACACAACTGTCCAGCCTGTGAGCATTTCAGACACACTCATTCAGTGTGTGTGTGTGTGTGTGTGTGTGTGTGTGTGTGTGTGTGTGTGTGTGTGTGTGTGTTACACGAGTAACGAGCTCACAAAAGCAGCTGATTAACTGGGACTTAGAGGAAGCCTCAGCAGGGCATCGCTGAGCCTCATGGGCGGGCAGGTGACCTTTAAGAAGAGCCAGAGCCTTTGGAACTTTTTGATTGTCTTGAAATATCGCGATGTTTGAATCATACCTCTCGTAATGATCAGCACCAGCCCTCCAGTGACCCCTCCACCATTAATTGTTCTCCTCCTGATTAAAGAGAGGAGCGAGGCGGCGGACCTCTGCTGCTGAGCCCCCGTCACCTCGCTCGCTTCCCCGTGTCAGCTTTTATTTGAACCAGAACGTGACCTCACTGCAACTGGTGCTTTGGCTCGGGAGACGCGAGACTGAAGCATACAGGTTTTACGCACGAGCGCAGGTGGGACTTACCTGCGCGTACACGAAGAGCGGCAGCACCAGCACCGCCAGCAGCAGGTCCGCGAACGCCAAACTGACTATAAAGTAGTTGGTAGTGGTTTTCAGAGCTTTCTCCAGGTAAACGCTGAGGCACACGAGCACGTTCCCACCTGTAATGACCACAATCAGCAAAACGCCGAATATCAGCGCCGGGAAGTTGTGGTGGTTGAGCGCAGGACCCGCAGGCGGCGAGTCGCTGGTCAGGTTAGGGGAGTTGTCCGACATGGTCGCCAGTGCTGCGCCGCGCCTGGCAGGCTGACGGGCTCCTTGTCCCACCCAGAACGTCCGTCTCCCAAGTGGTTCTCATCTATTATCCAGTATCTGTCCAGCAGCTCCGAGAAACAGGGGCGTCGTTGCTTAAGTTTCCCCGTGAGGATAAGCCCCTGAAGCGGCCGGGAACCGCACAGACCCGCGCCAGCCCTCCGTTCACTTGTGGTTTACACGTCCTCGACTGCCAAAGACCTGGAGCATGATGCGGATCAGTTTCCCCGCCGTCCTCGCAGCCTGGTAGGCGAACAAGTTAGACCAGAGGGCGAATCAGAAGGCAACGGCTTAGCTCCATCTGCGCAGATCTGCTTAGCGACTCTCAGCTGCTGCGTCTGTCAGGAGGCGGTGATGAATCAGCTGCTGGACCAGGACAACCAACGAACTCTTGCTTGCATACAGGGTTCTGTGTCAGAATCAGCCCTGACACGCTGCTCCACCTCAAATGTTCAATTTAACGACTTCATGACATTTAAGAGAGAAAAATAACGTTTTTCTCCCTTGAAAATATCACCCAAAGTCTCTCCAGCTCAGTGTGAAGTTTCTTGTTGAGGCTTGATCCTGGGTTCTCTGCTCACCTCCGCCAGGGTCAGACTGTAGCTGGATCCAGGAGCAGCACCGGACCGCACTGATACAGTGAGACAGTGTGTGTGTGTGTGTGGGGGGGGGGGGGGGGGGTGGCAGCTGCGAGGATCTCCATCTCATTTCAGGGGTGTGACTGCTTTTTTTCCGCGGAACAATTTTCCTATTTAATAAGTCCTGCGTCACATGGTGTTCCCATGTCTGTACCTGCTGCCTTGGGCCGGTCCAGGAAGAACACACGCCTTCTTGAAATAATCACACAAGTTGTTGTTTCCAAGTTTTTCAGAAAACACAAAAAAGTTACCTGGATTCTATGTGAAACTCTCAGGATGCCTGAGTGTAGCAAATGTGTACAGTTAACCATGACAGACAGGAATCCCGGTTACCAGGCAACAACAGACAAAATCGCAATTGTGGGAAATCTCCAGTCAGCCTGGAGACTCACTGTCCAGAACCACATCAGTTACATGATCAGAACCCAGTTTATGGGTCATGAGGAGGATCCCTGGAGGGGGCTGGGCTACTGGTCCACGAGGCCTTGCAGACCAGAACCGACTTGTTTGTGAGGTACGAAGCCTCATGTCATCTGGTCGCCTGCTTCATTCTCTGGCTTTCCATCAAAAGTTGAGCATCTGTTTCCAGGGTTTAGAGTCTGGAACGCCCTACTGTCATGTCAGAGGTGCTCGAATCCGCTTCTTAAGACAAAACTACTTCTGAAGTACTTCTGCTTAGCAGCACATTCCAGTGTCTGGTTTGCTGGCATTAATGGTAGCTTTGGGTTATTCCTGCTTTGATGGATTTAGTCCTGGTCTGAGGGTGGAACTTCTATTCCTTTTCATTCCTACCCCCCTGCTGGGGTTGATCTACATGAATTCTACGTGTTTGCTTCGTGTCTTTTCCTCACGGCCTTGTGGTTGCACCGCTGGGCACAGTGCTCCTCCTGCTGGGATGAAATCTGCTTCATAAAAGAAGTTTTGCATGCTTCTACTTCACTTGAGCATATTGTTCCCCGTGTCAACAGATGAAGCCGCGTGTCTTGGTCAGCGCAGGCGTTGAGGTTAGATTGTGACGACTGACAGGAGGATCTTGCTCTTCTCTCAGGTTGTCAGAATCAGCACAGATCGTCTCGCATCCTGCTGCGGGCCTGTGAAGACATGCATGCCTCCCACAGTCATTTTTTAGGTGGTTTTGTTTCAGTTGGTGTTTGGTGCTGCTGCCGTCATCTCTCCTTAAATGTTCTGCTGCTTTGTTCAGCCTCTGCACACCCACGGGGGCCGACATCCATTAGAGGCAGACAACAGTCGGAGTGCACCATCAGGACAGCTGAAGACAGCTGCTCCATCCGTTCCTCCGTCTCCTCTCCAGACGGTTGAATTTGTGGCTGAGATGACGAATGCGCGTCCACCTGGACGTTGCGTTCACCTCGACGCCGATGTGGCTAAACCTGCCGATCCTGCAGGCTCGTGTGGTCACGATAAACTCTTTGTCACCGCATACAAAGGCAGATGTGAGCAGGACGTGTGGCCCGTGAGGAAGAGGATCCAGATCCTGCTGGATAGTTCTGTCAGTACTGATTATTCTATCGTTTCCATGGTTTCTAGTCCTACTTGCCCGGGGATGCATAATCCCTGTATTTGAAGAGGTTCTTCTGGTTCGACTGCACATGAATCAAGTTTTCAGATTTTTGCCTTCTCGATGGGTAAAAGGTCGTCTCTCTTGGAGACCATCTGGTGTACCAACATGTCTGTCACCGACAAACACACCTTGCTTTCACTCGGATTGAGGCTCACATCCACAAACACTCCTTTAATTATGCGCACCACAATTAAAAGTTCCCAACTTCTCAAGTTTGACACATCTGAGGCAGCCATGTGTGAGAGGAGGAGAGGTGCGACTGAGGCGCAGTGGAGTTGACTTGCAACGTCCCCACGCTTTGAGGGAAGAGTCACACACCAGGGCCAAGAAAAGCTGATCGCCTGTTCTAGGACACGGCTGCCAGCTGTCTGAGTGGAACCGTGCACTCCCTCGTGGTCTGGGAGACGCTGCCTGAACAGAGGGTAACCAGCACCAGTGTCATTCTCTCGTCCTCATGTCTGCTCTGGCTTGATGTTTCTGTGGGTCCGGCTAGGTTGGTGCTGGAGCTGCAGAGCTGTTACCGCGTTCTGCTGCTGTAACAAACTTTTCGTACGCCTGCTCCTCTTTGTATCGTTGGTCCATTCTTCATGAGTGCAGGCACACTGGCGCAGCGACTTTCAGCCCCTTCTTGTCTGGCTCGTCTTAGCTGGGTGACAAGTGTGTCTCAAAAAGTGCTCACGCGTCTCACCTTTTTGGGAGGACTTTGTGGTGTTTGTTTCCCTTATTTGTTTGTCTTTGTTGATCTGTCTGACGGTGCTACTGAGACCACAGTGTAGTAGATATTTTAGATGGCTCTTTGCCGTTCATTGTCTAATTTTCAGATGATGAGCTTCTTACTTGAAAGCGATGAGTGCGGTCGCACTGCTGAAGTAGTTTCTGGTTCTTCTGCTCTCAACTGGAAGCTCCAGCCCAGATTGTTGCCTCTGGAGGGTTTTGAGTGTGAGTCCTTCGGTGTGACAAACCTGAATGACTGAGCTGGTCTGGGGTATTTTCCCTGGTGTTAAATTCAGGGCCGTGGGGGGCAATTAAGTGAGCAGAGAGTGGTACAGTTGGATACACAACAACATACATGAGGTAAGGAAGCACAAGGAAGTCTCCACATAGTGCAGTAGAGGTAGGAGTGCACAATAGATAAGTAGCAGAAGTACATAAATGAATGAGAGGTACTTTGCAAATATTGTGGTCTGAACAGGATGAATTGTTGCATGAATAGAGTATAAATACAGTAGCAGCACATACAGGAAGTACAGGCGTACACTTGGTGTAGGACCAGTGGCCAATGGCCATCTTGTGGGTGGTACTAGGGGTCAGAGTGCAGGGAGGTCAAAGTTCAGGAGGAGGACAGCCTGGGGGACAAAAGTGGATCTCCTCCGCTGGGTCCTGCAGGCCGGACACTGGAGCCTGGGACCGGATGGCAGCCTCTGGAATGCCGGGAAGACGGCGTGGGAGGGGTCCTTCAGGATCGGGCAGCCATGCCTGCTGCTCGCGCACTCGGCCTCTTCAGTCTTTCGCGGCTGACAAACGTCCAAGGTTACATCTTTTCTTTCTGATCACATTTTCAAAGAGCAGGCTTGTGTTTTCACCTTGGTCCTCGAGTCCAACATTTCAGGAGGTTTATCACAGACAGAAGGAAGACAATATTAATTAAAAAAAACTACTGCTATAATGCAGTACAAAGAAACCTCCTGCCTATATATGCAGTTTAAAAAGCAGTTGGTTGAAAGGCTGAATACACAGGCTAACATAAGAATGGTCATCAAGATCTCCATAACACTGAAGAAAACATGATTTATTCATCAACTTAGAGGAAGAAACACCTCATGATCCGAGGACGCATTATGAATGTTTGACGTATGACACTGGACAACTGAATGAATGGTGGGCTGGACTCTTGGTTGGTGCAACATGTAAACACATACATAAACATAAACTCTGTGTGTGTGTGTGTGTGTGTGTGTGTGTGTGTAGAGATATACATTTCATTCCTTCATAATCAATCACCCTTCAACCTAATAATTCTAAACAGGCTTCAGATTTCATCAACAGTTCTCCAGGAACTCTCAGCGTCGAGGTGTCTGTGCTGTCGATGCTCCTGTGACGTGAATATTATCAGGATGCAGTCAGCAATAATGAACTTTTCACACGTTGTCAAAAAGCCAAAGGAAAAAGAGAAAAAGTGTGTGTGATCCTTCTTGTCGAAAATGAAACCCCAAGAGCGAATCGTCTTCACGGGAGCGATGAGGCTCGTCTGATGTGCCTCTGAAACACGTTCACGTCCTGCCACGAAGCTGCGTGTTGGATTAATGAGAGCGATGCAGTATTTAAAGTCTCCAGACATGAAAAAAACGATTTCTCTTCTTCCTTCAGCTGGACATTTTCCATTCAGTGCGTCGGAGGATGTTTTTGCACGAGAGAACATTTATACATCTCCAGAAGGACAAAGATTCTCTGTCCTTCATCGTAAGGACGTGCCTGAGTGTGTGTTGGGACAGTGGACTCGGTCCTTCCTCTTACTAATGACGCCTTAATTGCACAAACCAGCCGTTGAGCTGCTCTGTAGGGAGACTGATCCAGGCGAATGAACTACAAGCAGCATGGCCATGTTACGTACGACAGTTCAACCACCTTCACACCCCTGCTGGAGTGAGTTCCATCTGGTGGTGGTGAGAGATTGAAAATGACCCAGGAAGGCTTCAGGGACATGATGACACACGTTCAGCCAGCGCCCCACAGGCCAGAAACCCAGCTAACATGCTTAGATTTTGTTTAAAATGTGAGATGGTTCAATTGGGTCTTGAAGTAGAATTTTAGCTCGGGCAACTTTTTGTCATCAACCACAAGTTCCATCCTTGTCTGCCAGCTCACCAGCCATTCTCCTCACACAGTTTCTGAACCAAAAGATTGTAATAAATCATTGGCTAGACATGAGAACTGGGACGTGGCTGACTCACGTACGCCACACTTGACGACTGAAACCAGCTGACTGAACTGGAGGCCTGTCTGAAGGACAGGAAACATGGAGGACCATCATTTCCTTTATTAAACTCTGATCAACTGAAGTTCTTGTGCTGGGCCCAAACACCTGAGGACCACCTGATCTGATGAGACAGGTACCCTGGATGGCACCACCCTGGCCCCCAGCACCACCGTAGGAACCTAGCAGTTCTCTTAGACCAGGACCCTTTAACTCCCACATTCAACAAACCTCCAGGACGCCTTCTTCCATCTACGTAACATCGCTAAGATCAGACACATCCTGGCTCAAGAAGATGCAGAAAAACTAGTCCCTGCTTTTGTCACTTCCAGGCTGGATTACTGCACCTCCCTCCTACCAGGCTGGACTAATAAGTCCCTAAAGACTCTCCAGCTGGTCCAGAACGCTGCTGCCCCCCTGACTAGAACTGGTAGCAGAGACCAGGTCTGTCCTGGACTGCTTCTCTGCATGGCTCCCTGTCAGATTCAGAACAGAATTTAAAATTCTCCTTCGACCATCAAAGTCCTCAACAGTCAGGCTCCTTCATCCCTGACAGAGCTCCTAGTCCCCTATGATCCAGCTAGAACCCTTCACTCCCAGGATGCAGGGTTCCTGCTGGTTCCTAGAGTTCTAACAGTAGAATGGGAGTCAGAGCCTTCAGCTATCAGGCTCCTTCATCCCTGACAGAGCTCCTAGTCCCCTATGATCCAGCTAGAACCCTTCACTCCCAGGATGCAGGGTTCCTGCTGGTTCCTAGAGTTCTAACAGTAGAATGGAGCCAGAGCCTTCAGCTATCAGTCTCCTTCATCCCTGACAGAGCTCCTAGTCCCCTATGATCCAGCTAGAACCCTTCACTCCCAGGATGCAGGGTTCCTGCTGGTTCCTAGGGTTCTAACAGTAGAATGGAGCCAGAGCCTTCAGCTATCAGGCTCCCCTCCTGTGGAACCGTCTCCCAGTTTCAGTCCAGGACCCAGACCCCCTCTCTACGTTTAAGAGCAGACTAAAGACCTCCTTGTTGATCAGGCTTATAGTCAGGACTGCTTAGGCTGGCCCTTAGATCTGCTGCTATAGGCTCAGACTGCTGGGATCTCCCATGATGCACTGGGCTTCTCTCTCCTCCTCCTGTCCTCAGACGTGTTACTAACTCCTCTTCTTCTCCCCTCATCCCAGATCCTGGTGCTGCTGGAGGAGGCTCCAGACCTGAAGAGGCTCCAGCTGCCACCCGTAGCTCCACCTGCTCACGTCCCCGTCTGTCCATCAGTCTCTCCTCCTTTCTCTCCCTCTTTATCTCTGTCCCTCTCTTTCCTTCTGTCTCTCTGTCTTCCTCCATTCTCTGTCTTTGTCTCTGTCCATCAGTCTCTCCTCCTTTCTCTCCCTCTTTATCTCTGTCCCTCTCTCTCCTTCTGTCTCTCTGTCTTCCTCCATTCTCTGTCTTTGTCTCTGTCCATCAGTCTCTCCTCCTGTCTCTCTCTCTCTATCTCTGTCCCTCTCTTTCCTTCTGTCTCTCTGTCTTCCTCCATTCTCTGTCTTTGTCTCTGTCCATCAGTCTCTCCTCCTTTCTCTCCCTCTTTATCTCTGTCCCTCTCTTTCCTTATTTCTCTCTGTCTTCCTCCATTCTCTGTCTTTGTCTCTGTCCATCAGTCTCTCCTCCTGTCTCTCTCTCTTTATCTCTGTCCCTCTCTTTCCTTCTGTCTCTCTGTCTTCCTCCATTCTCTGTCTTTGTCTCTGTCCATCAGTCTCTCCTCCTTTCTCTCCCACTTTATCTCTGTCCCTCTCTCTCCTTCTGTCTCTCTGTCTTCCTCCATTCTCTGTCTTTGTCTCTGTACATCAGTCTCTCCTCCTGTCTCTCTCTCTCTATCTCTGTCCCTCTCTTTCCTTCTGTCTCTCTGTCTTCCTCCATTCTCTGTCTTTGTCTCTGTCCATCAGTCTCTCCTCCTTTCTCTCCATCTTTATCTGTCAGGAGAGAACTTTTGTT